>NC_048602.1:23213729-23548729 GCF_003668045.3 Cricetulus griseus | reverse complement strand
AAAATGAATGGTTTATTTCTGGAATTTTCCATGTGAAATTTAAAGACCAAGGTTGATGGCATGTAACTAAAACCAGAAAGGAAGATCTCACAATAGTAGTAGGTGAGGGAATGGCTCTGAGTTTTCCATTTTACTGGTTTTCCATTTTACTCCATGATCCCATGAACTTTTTTTTTTCTTTTCTTTCTTTTCTGAGACAGGGTTTTTCCTGTAGCTTTGGAGCCTGTCCTGGAACTAGCTCTTGTAGACCGGGCTGGTCTCGAACTCACAGAGATCCACCTGCCTCTGCCTCCCGAGTGCTGGGATTAAAGGTGTGCGCCACCACAGCCCAGCAAACTATTTAATTACAATCTCTTCCCGGAGAAATATAACTGTGTTGTGATATCTATCTGTTCATACCTTTCTAGAATGATTGATTGATCAATTGATTGAATGATAAATACTTGATCTTATTGATCCTGTTTCTCTGGGGACGCTGGTTTCTTTTTTCAGATTTGTTTACTTATTTTATGTATATGAGTGCTCTATCTGCAAATATGCCTGCATGCCAGAAGAGGGCATCACATCCCACTATAGATGGTTGGTTGTGAGCCACCATGTGGTTGTCGGGAATTGAACTCAGGACCTCTGGGAGAGCAGCCAGTGCTCTTAACCTCTGAGCCATCTCTCCAGCCCTCTGAGAAACCTTAATGAAGGAAGGATGTCCTATCTTGTATTGTATGCCATCAGTCAAGGCCTCCTTAGGATTGGGTCTACAGGGCAGAAGTCCTGCTGACTGTGAGTGACCAAGGTCCACCATGGATTCCACAGATAAAACTCTCCCTTGTGAAACTGTAAGAGTACTCAAAGCTCAGTGAGATCTTAGCCCTGTGAAACAGGTGTGAGGACTGGTCACACCCTCAGGGAGGGCATCCCCATCTCCCTGTCACTGACTAATCTGAGGGAGGCCCTCAGGTTCCTCCTGAGCCGGCATTTTCTCATTTGCTTGTCTGTGGACACCTCTGTCTCACATCCTGAGAGACAGGGACTGACCAAGCCTGTCTTGCTCGCCATGGCATCTGGGGCTCTGCATGTGAAGTCTTCACTGAGTGTGGAATCCCTGAATTTGTAAGACCCCCGGAAGCTCAGGCCTCCAGGATCTCAGCCTAGGACCTCGGCCACCCCAATCACCAGGCGGAGTCGAAAGCTTGATGCAAACTGCATGAGGCTTTATTGTTGTTTAACGAGCTAACCCCATGTTAGCTCGGGTCCTTCATCCACCCGCCATGGGGATGGCTAGAAAAGACAGCTCGAAGCATCTGCATAGAGATCTTATAGGGCAGCATAAGGGGAGTGTCTAGGGGTACGCACAGGCTCAGGATTGGTGTGCCTCCAGGCTTGGAGGGTTTGCCCAGTCTTGATTGGCCAACTGGTTGTTATGGCCCATAGGCCCTCCCAGGGTGGTTGCTATGCTCTGCGCGTCATTGCTGTGCACTTGTCCATAAAGCACGCCCGGGGTCGTAAAGCATAGCGCCATCAGCCAACTTCTGATTGGTTCCTTGCCACAAGGCAGGCATCTGACCTCCTAGTGACCAAGGCAAGGTCAGACAAGCACGTGTTTGGCTGTTATGGCCGCCGAAATGGGGAGCTGGTCCCTTCAAATTCACTCCCTCCCTTAATCCATTGGGATGCGGAAGGTGAAAAGGGCCAAGGAAAAACACCCTTACCCTGACTTGACCCTCGGAACCGGGCTTGAAATCCCACCAATCCCCGAGCTTGCCCCAGAATCAGACCTCAAAAACCCACCAATCCCAAGGCACCCTGGAACTCTCTGCCCCCCCCCATCCCTCCCACCCCCCCCCCCCCCACCCCCAATCCTATATAAGCTCTGTACCCAGTTCAGTTTGCTGCTGTTTCTTACCAGAGGCAGCCACTCTCCTGCACTCTTCCTTCTGAATAAATTTATTTAGTGAGGTTTGTTGTGCCGCGTGACATTTTCTCTGGAGCAGAGCCCAGAGCCAGAGCAGAGTGGAGCAGAACTGTAACACTTTCACCGGGGAAGCAACGGAAGACAGTTTTTACCTTCTGTGTAAGGGAGCAAAGATGTAACACTGTTTCCACTGTGGAAACTTTCCCTTGGCAAAGCTGTAACACTTTCGCTGCCTCTCCCGCCCCCAGCAGGGTTGTTACACCTGCTTTGGCTGCAAACTGCTACACTTTGGATGACTTTGTGTTACTCCTTGGCTCCTGACTGCCCCGTTACCTTTCCACCCCATCTGCAGTGCTCGCCCTGAGGGCTTGGGACAGCGAAAGAGGGCCTGGAGAATTCTCAGCGGCACATTCGCTTGTGCAGGATTTCAATAAACGTTCTTCTCAGCCTGGGAGATTCTCGTACAGAATGGGACAGGAGGAAAGGGAGCCTGGAACCTTGAGCTGGCCCTCCCAACATCAGATACACATTTGCACACACCCCCCCCCCCCAGCATCCTTCAGCTGCACGCTGTGTGTGCTCAGGCCAGACGTGGCTTGAGAACCCGGGAGCGGCTGGATGTTTCTCTTGGCTCCTAGAAGTGAGGAATCCAAGTCAGCTTCCGGAGCTGGGCTAGCAAGAGTGATGTCCTAACGACAGCAGTGGTGACCCCTGGCTGGCCTTTGGAGTCTGCGCCCTTCGTTCTACTCTGCAGAGACGAGAGTACTACGCTTCCAGCAACTCCTGGCAGAGGAATCCCAACCTTCCCCCACCCACGACGATTTGACGAATGGGCTGTATCTGGAGGCAGAAACAAGCCATTGTCTCCTTCCTTAAGGTCTAGGAAAGCAGGTTCACCTTAAGATAATTCCTTCCCAGAATTCTTTTTATTTTTTTTTTAGATTTTTATTTATGTATTATGTATACAACATTCTGCTTCCATGTATATCTGACACCAGAAGAGGGCACCAGATCTCATTACAGATGGCTGGGAGCCACCATGTGGTTGCTGGGAATTGAACTCAGGACCTCTGGAAGAGCAGTCGGTGCTCTTAACCTCTGAGCCATCTCTCCAGCCCTCCTTCCCAGCATTCTTGCCCACTGCTGCAATCCCAGGAGCCACGAATGAAGTTCAGCTCGGTCTGTGTACCTTCCCTCAGAAAAGTGTAACTATATGTTTTTTTTTTCTTCTTCTTCTTCTTCTTTTTCCATCAGATTCTGGCCAAGGCCTGAGTGTGCTCTTAAATTCCCTAACTGTGGCTTTGGGCTTCCTTGGGCTTTTTCTAAAGCTCGCTGTCCCTGCTGCGTAGCTAACTGCTGTCCCGTGAGTGATCTCCAGGCTGAGCTCGTCTTCTCCCTCCTCCTCCTCCTCCTCCTCCTCCTCCTCCCCCTCCTCCTCCTCCACCTGGCAACTGTCAGACTCACGACTTGCCTGCCTTGGGGTTTCCCTTTATAAACTCTGATAAAGTGTCCTGGAGCTTCCATCTGAAGAGAAGCAGAGGGAGGAGCATGTGGGACCCAAGAGAGAGTGTGTGGCCCAAGAGAGTGACAAAATGGTCCAGTTATATAGGAATCAGAAGCTTGGGGGGAGGGAGAGAGCGAAGCCCAGCCCCTAGGAGGGACAGGTTTAGGGTAGGGGGGCTGGGTGAGAGGAACTGGGAGGAGCCACAAGTACTGAGTGAGATTTGTCCTAGATATCACTCTGGAGACCAGGCTGGCCTCCAGCTCCCAGATCCGCCCGCCTCTGCCTCCCGAGTGCTGGGATTAAAGGCCTGCGCCACCAACACCTCCTGGCTTCTCCTGGGTTTCTTTGTGACTTGACATATACAAAGTTCAGGGCCAGCCAACAACGGCATAAGGCCCTGTCTCAAAAAAAAAAAAAAAAATGAAATAAACTAAATAAAAGTTGAAGAGGCACATGAAGTCTCCAGAGCCCCTGAGAGGAGCCAAGAAAGACCAACACGGTGGGAGACAGAATCCAAGACACTAGAGAGGAGGGTCGTGTAGACCTCAGAGAAGGGACAGCACAAGAGTGAAAAGAGAAGCTTGAGAGCCAAGAAGCTAGTGAGAATCAGGAGTGTTTTAGAGGTAGGAGAGACAGAGGGACAGAATACAGGCTGGCCTCGAACTCACAGAGATCCTCCTGCCTCTGCCTCCCGAGTGCTGGGATTAAAGGCGTGCGCCATCACCCAGCTCAGAAAGACTTCTAAGAAAACTAGAGGCACCAGAGAGATGGGAGACCCTGACTATCCCCAGTACAGATACCTGTCACAAGAGGCTGATTCTGCCTCTCAACCCCAGGAGCCAATACCAGGTCCCCAGCCTCGACATCAGGTAGCTCACAGCCGCCTGTAACTCCATCTCCAAGGGATTTAATACCCTCTACTGGGAATCGTGCTCCCACGCACATACCCTCACACAGACGTACACGCATAAAAAAGAAACCTTTAAACCAACCAAAATACCCCTGGGTGGAGGGAGACCCCCAGAAGTGTTTTCTTTTTCCCACTCCTGCGAACTCGAACCTGGTCCCCTGCCCACAGCTAGAGCCCCTGAGAAGCCGGTTCCTCCTGCAGCCCAGAGACCTCTTTCAGGATTCTGGCCCCGGAACAAAGTAGGCCCTGGGGTGGGGTGAGCCTGGGGGTGTTGGGTTGATGTGATGTTCTTGACTCACGCCTGGAGGTGCTGACACCGTCTCAGAGACGGCAACCCCCTCCCCAAGTCTCCTTCTAAAGGCCCTCGACATTAATCGCTGCGGTTGACTCTGCGCCTGCCTTGGCCTTGCTAAAGAGGCTTTTGTCCCCTTAATTGGCTATCTCCAGGAGCTTTTTCTCTGCCTCGGCACCCACGCGCCCCTGTTTTATATCCCAGGCCCAACTATGTGTTAATTGGACGAGTAGGAGATGCATAGAGCGCCCCGTCCCCTCCCTGCCCCTTGCCTTCCTATAACGGCCCCTCACCTGCAGTCATGGGGCGTCGGTGTGGTGTCCAGCGTCTGCAGTGGGCCAGGCACAGCGTGTCACCCTGATTGCCAGGGTGGCTTCTCATTCTGCAATGCCAGACCTTGAGTCCACACGCTCCTGTCTCATCTCGGGTTTGGGGGTGTGATTTCTGATCCGCATTGTGACTGCAGAGCAACGGGCCATGCACCCTGGGTTCCCTGCTGCCCCTGGGGTCTCTGAGCCAGGACCCCGAGAGCTGTGCGCCTTTGTGAGCGGAGCTTCGGCCCACATGCTTCGGGCCCTGCAGCCCAGGCGTACCCGGCCCCCCAAGCGCAGGCCCAATCACCGGAGGTTTCTACACAACCAGATCTGCAGGTGAGGAGGGCTTCTGCAGGGGAGGCACCGGGTGGGAGCCAGGAGGCCCCCTAGGCGGGATTTAGCACCAATTAGCTTGTATTTACCGTGCACCTTCTGTGCACTGGACTCAGCATATCACTGAGCAAGGCCAAGGAAATCTTCAATCTTCACCGAGTCCGTGTGGGAGGCAGACGGTATGGAATGGCCCGAGTAAAAAAGTGTATGAGCCAGGCAGGCATTACGGCACACGACTGCAGTCCTAACACTCCTGAGGCCGAGGCAGGAGGATCGCTACGAGTTGTGGCACACGACTGCAGTCCTAACACTCCTGAGCCCGAGGCAGGAGGATTGCAATCAGTTGTGGCACTAGACTGTAATCCTAGCACTCCTCAGGCCGAGGCAGGAGGATTGCCAAGTTTGCAGCCAGTTCACTGTACCATGTATCAGGCCAGCCGGGGTTAGATAACAAAGGAAGAAAGAAAGAAAGAAAGAAAGAAAGAAAGAAAGAAAGAAAGAAAGAAAGGAAGGAAGGAAGGAAGGAAGGAAGGAAGGAAGGAAGGAAGGAAGGAAGGAAGGAAGGAAGGAAGAAACGAGAGGGCATGGCACCACCGTGTGGATGTACCTCGAAAAGGAGATTCAGGAGAAAGTTGGTCTCAGCTATCCAGCCCGATCCCATGAAGACAGAAGCCCCACAAAGGGGCCGGGCACGCTCGGTAGAGAGGCAGTGGTTAACAGGTAAGAGGTCCCCTTTGGAGAGGATGAAATGTCCTAGAGCTAATTAGAGGCATTGGTTGTACAAGATAGTGAATACTGATCCAGTGTGGTGGCCCATGCCTGTAACCCCAACACTTCAGAGGCCGAGGCAGGAGGATTGCCGCTAGTTCCACACCAGCCTGATCTATATATGAAGTTAAAAGTTATCCTGGACTACATAGTGAGATTTTGTGTAAAAAAGGCAGGGGTAGGGTGGGGTGGGATGGCTGAAGGGAAGGGGTGTGTGCTGTTAGCTTATAGTAGGAAAGGAGCTGCAGGTTTGTTTTTTTTTTTTTAAGATTTATTTATTATGTATACAGTGTTCTGTCTGCATGTACCCAGGCCAGAGGAGGGCACCAGATCTCATTACACATGCTTGTGAGCCACCATATGGTTGCTAGGAATCGAACTCAGGACCTCTGGAAGAGCAACCGGTGCTCTTAACCACTGAGCCATCTCTCCAGCCCAAGAAGCTGCAGTTTAAAACTATGTATATTACATTGTTATAAGTAGTTTCATCAAACATCCGATTTTCAAAAGTGGAATTGGGCTGTGAGGTTCTGTCTTATCCGCTGTGTTCACCTGACCTCTGGACAACTGACTGCTACTTTTTCTTTTATTTTCCTTTTTTTGTTTTGTTTTTTTGTTTGTTTGTTTGTTTTTTGAGACAGGGTTTCTCTGTGGCTTTGGAGGCTGTCCTGGAACTAGCTCTTGTAGACCAGGCTGGTCTCAAACTCACAGAGATCCGCCTGCCTCTGCCTCCCGAGTGCTGGGACTAAAGGCGGGCGCCACCAACGCCTGGCTGACTGCCACTTTTTCAAGAGGTCCCATATATCAGTGGTTCTCAAACTATAGGTCTTGACCCCTTTGGGAGCTGAAAGACCTTTTCACAGGGGGAAATATCAGACAGCCTACCTTTCAGATATTTGCATTACAATTCATAACAGCAAAAAGATTACTGTTATGAAGTAGCAAGGAAAAGAATTTTATGGTTGGGGTCACAACAACCTGAGGAACCACTTTAAAGGGTTAGGAAGGTGGAGAAATACTGCTATATATGGTATTTTAAGATTTATTTTTTTTTATTTTTTTAAAGATTTTATTTATTTATTATGTATACAACATTCTGCTTCCATGTCTATCTGCACACCAGAAGAGATCACCAGATCTCATAACGGATGGTTGTGAGCCACCATGTGGTTGCTGGGAATTGAACTCAGGACCTCTGGAAGAGCAGTTGGTGCTCTTAACCTCTGAGCCATCTCTCCAGCCCCTTAAGATTTATTTTTAATTAGGTATATGCTGCATACGCTTAAAAAAAAAGCATCCTTTTTACTTCAAATAGGAACCATAACAATCAACACATTTTTGCCAAGGAGAAATAAGGGTCACTTATTATTCCTGTAGTGTAAAAATCCAAGCTTGGAGGGATGAGAGAGATGGCTCAAGTCTTAAGAGGGAGTACTGTTCTTCTGTTGGGCTCAAGTTCAGTTCCCACCACCTACATTGGAGATCTGAAGCCCTCTTCTGGTCCCCATGGGCAACTATACACACACACACACACACACACACACACACCCCTTACATCTAATTAGAAAGGCATCTTTAATCATATATGGAGATGCTTGAAAAAGTGGCAGTCAGTTGTCCAGTGGTCAGGTGAACACGGCGGACACAGTCTTAGAGGACCAGAGTGGCTGAAGGTCACTGAACACTGACCTATGATTTTTTATTTGCCCCAAGTTAGCTTTGGGACATGCTGTGGAGTTTCTCCTCTGTCCGGCTGCCACGCTGGCCATTGTGTGGCATACAATCCCTTTTCCATTGCATGGCACAGTCCAATCAAGAAATAGTTCTTGAAAAAAAAAAAACTTCCATTTAGCCGGGCGTTGGTGGCGGACGCCTTTAATCCCAGCACTCAGGAGGCAGAGGCAGGTGGACCTCTGTGAATTCAAGACCAGCCTGGTCTACAAGAGCGAGTTCCAGGATAGGCTCCAAAGCCACAGAGAAATCCTGTCTCAAAAAAATGGAAAAAAGAAAGAAAGTAAAAGAAATAGTTCTTGGGTTGGGTGTGATGTTGCTTGCCTTTAATACCAGCACTCGGGAGGCAGAAGGAGCTTTTTGTCTAAGGCCAGCCTGATCTACAGAGTGAGTTCCAGGACAGCAAGAGCTACATGGTGAGGCCTTGTCTGAAACAACAAAATACTTCTTTATTGTATAGAAGAACTCGGTTTTAGATGCTTTTTTTTTTTTTTTTTTTTTTTTTTTTTTTTTTGAGACAGGGTTTCTCTGTGGCTTTGGAGGCTGTCCTGACACTCGCTCTGTAGACCAATCTGGCCTCGAATTCACAGAGATCCACCTGCCTCTGCCTCTGCCTCCATGGGATTCAAGTGCTGGCAATAAAGGTGTTTGCAGTCAGCTCACAAAGCTCCCATTTATCAAGCGTTTTCACCTTTTTTTAAAAAATTTGCTTCAAAATGCCAAGTGGCTCCTAGCCTCCTATGAAAAACTTCTTGAACAGCAACAAGAAAGAAGAAGAAAAGGAGAATGAAGGGGGAGATAAAAAACTAACTTTTAAAAACTATGTATTTATTTATTATGCATACAGTGCTCTGCCTGCATGTATTCTTGCAGGCCAGAAGAGGGCGCCAGACTACATTACAGATGGCTGTGAGCCACCATGTGGTTCCTGGGAATTGAACTCAGACCTCTGGAAGAGCAGTCAGTGCTCTTAACCACTGAGCCATCTCTCAACACCACTTCCTTCCTTCCTTCCTTCCTTCCTTCCTTCCTTCCTTCCTTCCTTCCTTCCTTCCTTCCTTCCTTCCTTCCTTGCCTCTTTCTTTCTTTCTTTCTTTCTCCTTTTGTTTGAGATGGGGGTCTCTCTATGTATTCCTGACTGTCCTGGCACTCTCTCTGTAGATCAGGCTGGCCTTGAACTCACAGAGAGGCACTTGTCTCTGCCTCCCAAGTGCTGGGATCAAAGGTGAGTTCAACCCATTATCTTTGAGCCACCATGGTCCTGTTTGTTCCTTAACAGTCCCTGGGCCAATGCATTGTTGATGTTTCAAGTTGCCTATTCTGATTTATTTTGTACTCAAAATAAATAAATAAATAAATAAGAGGAAAGAGAAATGATTTTGGAGTCATTTCCATAGTATAAAAACTATAAAAAGTCAATTAGCAAAATAAAAAGAGTGAGAAGTGTGGGTTTGCATTTGTCAACAATGTATTCCAATACCAAACTTCAAGCTGCAGTAAATACAAAGCTGAAGCCATTTTGTGCCAAGCGCGTGCCATGCTTGCTTAGCGTCCATGAATGGTGCTCAGATTCCATCCTCACCACAGAGTAAAGCCAGGCCTGGTAGTGCAGCCTGTAATCACGGCACTCTGGAGGTGGAGGCAGGAGGACCTCGGGTTCAAAAGTAAAAATATCCTAAATGCCAGAGAATTAACTGACCACTCTTCTTTTCTTTGACAAAGGGTCTTGTGTGTCCCAGGCTGGCCTCGAACTCAGTTATATAGTGAGGGATGGACTTGAACTCCTCATCCTGATCTTCCTGCTTCAACTCCTGGAGCCACAGGTGTACACCACCACGCCAGCTCAACCAGGCAAGAGGATCAGGAATTCAGGGTCCAACCTCTGCTGCTCAGGGAAGTCCAGCCTGGGCTATGCACAAGACCCTGCCTCAAAACAAACAAACAAACAAACAAACAAACCAACAAAAAACAGTGGATTTTATGTTATGTAATTTTTGTTTGTTTTTTCGAGACAGGGCTTCTCTCTGTGGCTTTGGAAGCCATCCTGGCACTCGCTCTGGAGACTAGGCTGGCCTCGAACTCACAGAGATCCCCCTGCCTCTGCCTCCCGAGTGCTGGGACTAAAGCCGTGCACCACCAACGCCCGGCTAGTTATGTAAATTTTTGCCTGGACTTTAAAAATTAGACTATGGTAGAAGGTGGCAAATGCTGTACAGGGAGAAATGGGGTAGGAGGGAGTGCAACTGTCTTAAAGAAGGAGGACTCACCGAGAGAGTGGAGGACTCACCGAGAGTGGAGGACTCACCGAGAGAGTGGGGGACTCACCGAGAGAGTGGGCTTGAGCAAAGACCTGGAGGCGGTGAGGAAAGGGCATCTCAGTAACTAAACAGCAGGCAGAGCCAGGGTGAAGACACTGACGCCAAGGACGGTGGTGATGGTGGTGTTAGGAAGGCGATGACGATTTAATGGTGAGGATAGTGGACAGCAAGGTTGTCATGACGGCGATGGTGATGATGGTGATGACAATCAAGGTGGCGGTGATGTGGCGATAGAAAAGTGATGATGGTAAGAGTAAGGTGATGTTGATGCTTGTCATGACAGCGGTGGTGATGGCGGTGATGGCAGTGATGGTTGTCATGACGGCGATGGTGATGGCGGCGATTGGCTGTCATGGTTGTCATGACGGCGGCGGTGGTGGTGGTGATGGCCGTCATGGTTGTCATGACGGCGATGGTGATGGCGGCGATTGGCTGTCATGGTTGTCATGACGGCGGTAGTGATGGTGGTGATGGCCGTCATGGTTGTCATGACGGCGATGGTGATGGTGGTGATGGCCGTCACGGTTGTCATGACGGCGATGGTGATGGCGGTGATGGCCGTCACGGTTGTCATGACGGCGATGGTGATGGCGGTGATGGCCGTCACGGTTGTCATGACGGCGATGGTGATGGCGGTGATGGCCGTCACGGTTGTCATGACGGCGATGGTGATGGCGGTGATGGCCGTCACGGTTGTCATGACGGCGATGGTGATGGCGGTGATGGCCGTCATGGTTGTCATGACGGCGATGGTGATGGTGGTGATGGCCGTCATGGTTGTCATGACGGCGATGGTGATGGCGGTGATGGCCGTCATGGTTGTCATGACGGCCATGGTTATGGCGGTGATGGCGGTGATGGTAATGACAGGAAGCCAATGATGGTGATGGCAATGATGACTGTCATAACGATAACGAGGATGGCTGGAGTGACAGTGACTGTCATGGTGGTGATGTTGGTGATGATGCCCATGTTGATGGTGACAGTGGCGGTGGCTGTAATGAAGACGATGGTGGTGATGACTGTTACAATTGTGTGACGCTTAGGTGTACCGTGTGCTCTACTGAGCACTTGACTCTTGATGCATGACAAGGTAGCACTCAGTCACAGTGAGTGAGTGCACTTCTGAGCCTCCTGCCTCCCAAGAGGAAGGGCTGGGATTCAGCTGTGTTCAGTGCCAGGGATCTGACCCTGGGATTCGTGCATGCCAGGCAAGCACTCTGCTAACTGGGCTACATTCCCAACCCTACCCGAGTAATTATTCCTCGAATTTGTGTGTGTGTGTGTGTGTGTGTGTGTGTGTGTGTGTGTGTGTGTGTGTGCGCGGACACACATATGCTGTTGTTGCTGCTGTTATTTTGAGATGTTGTATTTCTAAGTCCTGGTACTCGTTATGTGAGCCAGGTTGATCTCAAACACCCACACCCACCTGCTCCAGCCTCCAAGAGAATTGAAACCACAAAAGTGCCCAGCTGACTCCGGATTATTGCCCAATATTCTCCCTCCCCCTGCCCCCAGCCTGCCCTCTCTCCCCTTCTTTTCTGTCTCTGGAATTTTTGGCTTAGTTCACGTGGGATTTCATCTAGCTCAGGCTGTCTCCAAATAAATATGTGGCCAAGGATGACACTACATGCTTCATCTTCCTGCCTCTGTCCTTCCAGTGCTGGGACTACGGGCGGGCGTGTGACACTGCACGTGCTGTGAATGGCTATTGAGGGCACTGAGGCTAGCCTAGAATGATTTGCCAGCATCTGCAACATTCTAGCTCTCCACAGTCAGGAAGTATGAATCAGTCAGTCAGCCTCGTGTGTAGACTCTTTATCCCCACCTCTCTCTTTCTTGGTTTTTCCAGACAGGGTTTCTCTGTGGCTTTGGAGCCTGTCCTGGCACTCGCTCTGGAGACCAGGCTGGCCTCGAACTCACAGAGATCCGCCTGCCTCTGCCTCCCGAGTGCTGGGATTAAAGGCGTGTGCCACCAACACCCGCTTATTTCATTATTTTATGTGAATGTGTAGCCTGCTTGTGTGTCTGTGCACCACAAGCCACGTAGTGCCCTCAGACGCTGGAAGAGGGCATCGGCTCCCTTGGCACTGGAGTGACAGATGATGGTAAATCTTCATGCCACGGTCCTGTGGGAATTGAACTCAGGACCTTTATCAGAGCCGCCTGTGCTCTTAACCACAGGTGTTCTGTGTCACTCCCCGCCTCCCTTCCTCAGGGCCGCACTCCTCCTCTTAGAGTTCCTTTTCTAGTTTCTCCATCTCAACCCACACTCCCTCCCACAGAAACCCGAATACACACAGATTAACCCCTGTGGGCCAGCTACACGGCTCAGCATGAAAGGGCACTTGCAGCCAAGCCTGACATACTGAGTCAATTATCAGGAACAGGGCTGACAGGATGGCTCAGTGGTTATAATACCCTGCCGCCCTTCCAGAGGGCCAGAGTTCAGTTCACAGCACACACGCCAGGTGGCTCACAACCGCTCATATAGCCCTCCTCTGGCCTCTACAGGCAACCAGACACGCTCCCATGAATACATACACATTTTTAAAAAAATTTATTTTAGCCGGGCGTTGGTGGCGCACGCCTTTAATCCCAGCACTCGGGAGGCAGAGGCAGGTGGATCTCTGGGAGTTCGAGGCCAGCCTGGTCTCCAGAGCGAGTGCCAGGATAGGCCACCCATGTGACAGCTGAGGGTGTGGAAGTGCCAGGAGAGACCTGAGAGACCTGTGCTTTAGCTTCTGGCAAGAGACACAAAGGAGTGGGCAGGGCTGTAGGATGCAACACTCATCCACGTGGCGGTGTGCGCTGGCCCACGGCTCCCCTTTGCAATTGCTGATGGGGAGGGCACTCCTCCCCCGAGACAGTTGGTTTTTCTACATTGGAAAAGGGTCATAATAAATCTTCACTGTCGAGATGTGCGGTGCACAACCCTACAGCAATCAAAGCTTCCCTGGGAAGACAGATTGACTTGCCAGGCTCAGGAAGATGAGCCAGGGGCCAAGAAATGAGCAGGAAGAGCTCCCCCCCCCCCAAAAAAAAGGGCTGAAAAGAAGAGATATGTACCTCCTGGTGAATTGGGGAATAATTAGAAAAGAGAGGTCTTTGGCAGGCAAAGCTTAATCTCTCTCTCTCTCTCTCTCTCTCTCTCTCTCTCTCTCTCTCTCTCTCCTCCCAGACAGTTTGCCAAGATTGAAGCCGCCACCCAGCACCTGGCCCTGACCATCCTGTCTCAGAAAGCACCTCCCCAGAGACCACCACCCCAAAGACCACCTCCACCGCCTCCATCCCCCTTCCTGGGTGTGGCCTGCGCTGAGGCCCCCCTGGAATTGTCCCACGACGACGAGGACGGTGGTGGTCCCAGCCTGAGCCTGGCTGCACTGGACACCTCAACCCTTGACCTCTTTGATGACATTCTGCTCACTCCTGCTTGTCCCTTGGTGGATCCTGATGGTTTCTGCCAGACTCTCCCCGCTGCTACTCCCCAGGAGGGGTCTGAATTCGTCTCTCATGCCCCAGGCCTAGGAGACCAGAGACAGCCAACCCCAATGCAGCCTCTAAGGTTCTCCAATCCCCTGTCCCCTCCCCAGAATGCCCATGGGGGAAGCCTGGAGCCTGCAGCTCTAGACTGGGGTTGGGAGGCACCTTGTGCCTGGGATCCTCAGGGAACCCTGGAGGCCTGGGGAACCCTTTGAAACCTGTTCATGACACAGGCCAAACCCCTCTCAGGCCTGACCCAACTCTCCCCTCTTGAGGGACCTGAGGATATATAGCTCAGTTGTAGAGTGCTTGCCTAGCACTCAAGAAGCCCTGGGTTCCAGCACCAGAACCGGTAAACCTGTAAAAACAAACCAATCCCAGACCCCCTCACTGTGTACCACAGTCCAGAGTTCTGCTCCCAGACCCAGGGCCATCTCAGTCCATTTTGAGGACCCCTTGCAGTCCCTGCCCATGAATTTTCCTTTCTCCCTTCCCAGCGCGGACTGCTCCCCTCCCCCACCCCACTCCTCTCTGCCTGGTGTCTGCTCTCTCTCTCTCTCTCTCTAATAGTCCCCTGTTCCATCGAGGAGTGCTGCCATGGGTTCTGGCCCAAAACTGAAGCAGATAATGTAGAACAAGGTCCCCAGCTCAGGGAACTCCAGTACGTAGGGGTGTGTGTGTGTGTGTGTGTGTGTGTGTGTGTGTGTGTGTGAGAGAGAGAGAGAGAGAGAGAGAGAGAGAGAGAGAGAGAGCCCTCAGAGAGCTTCGACAGCAAGACGAAATTCCAATTTCTGATTGGAAAGAGAGCTGGGATAGAAATAAAAGGTGCCGGGGAGCTGGAGAGATGACTCAGAGGTTAAGAGCACCCACTGCTCTTCCAAGGGTCCTGAGTTCAATTCCCGGCAACCACACGGTGGCTCCCAGCCATCCGTTATGAGATCTGGTGCCCTCTTCTGGTGTGCACATAGACACAGAAGCAGAATGTTAGAATGTTGTACACATAATAAATAAATAAAATCTTTTAAAAAAAAAGAAATAAAAGGTGCCGCTGACTGGGTGGCTACGGGAGATGGAACCTTGAGGGAAGGGCTGGGATGCTGAGAAGCAGCAGGCTGTAGGCGGCCGTGGGGGCCGGGAGCAGGAACAGCCCTGAGGTGAGACTCTGGAGGAACTAAGGGAGGCCACTGTGGCTGGGGTGGGGGTGTCTGAGTGTGTAGAGGGAGGTGACCCCATCCTCCCATCAAGAATTGGGGAGAACTTTGACTTAGTTTTTTTTTAATTCATTTATTTGTATTTCATGTTCATTGGTGTTTTGTTTGCATGAACATCTGTGTCAGGGTGTTGGATCCCCTGAACCTGGAGTTACAGTTGTGAGCTGGGTGCTGGGAATTGAACCTCTGAAAGAGCAGCTGGTGCTCTTAACCACTGAGCCATCTCTCCAGCCCTGGACCTAGTTTTTATTTGGGGAATTTTTGGGCTGTGCTGGAATTGTGCCTGTGGGGTTACTCCCCCCCCCCAAATCTCTTAGGGTCTCAACATCCCCCACAGATGCTATCCAGTCTCTCTGTCCTGATCAGGGCAGATCCCGCCTTTCTGCCTGTATGTCCATGTGTCTCTCTTTGTCCTAGACACACATTCTAGAGTTTGGGAGATGGCCTGGGGTGGGGGTGGGGTTGCTGTCCTGTCCTCCGGTTCTCAGGCCCCCAAAGGGAGGCCTGGGATGTGCAGGGAGTGGGGTCCAGATGTCTGGAGGGTTGGGAGGCGGCCTCGGACTCAATGATGGCCAGGGGTAGCCACTATTGCGACCAGGGCAGCATAACTCTTGCCAGCCCAGCCCCCAGAAGCTGACTTCCAACCTGGGCTCCCAGGAGCCCACAACATCTGCTGCCTGCTCTTATCAAGCCTGGCAGGACCCCAGCGCGCTAGCCTGTAGCCTGGGGATGCTCCACGAGGGGGCGCCAGTGTCTGAATCCTCTGGCTGTGTGCTGCTGGCTTTATGGTTTGAGGAACTGCATGCACACAGACTTGGGGGGACAGGCATTCACCAGTCTCCCTTCCCTCGTCCTGAGTCCCCATAACGGTGTGGGGAGGTCTCGGGGGAGGGGCGTTAAATTCAGTTATCCAACAACAACAAAAAGAACACCAACCTCCTGAACACCTATGTGTGTAGAGTCTGAGGGTGCAGCTGCCAGCAAGATTGTCCCTGGGGGATCTGGGAGGACACTGTCCGCAAACAAGCAAAATACCAGCTCGGGAGGGGCACTGAGGGACCCAGGACATAGCCATACCGAGTTGGGGAGAGGGGTGGTGCACCAGTGAGAACACCCTCTCTGGGGTGTCACGTGCCATGGTGGCCCTTGGTTTTCAAGACCAGCAGTACCTACGACCTGACAGCTCCGTCCTGAGGAGTGTGAGGTATGAGACCTCTCAGAAAATCCAGAGATTATCCCATATAATCTGAGGTCTCTGTTGCTAGTTTTAGTTCTGACCATTACTCTTGGTCTTCAATCACCACACAGACAACTCCAGAAATAAACCATTCTTTTTCATCTGCGTGCCATTCTAAATAGTGTGATGAACTCTTATGCTGTCCACTCTTCACTGTTTCGAAGCAAATTCTTGGTCTAGTGTATCCATGCTGTATACGCTACTCCCCCGTTAATCGCTTAGTGACCATCTCAGTAACCAGAAGGACTAGGCCAGTATCACAGAGCTGGTGTTCCTGTAACCCTGGTTTTACCTGCTGAGGGTGGTACCAGGCTATACAAAGGCAAACTTGTGTGAAAGACTTTCCTCTGAGAAAACAGCGCTTCTGTCCTTTCAAGGACATCTTCAGCACCCTGGTGTCTCCACCACAAACCAGGCTTCCCCTCCATAGCTTCCCCAGGGTGCCCGATCAAGAGCTCGGAGAAGGCCATCTGTCCCTGCCACACCCTGCCTGCTCTTCCAGGCTCTTCTCTGGCACCCTGCATGATGCTATGAAGCTGACTTCGCTCTCTTCCGGAAAAAAAGAGTTGTTTAGGGAAACGTTCTCCCAGGTTTAGTCATGTGGGCCGTCAGAGGCCACTGCAGCTGTGGGTAACAGGGGCCCAGCTCTATTTCAGGGTAGCAGAACTTGGATCCAAAGGCCTGCAGAATGCAAGAGTTACTGTGCCGTGGAGTCGATCCAGCAGGGCCGGGCGGAAGTACCGTCGGAGATGGGGACAGCCAGAAAAAACTCTTCAAGATCCACCCGCTGCACACTGTAGGTGTGGCCTGTGTCTAGCCCCAGCTTGGGGCTTGGGAGAAGCACCCCCATTCTCCTCACCTCACCCCATTTTCTTCTCCCCCTGCAACACCCCCACAAAGTCCAATAACGGTTTGTTGCACAGCCACACCAATGTTTATTTGGAGTCTGGGGTCCCAGTCTGTGACACTCATTTGTCCTTTGGTTTTTCCACCTCATGAGATGGACCCGAGCAGAGTCCTCCTCAGTCTGACCCCTCTCCGTCACCCCTTCCAGCCCTCAGGAGTCTCGTTTGCTTTTCCAAGTCCAGTTGTTCAAGCAGGAGGCATAACCACCCCTCCCCTCTCACAGGGCAGGCCTCCGGGTGGACTCCTGGGATTCAGAGATGAGGGAAGACGATGCTTCCATCTCAAGTCAGGGTCTGGAGTTCAGCAAGAGGGGGTTCTGACCTTGGAAGAGGCCCAGCAGCCCGCTGTCCGGGACTGGCTCCTTAATGATATTCTGGATCTGCAGGCAGAGGAGGTCAAGAAGTCAAGAACCTCCCATCTCCCTTGTCCTCCTGGCAGCTTTTCCCCCAGCCCACCACTCTCCTAAACCGTTTTCCTGGGGGCCAGAGAGATGGCTCAGCCATTAAGAGCATTTTCTGTTCTTGCAGAGGAACTGAGCCGGCCGCTCACAACTCTCTATAAACTCCAGGGCCAAAGGATCCGGTAACCTATCCTGGACTCCTTGGGCACTGCACATCTGGTACACAAGACATACATACAGGCAAAGCATCCATATGCATAAAGTAAAATAATTTTTTCTTTGTTTTTCGAGACAGGGTTTTTCTGTATAGCTTTGGAACTTGTCCTGGAACTCCTGGAACTCACAGAGATCTGTCTGCCTCTGCCTCCTGAGTGCTGGGATTAGACATGCATGCCACCGCCCAGCCCAATTTTTTTTTTTAAGTCTCCCTAGTCTAGGCATAGAGGCACATGCTTTTAATCCTAGCACTCAAGAGACAGAGACAGGTATATTTCTGAATTTGAGGCCACCCTGGTCTATAATTAGAGTTTCAGGCCAGCCATGGTTAATAACAAGTCCTGTCTTTAAAAAAAAAAAGGATAATTAAGACTGGAGAGATGGCTGGGCGTTGGTGGCACACGCCTTTAATCCCAGCACTCAGGAGACAAAGGCAAGTGGATCTCTGTAAGTTCGAGGCCAGCCTGGTCTCCAGAGCGAGAGTGCCAGGATAGGCTCCAAAGCTACACAGAGAAACCCTGTCTCGGAAAAAACAAAAACAAAAACAAAAAAAACCAAAAACCACAACCATCTGTAATGAGATCCGGTGCCCTCTTCTGGCCTGCAGGTAGAACACTGTATACATGATAAATCAATCTTTTAAAAGTAATTAAAATTTAAAAAGGAAAAAGAAAATAGAAGTTTCCCTGAGAGAATGGGCTGGGGACGATGAGGACTCAGTGTAAAATATGTGTACAAATGAGAAGCCCCAAATGCAGATGCCCACAACCCACATAAACACAAGTGTGACTCCAGTCTCTGGAGGCAGAGACAGAGGAACAAGCTGGCTGGTGAGACTAGCCACATCCTCAAGCTCCAGGTGTGACAGTGAGACCCTGCCTCCATGTATAAGGCGAAAGATCGCCCAAGGAAGAGCCTAGACACCAACCTCAGGCCTCCACGTGAGGGTACACACACATGCAAATGCTCACACCATACACGCGCCCTACACACTTTTTGTCTGCTTCTCACCGCACCTGCCTGCTTGAGCTAATCACCCGCCATCTTGGTCTGCTCAGTTGCCTTGGACGGCTAAGGATGGACGGCTCCGTCTTAGGGCCTGGCCTCTTGCCCAGGACTTCACCAATCTCATCTTTCCTTCAAGCCCTCGGCTCCCACACAGGCCCAGACTCTCAGCTCATTCGCACAAGTCCCTCTTGGTTGAACAGGAGTAAACCAATCTCACTGCCCTCATCAGTTTATCTCCAGACAAACTAAGTCAAAATCCGGCAACTCCTCTTCCCAGTTGGTACCCGATACTGATTTCAGGGGACCCAGGGTGGGGTGGGGTGGAGGTCCTGATGGGTCACAATTCTCCGTTCTATGCTACCTGATGTAATATTGCTATTCCAGCCTGCCCTGCACCTGGATGTTTTTCAGAAAATAATATTTCTCAGTAAGGCGCAATGGTGCTTACCTCGGGAGGCCGAGGCCAAGGCAGGCCATGAGTTCGAGGCCAGTCTGGGCTACAGACTGTTTCAAAGTGAGGGGGAAAACAATTTAAAAAAAATAATAATAACAAGGGCTGGAGAGATGGTTCAGTGGTTAAGAGCACTGACTCCTCTTCCAGAGGGCCCGGGTTCAATTCCCAGAGCCCACATGGCAGCTCACAACTGTCTATAATTCCTGTTCGGGGTTCTAGGGGACCCAACACCCGTGGCAAAACACTAATGCACATAAAATATAAATTAAAAAATTAAAAAAAAAACAGAAAGGGTCAGGGCCAGCAAGATGCCCCAGTGAACAAGTATAGGGGACACCATTTCCCCTGCTAGGGGCTGGCTACAGGTGTGCCCGACCACGCCTGCGAGGGCGTGGTCAGGGTGACGTAGGGAAGGTTTCAGAGGGGCGCACAGTGGAACTCTCTTCTTCCTTTTCATCATCGGCCTGTTGTACTTACTCCTGCCCTGCGGGCTGGCTAGGTCGCTCTGTAAGTAAGGCACCTCCCTAATAAATACCCTTATATCTTCACCTGACTCCGTATTGGTAATTCCCTCATTAAACAGGGACACTTGTCTTCAAGCCTCACCTGCGTTCTGTCGTGGGAGTGAACATGGAGGAAGGAGAAAACTGACTCGCTCGAGCTGAACTCTGACCTCCATCTATATGCTGTGGCGAGCGCACAGACACACCCATGCTCACACACAACGTCAATAAAATAGGAAGGCCTGGACTGAGCTCTAAAAGGGGTGGGTGGGTTGGGGGGAGCCAGCTGGGCGCAGTGGTACTGTGATCCCAGTCCTTGGGAGGTAGAGACAAGAAGAGCAGACACAGGGTGTCCGAGGCCGGCCTGGCACGCAGGAGACCCTTTATCAAAAAGGGCGGGGCGGGGGGGATCCTTCTCCTATTCGCAGAAGCCCCGAGGACCCAGTACCTCCTTGAACTTGGGGTGGGCAGCGTCCCGCACAAGCTGCAGAATGAGCGCTTCGCTGGTGGAGAGGAAAGCCCCGCTCTGCCTCATGCGGGCCAGTGCCACCAGCCGGTCCACCTGGCTGCAGGACAGAGGGAGAGAGGAGGGGGGCAGGGGTCCGTGCTGCGGTGTGCCTGACACACAGGGCATCCCCCCACCCCCACCCCCAGATCCCACCCACCCACCCCTGCACAGAGACCCTCTCACCTTCGAGAGGAGCAGGCGTCCACCACCACGTGGACCTGCAGGCCCCGCTCCAGGAGGTCCAGGGCTGTGTTCTATGGGCAGAGAGAGGTCCAGGTCCAGACCCAGACCCAGAGCGCAACCAGGGCTCCCAGCCAGGGACCGGGGAGCCCCAGCCCAGTCTCGAGGGAGGGAGGACTTGGAAGAAGGATGAGGAGGCTCAGCCAGCGCCCCCAGGGCAGGAGGGAGGGCGAGCATGGGGGAACCCAGGGGACGGGCGGGGGGTGGAGGGGGGAGGTCTCACCAAGATGCAGACTTGGGTCTCAAGGCCACAGAGCAGCACGGAGCGCAGCTTGGGCCGGCCATCCAGCTCCTTCTGCAAGGTGGGCACCATGCTGAAGCACGTCTTACTCACTGGCCGGATGCCCTGAGCGCCCAGCTCGGGAACTGTGGGGCCCAGGCCTTGTGGGTACTGCTCAGTCAGCAAGACAGGGACATCCAGCAGCCGGGCCACCTACGTGGGAAGGGAGACACAGGGCTGGATCCCAGGGATGAGGGCCGCCGGAGGACTGGATACCCGGGGCTCGAGGAAGGAGGGTAACGGTCCGGTCTCAGGGAGCAAGGCTTGGGCCTTGAACCCCCGGGGTCCTGAAAAGAGAAGGAGTTCCTTGTACCTTAAGCATCCGAGCGGCCACTGATACGATCTGTGGGAAATAGGCGATGCTGGGGCGGAACTTCTCCTGCATGTCGCATAGGAACAGGATGGAAGACTCCGGGAGGATCCGGCCCAGGCTAGCCCTGGCTGCTGCCATTTCCTAGGGGTGGACAGAGGGACAGCAGGCAGGGTCAGGCGGCGGGGGTTGCTGGGGATTCCAGTGAAGTCTTGAGTAAATGTGAACTTTGGCCATGCACGGCCATGTCAAGGACCAACCCCTCAGTCCCACCGGAAGTGGGTATCTGTCGTTTCTTCGTGCATTAAATGCTGCCCCTGTAAGGTCGTCACTGGAGCTTCGCACAAAGCGGCAGGGCGAGAGGGTTCAAGGACGGACGCAGGACGCATCCGGGGCTCACACACTTGGTTCTATATTCCCTGCGTCTTGTGCTCCTGTTCCCATCTCCAGGCTTTTTCACCTGCTGTCCTTGGCCTAAGATTTTTCTCCCTCTCTCCCTCCCTCCCGCCCTCCCGCCCTCCCTCCCTCCCTCCCTCCCTCCTTCCCTGTTTATAGGTGAGGCTACCTCCCCAGGGTCCCTTCTCTGAGCGTACATAATTGCCCAGGCCCCAGTGTCACCCCCAGGGAGGAGGGGGCCCAACTCCCCAGCTTTCCTCTTCTTGCACAAAGGTTAGTACAGTTCCCACTTTCTACCCAGTGGAGCTCATTCAGGGCTCTACCCTGGGGAAACTGAGGCCTGAGCAGTAAGGCGACCTGCCCAGGAGCATACAGATCTGGGATGTTATCTTTGAGGGAAAAAAACAAAACAAAACAAAAAAAACAAAGAGCTCAGAGTCTTGCTATGTAGCCCAGGATGGCCTTAAATTTACAATCCCTCAGCATCAGCCTCCTGAGTCCTGGGCTAATAGGGACATGCCGCCATGTCAGGCTCTTTCAGACCCTCAAATCCCGGCTTCTCCAGAAAGGCCAATAGGTCTTTCCCAGCCTCAGTTTACCCATGTGTAAAACACCGTTGCTGCCGGGCAGTGGTGGCGCACGCCTTTAATCCCAGCACTCGGGAGGCAGAGGCAGGTGGATCTCTGTGAGTTCGAGACCAGCCTGGTCTACAAGAGCTAGTTCCAGGATAGGCTCCAAAGCCACAGAGAAACCCTGGCTCAAAACAAAAACGAACAAATAAATGAACAAACAACCACTGTTGCTGAAGCTCCTTCTGGGACTTGGAAAGATGCCCACACAATGGCATATTAGCCAGTCATAGAAACTAGTGAAACCCTAATAGGCATTACAAGTACGATATTCCGTGTAAAAGGTCCACGATAAAGGCCATGTGGCGTATGAGGCTACCCACAGGAAATTCCAGAATGGCCCATGACTGTAATTTCACCACTCAGGAGGCTGAAGCCAGGGTGATCACTGAGTGTTCAAGGCCAGCCTGGGACTAAAAAGAGAGTTCCAGGTCAACCAGGAATCTGGAATAAGACCTTGTCTTAAAAAGCCAGTGAAGGAGCTGGAGAGAGGGCTCAGCAGGCAAGAGCCCTGGCTGCTCTTGCAGAGGACCTGGGTTTGATTCCCAGCACCCACGTGGCAGCTCACAGCGGTCTGTAACTCCCGGTCCAGGGGACTCAGCAACCTCTTCTGGCCTCTGCAGACAGACACCAGGCACAGATGCAGTACACTGGTAGACATGCAGGTAAACCACCCATACTCGCAAAATAAAGTCATAATTTTAAAAATTAAAAAAATGAAGGCTATTAAACAATACAAAATTTAAAAATTTTTAAACATAAAACTTAAAGCCGGGCGTTGGTGGCGCACGCCTTTAATTCCAGCACTCGGGAGGCAGAGGCAGGCAGATCTCTGTGAGTTCGAGACCAGCCTGGTCTACAAGAGCTAGTTCCAGGACAGCCTCCAAAACCACAGAGAAACCCTGTCTCAAAAAACCAAAATAAATAAATAAATATTTTAAAAATTTTTTTAAAAATAAAACTTAAATGCACAGGGGGCACATGTGTGTGCGTGTGCGTGTGCGTGTGCGTGTGCGTGTGTGTGTTTCCGTCACCGTTAACCTAGGTAGCTACAAGGCATTTTCATCACTGCAAGTAGAAATTCTGCATTCACTAACCCCCCACTCCCCATCTCCTGACTGTCTGAGTCTGTGGCTTTGCCTGTCCTGGCCATTTCTGTTTGTATCTGTGTGATGGGAGCCGGGATGCGGGGGGCGGGGAGGTGTCACTTGTGGAAGCCAGAGGGCAACCTCTGATGCTGTTCCTTGGGTGCTGTCCCCTACGCACCTGTGCACACAGGGCTGAGTGTGTGTCCCTGTGTGGCTGCAGCAGGATGTCCAGCATCTTCCTCTTTTTACCCCTCGCTTTACTGCCTTAGACAAGGTCTCTCACTAAGCCAGTCTCTCTGCCCTCCAACGCTGGGGCAACAAGCCCGTGCGACCATGCCCAGCCTTTTACATCAGCCCCGGGGATGTGAACCCACGCTGGCTCTCCACATGGTGTCCAGGCCTGCACGGCCCTGCACTTTGCTGAACGAGCCTTTCCCTGGATAAGTGGGTAGGTTTATTTTATAGAAATTTTCCCGAGATTTAAAACAGAAAAAAAGAAGAGGCAAGGCTGGCGAAGCCACCTGCCCGGTAACACTTTTACCAGGGGGACACCTGTGTGCCAAAGGGGCCTGGATCAGGCTTGAGGCTTCCCTTGTGTGGTATCTGTGCATCCACCTGGGGTCTGCGGTTTCACAAGCCATGGTGCCTGTCAGTGTTCCAGGGAGGCTGTGTGGATGCTGGGTCCTCAAACGGCTACATAACTGGGGGTTCCCACTGGGCTTTCGCTGCAGTTCCTTCCCACCGTCTGTGTGTAGATGTTTGTACTTGTTCAACATTTATTCATTCAGTGGGGTATGG
This sequence comes from Cricetulus griseus, assembly GCF_003668045.3. Lineage (NCBI taxonomy): Eukaryota > Metazoa > Chordata > Mammalia > Rodentia > Cricetidae > Cricetulus > Cricetulus griseus. The sequence continues at coordinate 23,524,983 of NC_048602.1, read as the reverse complement.
GACACAGGGACCCAACAAAGGGGGACACTGAGGGAGGTGGGGACCCAACAGAGAGGGACACTGAGGGAGGTGGGGACCCAACAGAGGGGGACACTGAGGGAGGTGGGGACCCAACAGAGGGGGACACTGAGGGAGGTGGGGACCCAACAGAGAGGGACACTGAGAGAGGTGGGGACCCAACAGAGGGGGACACTGAGGGAGGTGGGAACCCAACAGAGGGGGACACTGAGGGAGGTGGGGACCCAACAGAGGGGGACACTGAGAGAGGTGGGGACCCAACAGAGGGGGACACTGAGGGAGGTGGGAACCCAACAGAGGGGGACACTGAGGGAGGTGGGGACCCAACAGAGGGGGACACTGAGAGAGGTGGGGACCCAACAGAGGGGGACACTGAGGGAGGTGGGGACCCAACAGAGGGGGACACCGTGGGGGATGTTGCTGAGTGACACTTATTTTCTTAAGCTATGTGGTAAGGACACAATTATTTGTTTATAAAAACTCAGGCCAGGTGTGGTGGCACACGCCTTTGAGCCGGGTACTCACGTGACAGAGGCAGGTGGATGTCCATGAGTTTGAGACCAGCCTGGTCTACAGAGCGAGTTCCAGGACAGACAGCCAGGGCTACGTAGAGAGACCTTGTCTCAAAAAAAGCAAACAAAGAACAACTCTAGGGACTGGAGCTGTAGCTCAGCTGGTGGAGCGCTTGCCTAACATACACAAAACCCTGGGCTCCACCCCCAAACCCAAATACACGGGGCATGGTGGTACATGCCTGCTCCTGGCACTAGGGAGATGGGGGCAAGAGATGAGAAGCCTTCAATTACATATTGAGTTCGAGGCCAGCCTGAGCGCTATGAGACCTTGGTCCTACAATTCATACATGTGTCTGTCATGAGAAATACATTCTCGCCGGGCCTGGTGGTGCACAACTTTAATCCCAGCACTCCAGAGGCAGAGATAGGTGGATCTCTGAGTTCGAGTCCAGCCGGGGGCACTATGAGACCTAGTCTTACCTGCCCCCCAATCCATTAAGGTGCCTGTCCTAAGAAATATGTTCCCATGGCGCTAGAAACATAAGGACCCAGGTTTCCTTCCTAGCACCAACATCAGGGTGACTTAAAACCTTCTGCCAATTGCCGGGAGGTGGTGGTGCACGCGTTTAATCCCAGCACTTGGGAGGCAGAGGCAGGAGGATCTCTGTGAGTTCGAAACCAGCCTGGTCTACAAGACCTAATTCCTGGACAGCCTCCAAAGCTACACAGAGAAACCGTGTCTCAAGAAAAACAAAAAACAACATACACACACACAAAAAAAAACAAAAAAACAGCAAAACAAAACAAAAAACCCTCCTGCAACTCCAGTTGTAGGAGATCCAATGCCCTCTGGCCTCCATGTGTGAGCACCTTCGAGCATGTACTGTGCATAAAATCCAAGCAGGTACACACGTATAAATGAAAATAACAAGTAAATCTTAAAAAGAGAAACATGTTCTGTCGGTGTGTGTGCAAACGTGTGCAGAAGACAGAGGTCAGTGTCCGGTGTCTTCCTCTATTGCTGTCCACCTTTTTTTGGGACAGGGTCTCCTATGCTGGAGCTCATAGATTCACATAGTCTGGCCAGACCGCTATCTGGCTTTCAGCGTGAGTGCTTGGGAATCGAACTCAGGTCCTCATGCTTGTGTGCAAGCACTTTCCCAGCTGAGCCATCTCCCCGCCTCGGGTAATATATTCTATCTGTAAAATATGTCAACTTTAATAAGGTGGGCTGTGTGCCATGGGCCTGTCTTCCTTACTCTTCCATGGGATGAGTAGTTAGGCTGAGACAGGAGAGTCCAAAGTTCAAGCCTTCCCTGGCCAACCTAGTGAGATATTTGTCTCAAAATAAACAAATAAAAAGAAGGCTGGGGCGTGTGGTGCAGTCTACGGTGACTGCTGGCCATGTGAGAAGACTCAATTTCAGGGCTGGAGAGGTGGCTCAGAGGTTAAGAGCACTGACTGCTCTTCCCGAGGTCCTGAGTTCAATTCCCAGTCTCTTGTAGCCAGCAGGCACACATGCAGGCAGAACACTGTATACATAATAAATCTTAAAAAAATAATAATAAAAGACTCAATTTCAACCAGGTATGGGTGGGACATCTGTCATCCCAGCTTCCCCTAGAAGACCCCAACGGTGACCACTATCCCGGCCACACCCCCACAGGCTGGTTTTGCTAACTTTGGACCGTAAGCAAATCATCTGTTTATTCTTCACCGAACACCTGCTACACATTGTACAATCTTATTTATTTAAAAGGTATCCCTGGCCGGCCTCCAGCGCTGGCTCGGTCTCCTGGCAAACTCAGGTCTCCCGAATACCGGCACTGCGAGCATGAGTCACCATGCCCCTAACCTCTATTCCAATTTTTTGTTGTTGTTTTGTTGTTTTTCGAGACAGGGCTTCTCTGTGTGGCTTTGGAGCCTGTCCTGACACTCGCTCTGGAGACCGGGCTGGCTTCAAACTCACAGAGATCCGCCTGTCTGTGCCTCCCGAGTGCTGGGATTAAAGGCGAGCATGCTCCACCGCTGCCTGGCTCCTACTCCAATTTTATAACAACTTTATTTCATTTTTTTTTTTTTTTTAACGTTCGGGCCAGCTGGGTGTGGGTGATCGGAAGACGAAGTGGGACCCGGGGTGAGAGTTTGGGGCAGAGAATGACCAACTTGAGAGCGAGAGAGGGTCGGGGGGAGGGCGTGTAAGGGGGTGGGTGCGGATGGAGAGAGATTTGAGGAGGTTGTGGGGGTTCTGGAAGGAGCCCTCGGTGGGGGAGGCCTGTCCTAGGCTGAGGCGAGCGCCCTCCTGCTGAGGGGATTGGGACCCGGCTGTTTGATGGGACAAGTGGCAACTGCACACACCGCTGGAGCCCAGATTTGCAGGCTGTGCGAGCCTGAGTGGGTTTCGCCCCCTCTCTGGGCATCCTTTTCTTCCTGGAAGAAACGAGGATGAAGTCGCCCTCTCCCAGGGACTGATCCAAAACTTAGCTGCGCAGAGGGTTCGAGCCCCTCCCTGACGGTCCATCCTGACTCCAACTGGAGTCCCGCCGTTTCCCAGTCTGCCAGGAAGAGCGGTGGGACTTACCGGGAGGCACCAGGTTCGAGTCCAGCCGGCCCCTCCACCAGGTGCCTTCTGCGCACTTTCGCCACCGGACTCTCTCGGGTTCCGGCCTGGGTCACCGTTTGGCCCGCTGTGGACACGTGGTCCGCGCCCCTGACGCGCCCGCCCCTCCCTCCCGGGCGAGCCAATGGGTCCCGAGCCTCGGCAGCGCCCTGCGAGGGGCGGGGCGGCGAGGGCGTGTCGTCGCGAGAACCTGATTGGTCCGCACCAGCGCGCTGGGGCGGGCAGATGGCGTATCGGACCAATGGGGAGCCGACCGGGGCGTGAGTGGCGGGGGCTGCAGAGAGCGGATTCGAACGCGGAATGGGGGCGGAGATGGCCAGGCTGCCCCTGCCACACCGCTCTGCTTCAAGCCCTGGCCAGGCCGGAGGAAGATCGGGGGCTCCAACCCTGAAGGTGGTAGCACCCGCGTGTGGTCCTAGCTCTGGGAGGCTGAGGCAGGAGGATTGCCAGTTCAAGGCCCTGGTGGGCTGCGTAGTGAGCGCCTGCCACAAACACGCACGCAAAGTGCAAAGATAAGACAGTGGCGGGGCTGCAGAGACGGCTCAGGGGTTAAGAGCACCGGCTGCTCTTCCTGAGGTCCTGAGTTCAATTCCCAGCAACCACATAGTGGCTCACAACCATCCGTTATGAGATCTGTGCCCTCTTCTGGTGTGCAGATAGACATGGAAGCAGAATGTTGTATACATAATAAATAAATAAAATCTTTAAAAATAAAAATAAAAATAGTGTTAAAAAAAAGACAGTGGCACGCATCACAAAATGGATAACTGGTGACACAGGATATATAAACAGGTGAAATAAAAATTAAATAGCTGAGCGTGGGTGGTGCACTCCTTTAATCCCAGCACTGGGGAGTCAAAGGCAGAGGGATCTCTGTGAGTTCGAGACCAGCCTACAAGAGCAAGTTCCAGGACAGCCTCCAAAGCCACAGAGAAACCCTGTCTCGAAAAACCAAAATAAATATAAATAAATACATAAATAAATAAAAACAACGTAGGGAGAGGCAGACGGTATTTTCTTCCTGTGACCTCCACACAGCAGCCAGCCTCTGGAGTCATTTCGGCTTCAGTTTCCCCTGAGATGCTGGACCTCTAGCAAAGAGGAAAGTCTGGGGTGGTGTGCGCCTGGGGATGGTGCCCTTGTCCCACACCTGGAGGTGCCTGCACCCCTCTCGGGACTCGGTTGTTCTTTCAACCTCCAGAAACACTCCCACCCCTCCCCACCCCCGCCAGTCTCCTTCTAAAGGCCGTCAGCCTTAATTGCTGAGGTTGACTCTGTGCCTGGCCTGGCCTTGCTACAGAGGCCTTTGTCCCCTTAATTGGCTATCTCCGGGAGCTCTTCTAGGCCTGGGCACCCACGCGCCCTTGTTTTATATCCCAGGTCCAACTATGTGTTAATTGGGCACGGGTAATAGATGCGCAGAGAGTCCTCTCCCTCCCTTCCTGCACTTTGTGTTTCTTTTTTTTTTTAAGATTTTATTTATTATGTGTACAGTGTTCAGCTTGCATGTATCCCTGGAGGCCCCAAGCTCTCATTACAGATGGTTGTGAGCCACCGTGTGGCTGCTGGGAATTGAACTCAGGACCTCTGGAAGAGCAGCCAGTGCTCTTAACCTCTGAGCCATCTCTCCAGCCCCTTAATTTATTTTTTTATTTTAGGTGTTTTGCCTGTCTGTACATCTGTGCACCACATGCATGCAGTGCCCCTGGAGGCCAGAGAGGGCGTCTGATTTCCTGGAACTGGAGTTGGAGGTAGTTGTGAGAAAGCCTCCACGAGGAATTGAACCCGTGTCTTCTGGAAGAGCAGCCAGTGCTCTTAACCTCTGAGCCATCTCTCCAGCCCCCTTGCACTTTGTGTTTCTACATCAACCCCTCAAACAGCAAGTCACAGTGTCCAGACTCCACCCATCTATCTACCTGGTGAGTAGGGACCGGTGTGGGGTGGTTTGACAGAAAATGGTCCCCACAGGGAAAGGCATTGTCAGGAGGTGTTGTTGGAGGAAGAAGTGTGTCGCTGAGGGGGCTCGGGCGAGGCAGGCGACCTTGAGGTCTCCTATGCCCAAGCTGTGCCCAGTGTGACAGCTGCTTCTGCTGCCTGTGTGTCAAGATGTGGAACCCTCAGCTCCTTCTCCAGCACCGTGTCTGCCTGAACGCCGCCATGTGCCTCCATGACGTTAATGGACTGAACCTCTGAACCTGTAAACCAGCTCCAACTAATAAGACTTGCCCTGGGAGCCTGGCGGTGGTGGCGCACGCCTTTAATCCCAGCACTCAGGAGGCAGAGACAGGCGGATCTCTGTGAATTTGAGGCCAGCCTGGTCTAGAGCAAGTTCCAGGACAGGCTCCGAAGCCGCACAGAGAAACCCTGTCTCCAACAACAACAAAAAAAGAGCTGCCACAGTCATGGTGTCTCTTCACAGCAATAGAAACCCCTGAGATACCCAGTGTTCTCGTCCACTCACACTCCCGGGGTGAACACTCATTCTACAATGCCAGCCCTCCAGTCCACATGACCCATCTTCTTGTAAACTTGAGAGGCGTGTTCTGATCTGCGTTTCTACGTCAGAGAACCAAGTCATGTATCCCAGAGCCCCTGCAGTCCCTGGGTGTCCCTCAACAAGGCCCTGAGATCGGTGTGCCTGGGTCAGTGGGGCTTTTGCCTATATGCCATGGGGCTCCAGCCCTGGCACACCTGGTACCCCAAGTGGAGGCCCAACCACCGAAGGTTCCTACACAACCAGTTTCAGAGGGTAGATGGCAGGAGGCCCCGAGGTTAGATTCCAGCATCTCCCAGCGTGTATTTATTGTATCTACCACTGAGCAAAGCTAATGAAAGCCCCAGCATCAGTCTCTGGAGATTAAAAAAGGGCAGGGGGTGGGGGGGGCAAATAACCAGACATTGGTGACCCAAGCCTTGCACTCAGGAGGCAGAGGCAGGTGGATCTCTGAGTTCAAGGCCAACCTGATCTATAAAGAAAGAAACCCTGTTTCAAAAAAGGAAGAAAGAAAAAGAAAAAGAAAAAGAAAGAAAGAAAAGAAAGAAACCCAGCCAGGCTGGAGAAATGCTTCCGAAGGTTCAGTTCCCAGCACCCACAAAGCAGCTTACAACCATCTGTAACTCCAGTTTCAAGGGATCTGACACCCTCACACCAATGTACATTGAATAAAATAAATTAAAAACAAAAAAACAACGCACCAAGATCCTGTCTCGGTGAAGGACAGGGCACCAGACCTCGCAAACGACAAGGAAGGGCACCGCTGTGTGGATGCACCTCGAAAAGGAGACAGAGGTGGGGAGCGACCACACAGTAAAAACCAGATCCATGCACCAGGCTGGATGCCCAGTGGAAGAAAGGCCCAGGCCCCACAGCTATCAAGTGGCTATGACCAATAGGAGCTTGAGATCAGAGATGTTTCTCTTGCTTTACTATTGTCCAATGGCAGAGACAAGTTCCTTCCTAGTCCTCCCGACTTTACCTCCTATGTGCTAATAAAATTGTGGGTGTGGACCACTATGCCTAAGAGCCCGTTTTCCTTACCTACTGTCAATCAATCCCCAGAGATTTGGTGATGACGGTGATGATTGCTGTGCCTGCTGTGCCCAGACTCTGAATCCCACAAAACCACCAACGAGATCTGATGCAAAAACAAAGAGTCTTTATAATTAATGAGTTAACTAGGATTAACTCGGGTCCACCGGCCAGACACAGCGGGTGGAGTAGGAGTGACCTCAAGCAGCAGTGGGGCGGGGAATATATTGTAGGAGAGCAAGGGGAGTGTGTGTGTGTGTGGGGGGGGTGTCTGTTAGTTGCATAGCAACAGTCTCAGGACTGGTGCTCCTCCGGGCTTGGGCAACCTGTCCTGAGTTGATTGGTCAGCTGCAGCTGCAGGAAGGCTGCTATGCCTGGAGACCATCCAAGGGTGGTTGCCATGCTCTGCATTCCACTGCTATCAGTAAAGCACATCCAGAGGGTGCCAGCTGACCTCTGATTGGTTCCTTGCCACATGGAGGGTATCTGGCTTCCGAGTGACTAGGGTGAGAGAGGACAAGGTCAGGGGCTCAGCACCTCCTGCTGAGTCAGGGGCCTACATCTTGCTGGGTCTTTTCTGCAGCCTGTCACGGCTGCCAAAGCCCGGGGCTGGGTGAGGGCCTGGGCCCTTCAGTGGTGATGGTAGTGAGGGTGATGGTTGATGACGGTAGTGACGGTCGTTGCATGAATCTTTTGGGGGTGGGTGGGAGAGATAAACACCTGTCCCACCTCCCCAAATAGGGATCCAAAGAAAGACTGAGTCACAGTTTCTCTAAGATTCATCTCGGTGAGCCAATGGGATAACTGGATCTACTTGTAGAGCAGAGGGAGGGGTTACAGTGTAAGACCCCGGAGGTTCAGGCCTCCAGGATCTCAGCCTAGGACTTCGGTCACCCCAGTCACCAGGCGGAGTTGAAAGTTTGATGCAAACTGCACGAGGCTTTATTGTTATTTAACGAGCTAACCCCATGTTAGCTCGGGTCTTTCACCCACCCGCCATGGCAGATGGCTAGGAAAGACAGCTCGAAGCGTCTGCATAGAGATCTTGTAGGGCAGCGTAAGGGGCGTGTCTAGGGGTACACACAGGCTCAGGATTGGTGTGCCTCCAGGCTTGGAGGGCTTGCCCTGTGTTGATTGGCCAACTGGTTGTTATGGCCCATAGGCCCTCCCAGGGTGGTTGCTATGCTCTGCGCGTCATTGCTGTGCACTTTGTCCGTAAAGCACACCCAGGGTCGTAAAGCATAGCGCCACCAGCTAACTTCTGATTAGTTCCTTGCCACGAGGCAGGCATCTGACCTCCTAGTGACTAAGGCAAGGTCATGGCAAGCACCCGAAATGGGGAGCTGCTCCCTTCAATGGTGATGGTGGTGATATTAGTGATTATGGTGATGATGGTGGTGACGGCAATGATAGTGATGATGACGGCAGGGGTGATGATTATTATTATGTTGGTGACAATAATAGTGATCATTATATCTCTGGTGGTGATGGTGGGTGTTGGAACTCAACACCGTGCTGACCCTGCCTCCTGGGGTCAGCATGCACAGTGGCGTGGCCACGTTATCGCTACGTTCGTCACTCGTTACAGGTCACGGGGATATGTCACTGGTTACGCGGCTTCCTGAGGACTCAGTATGCGCCGGCTTCCCCTTTTAAGAGATCACCCCCACGCGGTCACCCTTCTCTCTCGCTCTCTTCTCTTTTCTCTCTTACTCTCTTGCCTTCTTCGGCTCTCTCTCTTGCTCTCCCCCCTTTTATAAACTGGTTCATGTGTCTCTCTTGTTCGTGTCCCATCTAGCGTGTCCTTTATCTTAAACCAAAGAACAACAGTGGGTGGCATAGTCATGGTATCTACAGTAGTGCGACAGCTAACGTGGGTCACACATAGTACTAAGCACTTTAATACTGATTTATAAGAGTTAGTGCTCCCTCGGGCTGGAGAGACGGCTCCGCGGTTAAGAGCACCAGCTGCTCTTCCAGAGGTCCTGAGTTCAATTCCCAGCAACTACATGGCGGCTCACAGCCATCCGTTATGAGATCTGGTGCCCTCTTCTGGTGTGCAGATAGACATGGAAGCAGAATGTTGAGTACATAATAAATAAATAAAATCTTAAAAAAAAAAAAAAGAGTTAGTGCTCCCTCAATGGGCCTCCTTTTCTGTAAACAGGTGGCTGTCCCAGCTAGCCCAGAATCTTTCCGCAGGCAATCTTTGACCCAAGTTTGAGTCACAGCAGCCCAATACCCCAAGCCCTCCTTCTCCCGGGGTGCCCAGCCAGCCAGCCCTGCTTACGCTATCATCATCTCCTATTGGTCAAGCACAAAACAGGTTTTCTGAACATCCCAGAGCTGATGTCTTAATCCCCCAGACACCCTCATCAACCTCTCAGGCTCTTTGAATGTCTTCCTCACTCCTGTCCCCGGGGAACACAGGGTGATTTTTGCAGGTTCTCATCCTCAATTTTTTTTTTTTAATTAAAACAAACTCAGAAAGGCGCTTGAAAACTGTATTGGAGATGTGAGCAGCTACTAAGAAGAAACAGATGGAAAAGAATAAATGCTTTGGGTGGGGAAGCTGAGAAGTAGAAGTCTGTAGGCCGCTACATGGCAGCCAGTCTGTCCTTGGGGCATATGAGTACTTGTTTTATGGAGAGGATTATTCTGTTCTGCTTTGTTTAAAACAGGGTCTCGTGTATCCCAGGATGGCCTCCAATCCTCTATATATTGGAGGATAACTGAACTCTTGACCCTCCTGCATCTGCTCCGGCCTCCCAAGTTCTGGGATTACAGGCATGTGTGCCACCATGGAACCCAGGCCCTTGTGTACACCACAGAAAAAGTTAATGAAAGTCAGGCGTTGGTGGCACACACCTTTAGTCCCAGCACTCGGGAGGCAGAGGCAGGCAGATCTCTGTGAGTTCGAGACCAGCCTGGTCTACACAGCAAGTTCCAAGACAACCAGGACTGTTACACAGAAACCCTGTCTCGGGGGAAAAAAAAAAGTTAATAAAAAGTTAAAAACAATTGAAGGTGGAGCACTAGCTGGTTCGGCAGACAAAAAGAGATTGCCGCAAGCACTGATGACCTGAGTTCAATCCCCACGACTGCCTTAAAGGTGGAAGGAGACCAGCAGCTTCATAGAGTCGTCCTCTGAACTCCACACATGCGTGTTGGGGGGCACTCACACCCACCCGTACAAAATAATAATAACTTTTTTTAAAGATTTTATTTATTTATTATGTATACAGTGTTCTGTCTGCATACATTCCTGCAGGTCAGAAGAGGGCACCAGATCTCATAATGGATGGTTGTGAGCCACCATGTGGTTGCTGGGAATCGAACTCAGGACTATGGAAGAGCAGGCAGCACTCTTAACCTCTGAGCCATCTCTCCAGCCCCAACTTTTTTTTTTTAAAGGAAATGCTCTCTGTCCTAGAATCCTAGGCATGCTGAGATGTGCCTCTCTTCCCTAGGGCTCCAGGGCTCCAGGCCTCCCACATACAGGCCTTTAGGGCAGCCTAGGTAGCAAAAAGCACTGTCCCATGAGCCCCGCATCAGCCTAAAATATCTAGGTCAGAAGCAGCTATTTTCCCACACAGTACTTTATCCTATCCCCAGGTTTCCTCCAGCCCTGCTCTCCTGGGGATCACCCTGCATCTCTGTTATGAAGTTTGTCATCTTATTATGAAACACTGCAAACTTGCAGAAAAGTTCAGACCATCATCCGATGGAATGGATCTCAATTTAAAAAAAAAAAAAAAAAAGGCCCCAGAGCCAGGCAAGAGGATCGGTAGTTCAGGGTCATCCTTGGCTACATATTGAGTTCCAAGCTGGCCTGAGCCACGTGAGATCTTGACTGGCAGACAGACAAACAGACAGACAGACAGACAGACAGACAGACAGACAGATAGTCCGACCTAGGCCATCAACAGCAGCAACAACTCAGCCTCACCTGGGAACTTGGTAGGAATGTGAATTATCAGCCAGAGCCCCCGACCTACAAGCTGGGGTACCAGACAGAACCCCCGTCTTCTGATGTGTGGCCAGGTCTTGTCAGTGGCAAAGGGTACTGGAGACTCAGCTCCACACCGCCTCCTGCCGCAGCCTGAGTTCTCTGAGATTTCCACTCTGGTAAGCTGGGATGCTTGACTTTGCAACAGAAAGGAGTTTCAGGAAGAGTTAGGTAGGAGACAAAGACGGAGTTTGTTGGGAGAAGTTTTGTGACAGATTTAAGCATAGATGTTAACAGAAAGAGGAGTTTTGGGAAAGGATAGCCCTCATCCAAGTGTGGGTGTGCACTTTTCAAAAGAACCCAACTTATCAGGTGTTGGTGGCGCACGCCTTTGATCCCAGCACTCGGGAGGCAGAGGCAGGCAGATCTATGTGAGTTCGAGTTCAGCCTGATCTACAGAGCAGGTTCTAGGGCTATATACAGTGTAACCCTGTCTGGAAAAATAAATGAGAGAGAGAGAGAGAAAGAGAGAGAGAGAGAGAGAGAGAGAGAGAGAGAGGACCCAGCTTAAGAGTCTTTTTCCTTTTCTTCTATTTTTTGAGACAGAGTTTCACAATTCTGGGGGCTTTGAGGGCAGGGTCTCCCATATTCCAGACTGGCCTCAAACTCAATATATAACTGAGGATGACTTTGAACTCCTGACCCCCTGCCTCCACGTCTCAAGTGCTAGGATTACAGTCTCTGCTACCTAGTGGGGTTCTTGTGGTAATGAGGGTGGAACTCAGGCCTTCACAAATGCTAGGCAAGCACTGTGCCAACGGAGCTACTTCCCAGAACTGTTCAAAGCACTTCTTTAAAAATATGATTTATTTATTCTTATTTTATGTACATTGGGGTTTCGCCTACATGCATGTCTGTGTGAGGGTGTCAGATCTTGGAGTTACAGACAGTTGTGAGCTGCCATGTGGGTGCCTGTGTTCTTAACCTCTGAGCCATCTCTCCAGGCCCCTTAATTTATTTTTTTATTTTAGGTGTTTTGCCTGTCTGTACGTCTGTGCACCACATGCATGCAGTGCCCCTGGAGGCCAGAGAGGGCGTCTGATTCCCTGGAACTGGAGTTGGAGGTAGTTGTGAGAAAGCCTCCACGAGGAATTGAACCCGTGTCTTCTGGAAGAGCAGACAGTGTTCTGAACCTCTGAGACATCTCTCCAGCACCAGACCCTCTTTTCTTAAATAAATAAATAAATAAATGGTGACATTTTTACGTGTGTGTGTGTGTGTGTGTGTGTGTGTGTGTGTGTGTGTGTGTATGTGTGTGCGTGCGAGTGTGTGTTCACACTGTGTGTGTGTGTGCGCGCACACACATATGTGAACACCATGATGCCTGTGTGGACATCAGAGGACAATGTTGGAGAGTCAGTTCTCTCTTTCTACCATGCAGGTCCTGGATACCTGACTTAGGTTATCAGGCTTGGCGGTAAGCCCCTTTACCCACAGAGCCGTAGCACTTTGGGGGAATTTTTATATTGTTATTTAATTAGCATAGAAATTAATTCACATGGAAATATGAAAATCATGGCATTTTCACGCAAGCTGACTCTAGGTTGATTTCCTGTTCCTCTTGTTCCTCTCCTCCCAGTCTTCCTGCCATTTCCTCGCTGGTACCTTCCACCCACAGACTTCCCTTTCTGCTTCCACACCGCAGGGGTCCTATTACCCTCCCTTCCTTACATCATTTTCTCCTCCAGGGTCCCTTTCTTCTCTCCCGGCCACCACCCCCGCTCATTCCCACACAATACACAAATATAAAAAATGGAAAGCCACGTCTGAGAAAGAACAAGCCGGGTTTGGTTTCCCGAGACCGAGTTACTCTGTTTAATATCTCTCCCAGTCCCATCTACTATGTATGACACACCAGGCTTTTTCTTCCCCCACCTGGAGATTTCAGTTGACAGGGAGGAGGGTTACAATTTCAAGGTCAACCTGGGGGGCAGGGAATTTAATAAAAGTAGAAGCCTTAAGCCCCATGGTGGTGGTGCACGCCTTTAATCCCAGCACTCGGAGGCAGAGGCAGGAGGATCTCTGTGAGTTCGAGACCAGCCTGGTCTACAGAGTGAGTTCCAGGATAGGTTCCAAAGCTACACAAAGAAACCCTGTCTTGAAAAACAAAACAAAACAACAAAACAAACAAGCAAACAACAACAACAACAACAAAAACCCATAAAATAAATAAATAAATAAATAAATAGGGGCCGAGGGTGTCTTTCAGTTGGTACAATGCTCACCTAGAACGTACAAAGCCCTGTATGCTAGATACTTTCCTTTGTGGCGATAAAGGACCGTGACTAAGACAATTTAGAGAAGAAAAGGTAACTTTGGCTTCTGGGGTAATAGTCCACGATGACAGAGAGGAAGCAGCAGGCAGCAGGCAGCAGACACAGCAGTGGCGGGGGCAGAAGCTGAGCGCTTGCATCCTTCACTGGAATCGAGAAGGTAGAGAGAGTGAACTAGAAATTTGAGCTGTCTTTAAACTCTCAAAGCTTGCCTGTAGTAATACCGCTTCCTCCAACAAAGCCATAGCTCCTAAGCCTCCCAGACAGCACCGTTGGCTGCAGAACAAGTGTTCAAAAGTCCAACCCTGTGGGCATCGGCAGCTCATTTAAACCACCACCGCTGGGCTAGATTGCCCAGCACTGAAGAACACCAGGATGATGACCCACGCCTATAATCCCAGAACTCTGCAGGTGCAGGCAGGAGGGCCAGGAGTTCAAAGACTTCCTTGGCTACATAGCAAACTCCAGGCCAGCCTTGTCTTTAAAGAAAGGTAGTGGGCGGTTAGAGGGGTGGACCAGTGGTTAGACCAAGTACTGGTCTCGAAGAAGACTCGACTTCAGTTCTCAGCACTCAGATGATGGCTTATCGTCACTTGAAATTCAACTTCCAGGCGTTTGGATGCCTCATCTGGTCTTTTCAGTGGTCCACACAAACTAATGTGGGCAGGCACGTATTTACATATAAATGGGTTTTACAAATAGAGGAGGGAGGGGTTATGGAGATAGCTCTGCAGGTACAGGCGTCTTCAGCCAAGCCTGATGACCTGAGTTCAATCCCCAGGGCACACATGGTAGGAAAAAAAAAATCAATACTCTGATTCTCTGATCCCCACATGCAAGCTGTGGCATGTCCACAAGGGCTGGAGCACAGACTTGTGCACACGCGTACACACACACACACACACACACACATAAATAAACGTAATTTTTTTCTTGCCTGATAAATAAATGTAATTTTAAGGGCCCTCTGAGAACTGGGGAGATGGCTCAGAGGTTAAGAGCACTGGCTGCTCTTCCAGAGGTCCTGAGTTCAACCCAGCAACCACAGGGTGGCTCGCAGCCATCTATAATGAGATCTGGTGCCCTCTTCTGGCTTTCAGGCATGCATATAGGCAGACTGCTGTATACATAATAAATAAATACATCTTAAAAAATAAAAATAAGCCGGGTGTTGGTGGCACTCGCCTTTGATCCCAGCACTCAGGAGGCAGAGGCAGGCAGATCTCTGTGAGTTCGAGGCCAGCCTGGTCTCCAGAGCGAGTGCCAGGATAGGCTCCAAAGCTACACAGAGAAACCCTGTCTCGAAAAAACAAACAAATAAATAAATAAATAAATAAATAAATAAATATTTAAAAAATAAGACTATAAACGGACCATGCATAGTGCATGGCACAAAGGGCCAGTCAAAGAAACACACTTTGGCCCTGCAACCAGAGCCAAATCTGACCCTGACCCTGAGCAGAAAACCACCCAATCCCTGAGCTTGAGATCTAGCCAATCTGAGCTCAGAGATTGAAATCTGACCAATCCCCACCCTGGAAAACTCCACCCATAAGAAGCCCTATATAAATCCTGTCCAGCTTGTGGCTGTCAGTCTGTCCTGCTGCCTGGGAGTCCTCTGTCACCCTGGCAGAGCACAGCCACTCTCCTGGATTCTTCCCTCCTAATAAATCTCTTGAATGAAGTTTTGGTGAGACCTTTCGATGGAGTGGAGCAGAGGAGAGAAGTAAAACTTTGGAGCCAGAGAAGAACAGAGCAGAGTGAGCCAGGCAGGGCTGTAACACTTTCCCTGGGTAAACGTTCCCCTAGTGAAGCGACTTTGGGGGACCTGGGAAGCCTTTCCCTGCAGCAGGGCTGTAAACTGCTACACTTTTGGTGTGCAACCTGTGGTATTCCTTGGCTCCCAACTGCCAGAATATTTTTTCATTCGAGCTGTAACACTTAGTATTCTGTGGCTCCCGAGTGCCAGAATCCCTTTCCATCCAAGCCATGCAATGCTTACAGCACACCTTTAATTCAAGCACTCAGGAGGCAGAGGCAGGAAGATCTCTGTGAGTTAGACTGTCAGCCTGGGCTGCATAGTGAGTTCCAGGACAGCCAGGGCTACCCAATGAGCCCTGTCTGGGTGGAAAAGGAGGAGGAAGAGAAAAGACAAACATTACTCCGGTGTTAAAAAGAGTCTACAAAGTTAATTGACCCGAGCTGGCTTTAGTTCCCTTACTAGCAATTCAGGACAGGTGCAGCAGTGCACTCTGTAACGCCAGCCCTGAGCCTGTGGCTCTTGCCTGGAGTGAAATGGATAACGAGGAGGCACCTCACGCCTGGTATTTCAGGAGATCCTTGAGAAGCAAGGAAGCCCATGAAATCCATTCATAACACAGGCTGGACCCAAGAAAAGCCAAAGGCAGGCAAACCCTCAGTTGTCCCCACCTATGGGCTCGCTCCCTGGCAGAGCTGCAGAAGTAACTCGGTGGAACACTTGCCCTGGAGCTCAGGTAGGTGTGTGCCGATGAATGCACACACACACACACACACACACACACACACACACACACACGCATGCACACCCAAGCAAGCGAGCGAATACAAAAGAACCTGCAGAGAGCTTCAGATAGCAAGATGAAATTCCGATTTCTGATTGGAATGAGCGCTGTTATATAAATAAAACGTGCTGCTGACTAACTACATCGCGTGGTCAGAGAAGGCCTGGAAGGCCCAGCAGAAGCAGGCTATGGGGATGCCTGGAGTCCAGGAGCCAAGAACAGCACACTAAAAGGGCCTGGATTGGGACCCTGGGAGGCCAGTGTGGCTGGAGTGCAGACCAGATAGGATGGGAAGAATTTGGGTTGTGTTTTGTGTTTTTGTTTGTTTGTTTGTTTGTTTGTTTTTCAGACAGAGTTTCTCTGTGAAACAGTCCTGGCTGTCCTGGGACTCATGCTGTAGACCAGGCTGACCTCGAACTCACAGAGATTTTCCTGCCTTTGCCTCCCAAGTGCTGGGATTAAAGGCGTGCCCCACACCCTCAGATTGTGTTTTTATTGTTATTTTGTCTTGTTTTGGTTGGTTACTTGGCTGCTTGGTTTATTGGTGTTTTGTTTTGTTTGAGACAGTGTCTCTGTATTGGGGAGACCAACCTTGAACTTTCACTTCCAGGGTTCTGGAATTACAGTCCCCTTCTGCTTCCCCGGCAATTATAAGGCGCTGGATACTGAAGCCAAGGCCTCACACGTGCCGAGCAAACACTTTAGCACCCGATCTACATTTCCAGCCTTGTGTTTTCTGTTTGTGGGACAGGGTCACACTCTGTAGCCCAGGCTAACCTGGGACTCTGTGTGTAGCTATGGCTCTGGCGGGCCTCAAGTTCTTCCCCCGAAATGATCCCCCTGCCTCCCCCAGCGTCCCAAGTGCTGGGTTTACAGTTACCACCATGCCCAGCCTTTTTCTCTTATCTACAAATCAAAGAGAATGCTCCTGCCTTTGCTTCTGAGTACTTGGGATCATGAACAATAAGCACCGTACTCCAGTTTTTCTAACTTATTTTTTAACATATTCCTTGAACTCCAGCTAGGATTACAGGGGTGAACCACCATAGCGGGCAAGTGCTGAATACATGGAAAGGGAGAAAACAAACCCTCTAGCAGGGGGCAAAATGCCCTCGGGTCTCTTAGTAGGCACGTTCTTTTGTTGTTTTGCTGACAGGCTCTCACTGAGTAGTCCTGGCTGGTCTTGAACTGGCAATCCCGCTGCTTCAGCCTGCCTCCTGCTAGGTTTGCAGGAGAGCATCCAGCGGCGGTCCCCGGGCTCTCCAGCCCAGCCTAGACAGAGCCTGCAGCTGCTGGCAGCATCCACCCACGTTCCGGGTTAGAGGCCGAGCTCTCAGCCAGAGCTCGCCCGCCCTCCGCGGATCCCCATTGGTCAGAATCACTGAATCTCCGCCTTCTCGGGCTTCCTCAGACCAATCAGGTTAACAGAAACGGGAGCGTAGCAGAGGCGTCTGTGCATTGGGCCAGAGGCGTGGGACACCGATTGGGTGGCTCGACACGGGAGGGTGACCCAAGGCTCGGCCGGCCCCCGGTGTCCACACAGGGCAAAAAGGAGACCCGGTGCGGAGTCCGTGGGAATCCAGAGGAGACAAGTCACAGGGCTCGTTGGAGAGGGGAGCCGGTCTCGAACCTGGGACTTTAGGGGTAAGTCCCGTTCGCTGAGCGCTGCGCTGCTTGCGAGCCCATAGTCCCGCCGCTCACACTGGGGCGTCGGGCCGGGGTTGGGTGGGTGGCACTCCAGCTGGCATCAGGAGAGACCCTCGGGGAGGGGACCCTGCACCCTCTCCAGGGCCAGCTTTTGCATCAGCCCCGCCAGTGGGGAAGAGGAGGCGAGAAACTCACCCGGGGTCACACAGCCTCCTTCCAAATCTGTCCCCAGTCCCTCCCCATCACATCTGGCAGTCCTGGAGAACGGAGCCCCAGGGCATCAAGAAATGCCAGGCCAGCGCTCGCTGTCACCCAGCTACAGCCCCAGCCCCCCGCCCTTTTGGAAACGAGCATGCCACAAGTAGCACGGAGCTCAGCCGAGCTTTCCCCAAGTGAACTCCCGGTTGTAAAAACTCTCAGCTACACAGCAAGGTCTCTGCCAACCCAGGCACCAACGAGAAGCCCCGCCTAAAATAAATGAATTAATAAAAGAGGGCACAGCCTAGGTCATTTAGCACATAGGAAGCGGAGGCAGGAGGATCAGGAGTCCAAACCAGGCTTAGCTACGTACCTGGCAAGTCCCCGGTCAACCTAGGTACAGAACACCCTGCCATCCGTTAATTAGTCAATTAATTAATTAATTAAAAAAAGAGGACACAGCCTTTGTCAGATTTTCTTCACAGGGGCACCCTCTCCCATATACAAACTAAATAAATAAATGGAAATTTTGTTTTGGTTTGGTTGTTTCGCTTTTTTTGTTTTTCCGGACAGGGTTTCCCTGTGTAGCTTTGGAGCCTGTCCTGGAATTCGCTCTGGAGACCAGGCTGGCCTCGAACTCACAGAGATCCGCCTGCCTCTGCCTCCCGAGTGCTAGGACTAAAGGCGTGCGCCACCACCGCCCAGGGATAAATGGAAATTTTTAAGAAAAATAAAAACCTGCATTTGCCAGTTTTTTTTTGTGGGGCGGGGGGAGTCACAGATGGGAGTATTCCACACCAAGTTTTCACTTCCACACCAAGTTTTCACTTTCCTGAGCGCTGCTTTTCGTCAGTGTGTAATTCCAGCCACTCTGGAAGCCTCAGCAGGAGAACTAAAAATTGAATTCCAGGCCCCCTGGGCAATTTAGCAAGATTCTGTGGCAGTGTTGAGCCTGATCCCTAGCACTGAATGTTTAAACTGTGTGTGGCTATGCAGGTTTATAATTCCAACACTCGGGTGGGGGGTATAGGCTGGAGGATCCAAAGTCCAGGGTCGTCCTTCGTGACATAGTGGAAAAGAAAAAGAAAAGGGAAAGTATTATCGCAGCACGGTGACTCTCTACCTGTAATCCCAGCATTTAAACAGCTAACTCAGGAGGGCTGACATGAGTCCGAGGCCAGCCTTGACTACGTGAGAAGCTATCTGCTGTAGCTACGAGGCCACCTAGAAGAGAATGGATAAAGTACCGTGGGTCACTAGGCATCTCCAAAGGTTTGTGTAAGGCATCCTGCGTCACCAGGTGTCCAGGCTGCAAGTGTCCATAGTCTGGGCCTGTCTGTATTTATGCTTGACACGTTATCTCCGGAGCCCTGGCAAGAGAGTCCTGTGATTAATAAACTATTCAGATAAATACTTAGGGACAGATTTCTGGATCCGAAGATTTGCGTCGCTGTCGTTTTGAGGGCGGTGACCAGACTCTTTCCAGTGCAGAGGCAAGGCGAGAGGGTCTGACGCCTGTCAGGCTGGGAGACTTTCTGAGCCTCCAGTTTTCACCCTCTGCGGCTTCTGGCTGCCTTCAGCCGATTGCCAGGTCTTTGCCATGCTCCACGTGTCCCTCCAGCTCTTCCATCGGAAATATCTCTCGCTGCCGGTGTGGCCCTTGTGCTCAGGACCAGGAGACAGCCCTGGGAGTGAGGAGGGGTCCTCCAGGGACTGGGTGGATTGCTCAGTGGGTAAAGTAGTTGCCACTAGAGCGTGAGGAGTTCAGGGTCCTCAGTACCCATGTAAAGCCAGACGCAGTAGCGTCTAACTGTGATTACAAAACTCGTACTGGGAGATGGAGAGGTGGAGATGGGGAGACTCCCCAGAAGTTTCCCCGGCAGCTAGCTTGGCTGGTGCAGTGACAGATAAAGAGACTTTATCCCAGGGTGGAATGTGGCGGCGGCCAACACCTGAGGTGGTACCCTGATCTTCACCCGTGTGCTTTCCTGTACGCTTATGCGCACAAGTGCACAGACACTCACTTGTCCTCTGGGAAAAGGGAAGCCAGGGTCTTTAGGATGGGACTTGACTGCGCTACAGCTCAGGGCTCTGAATCTAGAGGTTTGTGGCATGTGGGCATGGCTTGCATCTCAGTTCTCAGGACTGTGAGAACGAAGGCACAGGGCCAGAGGGAAGTGGCTGCCAATTTTGGGCCTCATCCACACAGCCTGTTTCTGCTGGCTGTTGTCTTTATTGCAAAGTTTGGATTCATCCTTCACTGGAGAACCTGTTACACATTATGCAATCTTAAATTTCTTATTGCTTAGCTTTTTTGGGGACAAGGTCACTCACGATGGAGCCCTGGCTGGCCTCCAGCTCTTGGCACAGCCACCCAACTAGGCTCCACCCAAGTGCTGGAATTACAAGCATGTCTCACCGGGCCTCACGCCATTAGTTTAATTTTTTTTTTTTTTTTTGGTTTTTCGAGACAGGGTTTCTCTGTGGCTTTGGAGGCTGTCCTGGCACTCGCTCTGTAGACCTGGATTAAAGGCGTGCGCCACCACTGCCCGGCCATTATTTTAATTTTATAGCACTTTATTTGATTTCTTTTTTTTTTTTTTGAATAGGGAAACTGGGTCCAGCATCCACTTGGTGGCTAATAGGGCTAACTCCAGCTCCAGGCAATTTGACACCCTGTTCTAGCCTCTGTGGCTACTGCGTCAATATGACCCATAGACATAGGCACTTACACATAAAGTAAAAAGAACTAAGCCTTAAAAAATGAGGAGGGGGTGACTGGAGAGATGGCTCAATAGTTAAGAGCATTGACTGCTCTTCCAGAGGTCCTGAGTTCAATTCCCAGCAACCACATGGTGGCTCACAACCACCTTGAATGAGATCTGGTGCCCTCTTCTGGCCTGCAGGTGTACATGCAGACAGAGCACTCGTGTAAAATACATGAATAAATGTTTTTAAAAATGAAGAGAGGATTGACACACACCTTTTATGCCAGCACTCGGAAGGCAGAGGCAAGTGGATTTCTGAGTTCAAGGCCAGCCTGGTCTACAGAGTGAGTTCTAGGACCCAGGGCTACACCCAGAAACCCTGTCTCAAAAAAACAAAACAAAAACTGTCTTCAACCAAAACCACAGTGAACTAATGAATCACAGTATGACAAACGTTGTAAGATGTCTCATGAAACCTGATCTTGTGTTAACAGGCTCTACAGACCTCTCCTGAGAATAAGGAGGTAAAATTCCCTTTATTTTGAAAGAAGGTCGCATGTAGCCCGAGCTTCGTGGAATTGGCTCGTAGCAGAGAACGACTTTGAACTTCTGAGCCTCCCTCCTGTCCCCACCTTCAGGGTTCTGGGGTCCCAAGCCTCTGCCACCACACATGGTTTTTGTGGGGTGAGGCATGGAACCCAGACTTCTGTGTGTGCCAAGCAAGCACTCTATAGCTGAGCTGAATGCCCAGCCCCCCAAATTTGAGTGGATGGCTACTCCCCCCCCCCCCCGTGAGTTCTTCCAGGCCTGAGGCCTGAGATGCAAGACATACCTCCTAAGCCTCAGACTAGCCGTGTTCCCACCTCAGGACCCTTCAGTTTGTGGTGTATTTTTAACTTTTTTTATTTTATGTGAATTGGTATGAAGGTGTCAGATCCCCTGGAACCCTCGTTACAGTTTTAAACTGCCACGTTGGTGCTGGGATTTGAACCCCGGTCCTCTGGAAGAAAAGTCAGTGCTCTTAAAAGCTGAGCCATCTCTCCAGCCTGTGTGTGTGTGTGGTGGGCGGGGGGGGGGTCGTCTTGATGTGTCTGTGTTCATGCATAGCTGTGTGTGTGTGTGTGTGTGTGTGAATGTTTTACCTACTTGCAAACCTGGTACCCCAAGAATTCAGAAAAGAGCATTGGATCCCCTGGACCTCGGGTCATAAAACTTTTGAGTCTCCACGTGGGTTCTGGGAATCAAACCCTGGTCTTCTGCAAGAGCAACAAGTGCTCTTAACCACTGAGCCATCTCTCCAGTCCCCCATGGTCTTATTTTATAAAGTGTGTGTGTGTGTGTGTGTGTGTGTGTGTGTGTGTGTGTGTGTGTGTGTGTGTGTACCAGGTTTTCCTTTTGGGGAGTGGTGGTCACCAACCAGCTCCCAAATCAAGACATGGAGACATTATTAGTTATGAATTCTTGGCCTTAGCTTAGGCTGGTTTCTTGCTAGCTCTTAGAACTTAATCTGTTTCTCTTCATCTATGTTTTGCCTTGGGGCTTTTTACCTTTCTTTATGTATGTCTTACTTTCTTGTTTCTTGTGTCTGGCTGGCAGCTGCCCGGCTTCTGCCCCCAAGTGTGTCACCCTCTCCCTTGTTTTTTCCTCCTTCTTCTCTTCTTATCTCTAGATTTCTCCTTCTACTTACTCTGTCTGCTGTAGCATGAAAAATAAATGACCCAGAGACAGATATTAGGATTCAGCCTGAAGATCAGGGAAGCAAAGCAGCCAAGCTTCCAGAGAGCTCGTACCTCTAACAGGGCTGGGGCGTTCCTATTCTCAGTGTAGAAAGAATGCCTGAGACTGAGACCTTGCTCCTGTCTTATATACCTCCCTAATGCTGGGATTAAAGGCGTGTAATCCCAGATGCTGCAACCACCTTTGTGTAAGCTGTTTCTCTTTAGGACTGGATCAATCCTGTGTAGATCTGGGTGGCCTTGGACTCACAGAGATCGGTCTACCTCTTAATCCTGAGTCCCAGGATTAAAGGTGTGAGCCTGGCTTCTATGGCTTGTGGCTGATTTTGCATTCTGAATCCTCAGAGAAGCTTTAATAAATCATAAATAACATATTACCACACTCCGCCTGCCAGATCTGCCTATCCTGCTTCTTCCTGGCTGTTGGCCGTTTAGTTTTTTATTAGACCAACCGGGTGCCTTGGCAAGGTAAACAAAGGCAGCACATTTGTACACAAATAAACACACATCTTTGCGTCATTCAACAAATGCAGCGTGAATAAATGGAACACATCCTTACACAGTTCAAGTATTATTCTGCAGCATAAGCAAATGTAATGTATCTTTGCCTCGTTAAAATAATATTCCACAGCATGTGTGGGGGGTGTATGTATAAGGAGGTCAGAGGACAACTCTTGGGTGTTGGTTACCTCCTTCCACCAGAGTCCAGTCAGCCGTGGGTCCTTAGGTTCATTGGCAGGCACTTTTACCCACTGAGCCATCTGGCCAGCTCTGTTCTTGGCTACTCAAAACTCTGCAGCCCAGGCTACCTTGGAGCTCATGCACCTCAAGCCACCCTTGAAAAGAACTCAGCGATTCTTGCTGTCCTGGGCTCTAGGGTTACTGTGTGAGCGACTACACGTGGCTTATTCTGGCCATTTCATATGAATGGATCGTGCCGTGTGTTTTGGTGTCTTTAACTAAACATAACATTTTGGCGGTTCTGTGCTGTAGCAAGTACATGTTAGGCGGTTTGTTACATTCTGTGGTTTCTTAATACCCATCCTGTGGGGACACCACCCTCTCTTTCCCAGACCCAGATAGATGTTCAGCCATGGTGTTTCACACGTAGACAAACTGAGCTAGAAGGAAGTATTGGCCAAGCTGGGAGTGTGGCACATGCTTGCTATCCTAGAACTCAGGGGGCTGAAGCAAGAAGATTTTAAATTTAAGACCTGCATGGGCTATGGTAGCAAGACCGTGTGGCACTTTTCCTTACTTTTTTTTTTTTTTTATTGTGAGCCTACTTGTTAATGGCTAAACTATCTCTCCAGCCCCCTGTGGCTATAGAGATGCCTCAAAGACAATGTCCAAGATCTGTATGTCCCTGAGTGGGTCACCTTATGGTGACATTATGCTCAGACCTCAGTTTTCCCAGGGGGTGGAAGCCTGAGTGACCTCCATTAAGGACAGGTAGAAAGAGGTGACTGCATTACTTGCCAGCACTGTACACAATTTGGGGAGCAGAAAAGGGAGGTGCATTCTGGGAGGCTGTCAGTGGTGGTGGGAACAAGGTAGACTTGCTCCGATAAGACTTTGGTGGGCGGGGGCTGGAGATATGGCTCAGGGGTTAAGAGCACTGACTGTTCTTCCAGAGGTCCTGAGTTCAATTCCCAGCAACCACATGGTGGCTCAAAGCCATCTGTAATGGGATCTGGTGTCCTCTTCTGGCACGCACTATATACATGATACAGAAAGAAAGATCTTTTTAAAAAATGACTTGGTGGGCAAGTATTCTCACCTATGAACTGGGCAGGAGGGTGGAAGGGAGGGGGGGAATCCCAGGCCACACAACAACAGATAAAAGGGCCCAGAGGTAGAAGCAGTAAGATGAAATTCATGGGCCACAGAGCCAAGTGCACAGACTCTGAATGAACCCCTGAACCGTTGTCCCCGCCTGACCCTGCCTACTGTCCCTCTGTCCACCCCCAGACAATGGCAGCAGCCAGGGCTAGCCTGGGCCGGATCCTCCCCGAGTCCTGCATCCTGTTCCTATGTGACATGCAGGAGAAACTTCGAGGCAAAGTCCTCTACTTCCCACAGATCGTGTCAATGGCCGCTCGGATGCTTAAGGTACGTGCCAACTATGCCAGGTGGTGGTGGCTCACGCCTTTAATCGGGAGGCAGAGGCAGTTGGGTCTCTGTGAGTTCGAGACCAGCCTGGTCTACGGAATGAGTTCCAGGACAGCCTCCAGAGCTACAGAGAAACCCTGTCATGAAAAACCAAAAGGGGGGGAAAAAAAAGGTACATGCTAACTTTTCCTTCCCAAGACCCAAGAGTGTAGCCCGCAACCCTCATCCCTCAGACCCAAGAATCTTGTCCTCAGCCCTCATATTTGGGTCCCAGCACAATGTTTTCCCTCCCATACAGGTGGCCCGGCTGCTGGATGTCCCTGTCTTGCTGACGGAGCAGTACCCACAAGGCCTGGGCCCCACAGTTCCCGAGCTGGGCGCTCAGGGCCTACAAGCCATGAGCAAAACCTGCTTTAGTATGGTGCCCCCGTTGCAGCAGGAGCTGGACAAACGGCCCCAGCTGCGCTCGGTGCTGCTCTGTGGCCTTGAGACCCAAGGCTGCATCTTGGTGAGACTCCTTGTCCTCAGGGGTCCCTAATCTTCCTGCTAGCCCTCTCATGTCCTTTCCCCTGCTCACGTGGCCCTAGCTTTGACGAGAGCCGCTCTCACCTGCTGTTTCAGTGTTTGCTTCTGGTCTAGGATGCTCAGGCCCTCAGTGGGTCCACTGGTCTACTCTGAGTCTCACCTTGACCTCTCTCTGCCCCTTAGCACACGGCCCTCGACCTCCTGGACCGAGGGCTACAGGTCCATGTGGCGGTGGATGCCTGCTCTTCTAGAAGGTGAGAAGGTCACCCTGTGTTGGGTGTGTGTTGGGGACATCTGGGGCACTGGCCATGTGTCATATTGTTGTATGACAAATGTTTCCTGGGGAATTCCAGCACTCAGACATCTACTCGCCCCAGAAAAGGAACCGATGTAAGCTTTGTATCAAAACCAATGTCAAACAGTTGAATCAATTTCTTGTTTTTTATTTTATTTTATTTTTGGTTTTTCGAGACAGGGTTTCTCTGTGTAGCTTTGGAGCCTATCCTGGCACTCACTCTGTAGACCAGGCTGGCCTCGAACTCACAGAGATCCACCTTCCTCTGCCTCCTGAGTGCTGGGATTAAGGGCATGCACCACCAACGCCCGGCTCAATTTCTTGTTTTGTAAAAAAAATTGTTTATTTAATTTTATATGCATTAGTATGAGGGTGTCAGGTCTGCTGGAACAGGAGTTATAGACAGCTGTGAGCTGCCTTGTGGGTGCTGGGTATTGAACTCAGGTCCTCTGCAAGAGCAGATAGTGCTCTTAACTGCTGAGCCATCTCTCTAGCCGTGAAGCTTTGAGTTTTTATTGGGGTTACTAACGGGAGTGTCGGTGAGGGTGCACCGCTGAAGAGCCCAAGTCAACACTGGTTGAAGACTCAGGCTCTACACAGGTTGAGCGGACAGCTCAACTGTCCCAGAGCCTCTTCTTACAGCTAAGTCTCCTCTCCCTAGCTGCTCCACAGCTGGTGGGAGTCCCCTCTGACAGTTGTTGCCCTCTTTTCTAAAGCTGGGAAAGGGCCTCTGAGAATCTTCCAAGCGTCTGCTTTCCTGGGCATGTGGCCTTTTAAATTTTCATTTTATTTGTGGATGCATGTTTTGCTTATGTATATGTATAGAAAACATTCGCATGCATGCCCGGTGCTTGCAGAGGCTAGAAGAGGGCGTCAGATCCCCCGGAATGGGAGTTACAGATGACCATGAGCTACTATATATGGGTGCTGGGAATTGAACCCAGGTACTCTGCAAGGGTCTCGAGTGTTAACCACTGAGCCGTCTCTCCAGCCCCACGAATGGCCTCTGGTTTACCTCCTGAGTCTCATGAGCCCCCCACACACACACCTGAAGGGAGTGTTTCCATTGAGAGGAAACTGTCCCTCAACACAGATGTGGCACAGCTTAGTTAGATCCTTGTCCTCTCCTGCTCTGCCCTCTGCAGCGAGCTGAACCGGCTGGTGGCACTGGATCGGATGCGACAGAGTGGTGTCTTTCTGTCTACCAGCGAAGTTCTGATTCTTCAACTGGTAAAGGACGCTGCACACCCCCAGTTCAAGGAGGTAAAGGCCCTCCTGCTGGACCCCCTCCGTCACCTAGGCGTAGAAGAAATATTTCCCTTCCTCTATGGTTTATTTTTTTGTTTTGTTTTGTTGTTTGTTTTTTGTTTGTTGCTTTGTGTCTTTAACTTCTGTTCTGTTTTATTGTGTGTTTTGCCTGTATGTATGTCTGTGCATCACCCGTGTGCCTGGCACTTGGTGCCCTCAGAGGCCAGAAGAGGGTACTGGCTTCCCTGCACTGGAGATATAGACAATTGTGAGCATCATGTGGGTACCGGAAATCAAATCCAGGTCCTCTGGAAGAGCAACCACTACTCTAAATTGTTGGGCAGCCTGCTTTTTTGTTTGTTTGTTTTTATGTAGTGCTGGTGATGATATAACCAGAGCTTTGTGTCTGCAAGGGAAATACACTACTGATTTGAGCTGTATCTCCAATCCTAATTTATTTTTATCTATTTATCTATTTACTTATTTAGTTTTCTGTTAATGTGTGTGTGCCATTCACTGGGAGCTTGCATGCAAGCAGGTGTGTGTGTGTGTGTGTGTGTGTGTGTGTGTGTGTGTGTGTGTCCACATGCCTCTGCCTCCTGAGTGCTGGGATTAGGACGGTACACCATCAAGTCCAGCCAAAAGAAAAAAAAAAATACCTTTTTAAAAAACCAATGCAGCTGGGCATTGGTGGCACACGCCTTTAATCCCAGCACTCGGGAGGCAGAGGCAGGCAGATCTGTGTGAGTTCGAGGCCAGCCTGGTCTACGGAGGAGTGCCAGGATAGGCTCCAAAGCTACACAGAGAAACCCTGTCTCAGAAAAAAAAAAAATGCAACAGATTTGGGAAGGTGACTCAGTTGGCTAAGCGTTTGCCATACAAACCTGAGGACCTGAGTGTGGATCCCCAGAACCCACATAAAAGCTGGGTGCTGCATTGGGGAGACAGGAGGGTCCCTGGTTCAGTGAGAGACTGTGTCTCAGAAGGAAGGTGGAGAGCAATTAAGGAAAAGATACCTGACTTCATATTCTGGCTTCCATGCACACACGTACACATGAACCCACACATACGTGTGTAGGGAGAAATCCTGATTAGTGATACCACCAACTGGGCGTGGTCAGGGCCGGGAATTGGATGTGGCTCCATAGAGGGCTTGGCTAGCATTCAGGAAGCCCTGGGTTTGACCACGCAGAACTACAGAAACTGGGTGTGGTGGTGCACGTCTGTGATCCCATCACTCTTTCTGTTGCTCTCTGAGATGGGCTCTTACGGTATAGCCCTGGCTGGCCTTTGGAACTTAGTATGGAGGCCAGGCTGTCCTCCTGGGGATCTGCCTGCCTCTGCCTCCCGAAGTCTGGAGTTAGAGACTCCACCACACCCTGTTGTAGCCCTCTTGAGGGTGCAGGCAGGAGAGCCATCCTTGGCTACATGGTCAGTTTGAATGTTTATTAGCAGTATAACGGACTGTAAAGAGTGGTGAGAAAATGGCAGCAGATAACCTTGAACACAAGACTGGGAGATAGCTGCAGCAAAGGCCGAGAGCTGGGGTTGAGTTTGTCTTATTCCAAGAATTGTGTGTAGCTGAGTGTGGCCAGTGCTGGCAGGTTGGGGAGGGAGATGATAGCGGAAGTTTCTTGTTCTGCCTGGTCCACAGCCATTTAGTCCCAAATAAATACACAAAGACTTATATTAATTATAAATTGTTTGGCTGATGGCTCAGGCTTCTTACTGACTAGTGTGCTCTCTCTCTCTCTCTCTCTCTCTCTCTGTATATATATAATTATAATATATAATATGTAATATATAATATGTGTTACATATTATATATTAATAATATATTCTATATTACATATATATTATTATATATAATATATATAATATACTATATTTTATATATATATATAATCTTATTTTACATATCAATCCCAGTTCCCTCTCCCTCCCATCCTCCCATGTCCCCCACCGACCCTCCCATCCTACCCCCATCAGGGATCATCAAGTCTGTCACATCATTTGGGGCAGGGCCTAGGCCCTCCCCGTGTATCTAGGCTGAGAGAGCATCCCACCATAGGGAATGGGCTCCCATAGTCCATTTGTGCACTAGGGATAAATACTGATTCCACTGCCGGAGGCCCCATGCTAGCTCTCTCTTAATTATTAACCCATTTCTATTAATCTAAGTATCTCTACATAGTCTCGGCTTACTGGAGAATGCCCCTGATGTCCTATCTTCCTGGTAGCAAATGGCATCTCTGTGATGTCTAAGCCTCTGTGTCCTCTCCCCAGAATTCTTGTCTGGCAGTCCCGCCTATACTTTCTTTCTGGCTACTCTCCAATCAGTGTTTTATTCATCAACCAGTAAGAGAAACATATATTAACAGCATACAGAAGGACATCCCCATCAAGGAGAGGGAGACAGGAACCATGTCTTGGGAAAGATTCAGGGTTTAGCAATAGCCCAGCCACTGTGGTACCCAAGGGCAGTCTGTGGGTGTTGTTACTATAGAGTAGCTAGCTGTCTAGCTTTGGCAAGGCCCTAGATTCTACTCCAGCAACATCAGCAAGAAGTAAAGAAAACCCACGTGGGGAGTATTTGCTCATCCATGGAGCCCTAGAGTGCATAGGGTAGGAGCTAGCTCCCTCTTAGGGAAGCATGCTTTGGGGTTACTTTTCTTCCTTTCAGGAGACCCCAGAGGCTACTGGGGCTGCAGGCAAGAGATAAAACACCTCTCTTTGCTCCTAAGAGCTACTTTTCAAATATCTTAATAAACTTCAGCTATGCTTCATTTAAAAGAAGAAGAATGGGAGCTGGCCGCCACCAGATATCTGGGTGTCCTGGAACTGAAGAGAGACCAGCCTTCACACATGCTCCACTCAGTAGTGGGACTTAAGTAGGAAGAGGCAGTGGACGTTCGGGATTTATGGGGTTTTCTTTTTTCTTTTTGGTTTTTGGTTTTTTGGTTTAGTTTTCTGGAGATAAACTTGGCTGAACTGGCTGATGGAGGGTAATGGGGCTCGTTCCTCCTGTTCAACCAAGAGGGACTTGTGTGAATGCGT
Source organism: Cricetulus griseus (assembly GCF_003668045.3). Taxonomy (NCBI): domain Eukaryota; kingdom Metazoa; phylum Chordata; class Mammalia; order Rodentia; family Cricetidae; genus Cricetulus; species Cricetulus griseus. Next base: position 23,495,950 of record NC_048602.1, on the reverse strand, counting down.
TGAGAGTTTGGGCCTGTGTGGGAGCTGAGGGCCTAAAGGCATGATGGGAAAGACGAGATTAGTGAAGAGACCCCAAAGTAGACACATCCACCCTTAGTGGTTGGTCCAAGACAACAGAGCAGACCAACGGGGGGGGGGGGGGCGGTGTAGCTCAGCCAGGCAAGGGTGAGGAAGAGGGCCACCAAGGAAACTTTTAAGTGGTTGACTGGAGAAGTGATGCTGACAGAGATGAAGACAGAGTTGCTCCTCACATCCGACGTCATGGAGATGGGGTGTGGGGGGGTGGGGGAGGGGGGTGGATGGTTCTTGACTTCTTGACCTCCTCTGCCTGTAGATCCAGAAGATCATTAAGGAGCCAGTCCCGGACATCGGGCTGCTAAGCTTCTTCCAAGGCAAGAGCAACCCCCTGTTGCTGGACTCCAGGCCCTGACTTGCAGGATGGACCCACCCTCCCTGTCACCCAGACTTTGATGGATGGCTTCTCCTGCATCCACGGATCCCAAGAGTGGTGCAGTCCGCCAGGAGACCCGCCCCCGTGGGAGGGGAGGCGTGGTCTCGCCTTCTTATTGGGCAGCTGGTCCCGGAAATGCAAATGAGACTCCTGGTGCCGGGTGGGAATTGGCTGAGGGCAAGGTGGGGGGGGGGCTGGGCCCCGGGCCACTTCACGGAGCGGGAAAAGGAGGGGGAAGGAGGAATGTCACAACTGGGACCCGGGTCTCGGAGAATAAACATTGATGTGGCTGAGGACCGAACCATTATTGGGATTGGCGCGGGGCGGGGAGGGGGGCGAGCATCCCGGGGGGTTACAGGGGTCTGTGGGAGGGGGAGAAAGTGGGGGGTCTCCTTGCAAGTGGGGTGGGGGAGGCGCCTCTGGTGAGCTCCGAGCCGGCGCCGAGCCACAGGCGAGGGCTGGCAGCGGCGGCGGCCACATCTGCACCGGGGGGCCGTGCGCATCTGCACGGGAAAGCGCCGCCGGCCAGGGTCCCCGCCACGCCGCCTGCGCCGCCGCCGCCGCCGCCCCCAACCCCCCCCCGCCCCCACATCGGCGCGCGCGCGCCCAGCCCCGCTGGCTGGCTGGCAGACACGCGCTCGCACTGCCTGCCTTGGCCGGCCCCCACGCTGCCACCCCGATTTCCCCGAGGGTCCCGCATCCGGAAAGTGGAGGTGAGCGCATCCGTACCTGGTGAGGAGGGGAAACTGAGGCACGGGGGTGGGGTGGTGTGGGGGGAAGTGGGGGTGGGGTGGGGCGGACAGGGAGGCAAGGACCCGTGCATGAATGGATGGGTTAGATGGGATGGACAGTTGCTGCTTCCGTGGTTCGTGCTCGCCCAGGACGCAGAATTCTGCAGCCCCTAAGAGATCATCACCAGAGTGTGGAAACTCCACATGACGCCCCCCACCACCACCCCCTTCAGCCCCCCTCACTCAAGATTCGCAGACTCCTTCCCCAGCCTCGGGAGCCCTTAGAGGCGACCTGTGTCCGCCAGGGATGCTCGGACGGGTCGCACCCCATTGATAATCAGACTCATCCCACCGCCACCACCGCCACCCACCGCGGATCCTGGCAGCCCAGCCCCCTCCAAAAGGCCTGGCACCAGTCACGTAGCGCAGCGTACCCTCCCCGGGGACCTAGGAGTCCCAGCCATCCTCCGGAGCCCTTTGGGACACGGGCGGGCGTCGGAGCCCCGGCCCCCGCCTTCCGGATCCAGGTGTCCCCTCCGCACACCCAGCCCGAACGAAGCCCTGCGTCTCGAGGCCGCGCTCGCGTCGCCATGGCAACCGGAGTCTATTTTGCGCCGGGAACACACAGCTCCCTCCGCAGCGGGCCCCCCCACCACACACACACACACACACCCACCCTGCTCAAGAGTGAGGGGCTCCAAGGACGGGGGACGAGGCCGCGGTGGGGATCACACACTTAGAAGAGACACCAGCCCGGGGCACACACGCGGAGACCGGGAGCCCGCCCCCCTCCCTCCAGCGCGCGCCCCGACAGAGCATCTGGGTGTGGAGACTACAGGCAGGATACAGATCCAGGCGGGGGAGGCTGGGGATGGAGGCCCCAGACAGACGCAGAGATGCAGAGGGACAGAAACCAGGACCCAACGGCACAGTCGTTAGAAAGAGAGAGGAAACAGCCGGCTGGATGGAGGCTGGGGGTCCTGACAGCAAGATGGGCAGAGTCCCCCCCTAGGCAGGGACCCCAGACATCCCAGACTCAGTAACGCTCCCTGCCGTGATCCGCTTTATCCTCTGACAAAAAATCTAGGGGATCTTTCAAGGTAGCCAGGACCCGTTCCTCTCTTCCCTCCCTCTGCGGCTTCTACAGGTCCTCAGTCTTGCCTGCTTTCCAAATTCCTACCTTAACCTGACTCTCTAATCCCTGAGATTCCTAGGAACGCCCTCCGCTTGCTCTCTCTCTAACCCCCCCCCGGCCTGATCCGCCCTCCCCCTACCTCCTCCGCAGCTGCCACCTGCAGACCCTACTCGGGCCATTTTAGAGGTTCGGGTCCTTGCTGGTTGTGCCCTCCCCATCTCTGAGTTTCACTTCCCAGCCCCCACCCCCACCCCCACCCCGCCCTGCTCAGGGCCTCTGTTCCTCCCTCTCTGGGTCTCCCACTCTCTCTCTCTCTGTGTCTACTTTCCATCACTATCCATCCTTCCGGTACCACCTCCTGTGGGTTTCTATCTCTTTCCTGGCTGGCTGTCACTGTCTGTCTTACTCTTTGCTTCTGTGTTCCCCTCTTTCTGGATCCCGTTCCTCTGTCCCTCTCTTTGCCTCTCAGGCACCCTCACCAGCCTCCCCCCCGCCACCTGCTGCGGTTCTCTGCAAGGACCCTCGGGAGGCACTGTGACCGGCCCGGCCCAGCCCAGCCCACTTCTGCCATCCTAGCCAAGCTTCTCCACCCCCAGGTGGCAGGGATGGGATAGGACTTGTTGGGGGCTTCCTCTCCCCAGCCTGGCTTCCTTTCCCTGTCCCTTGTGTCTCCCAAGTCCTAAGCTGGATTTGAGAACCAAGCAAGGTGCACCAGCAGGAAGAGCGCGGGGGTTCTGGGCCTCCCTTCCCACCCATCCCCTCTGGCTGTGGAGGAGGACATTGACTTGTGAGTGAGGACTAGAGGTTGGGGGCGGTATAGGGCTGGGGGTGGAGCAGGGGATGGGGCGGGGATGGAGGCGCCGCTGCAGGAGTTCTCACAAGCCAGTTGCAGCTTTTGCACAGCTGGGCCAGAGTGTGCTTGCACCTAGAAAGCTGCATGACAGAGCTAGGGTGAGTGTGGAAGCCTGCCTGGCCCAGTGCAGGGAGCTGATCTTGGGCCGTACTGTCTGTGGTATGCCTGCCTTGACATCTGAGTCTCCGGCTGAGCACTGATGGCTCAAGTGTGTGCAAGTGCTTGTATGTCCAGGTAGAGGGATGCGTGTAGGTGCACACACGTGCTCTGGAAGGAGGTACAGGTGCATCGCCAGGATGACCGGGAGCGTCCTTGCTTTTGGACCGCCGCTCGGGTATCCTGTGGTCATCGTTTCTGTGATTAGGAGTCTGAGCAGTGTTGTGTGAGGGGAAGCGAGAACCATTCCCCTTGTCTCCGGTGTCTGCCGTGGCTGCTGCTGCTGCGTCTGCAGATGGTTGTCCTTTGTCAACTCCCAGCCTTTGAGCAAGGCAGACAGCTGCCTTCCGCCCCATCAGCCCAGATGGCTTTCATCCTTCCAGAAATTGTACATGTCAGTGCACAGTCAAGGAATGAAGGCATCTATAGGGCTGCATCTGCCACTCTCAGAAAGGCTGCTCTCCAGGCGCCTACCCTCCCTTCTCTGAGTTGGGATAAAGTCATCTAGACCAGGACCTGGAGATCCAAGTTCACAGCCTCGCCCCAAGTCCGGGACACAGTGGGGCTTAGCCAACCCATAGGACCTCTTAGAATTTTGTTCTCATCTGGCAGGTGGAGTGGGAGGGATATGAATGCTGCCTGCTTCTCGTACTTGCTTCAACATTTCCCGAGATATAAATGTTCTCCCGGGCGTTCACATGTATCAGACACTGATTCTGAGTGCTGTAGAGAGGCAGTCAGGATGTAGCTCAAATCATCCGCCTTCGTGGACGTTCTAGTCTAGGCCTGAAAGGTGCACAGAAAGGCACCATGTGACAGTGAGGGTGGATTAGGGAAGTCCACGCATGCCTGAGTGAAACAACAGCAAATATTTATTTAGGGAGCACCCCCACACAGAAGGTAAAGCACCACCTCGGCCTTCTGCCCTTGGAGGTGCAGGATTCTGAGATCCGGGATGATGATCAGGTCTCACTCCATCACCCCAAGAGAGATGGAAAGCGACCCCCAATTCTTTATAAGGGATCACTTCCGCACATGGAAGCCACGCCCAGAGACGCCCCCCCCAAAAAAAAAAAAAAAACTATTGGCGGGAACGAATTCCCATTCCAAGACAGCCAGCAGCACAGGAAACACCCGCGGATCTGGGGCTGCTGAGATGATAGATGGCTGCCAGGCTGAGATCTGCCAAACAAGGCAGCAGCAAGTGTTAAGGAAAACACAGTAGAGACTTCGTGGGCACGACCCTAGAATGGCCTAGGGAAATGGTTCTCAAGCGGTGGGTGTCAACCCACTATGGGTTCACAAGGGTCACCTAAGACCTTTGGAGAACACAGATATTTACATACAATTCGTAACAGTAGCAGAATTACAGTTATGGGGTAGCAATGAAAATAATTGTGTGGCTGGGCGTCACCACAGCATGAGGAACTGTATTAAAGGGGCCGCAGCAGCGATGGAGAGTTTGAGGACCACCAGCCCAAGGAAAAGGGAAGGGCGAGCACTTCCGGTAGAGTGAGGTTAGAAGACTTGGTCTGAGCAAAGCAGCTGTTGATGTCATCCGCCCATTTTTTCTTCTTTGGTTGCTTGGTTGGTTGGTTGGCTGGTTTTTGGTTTTGGGAGACAAGGTTTCTCTGTGTAACAGCCCTGGCTGTCCTGCAACACATTCCGTAGACCAGGCTGGCCTCAAACTCACAGAGATCCGCCTGCCTCTGCCTCCCGAGTGCTGGGATTAAAAGTGTGCGCCCCCACCAAGCAGCCTTTGTTAGTTTTATTTGTAAAGACAGGGTCTGACATAGTCACAGTTGAACTTGAACTTGATATGTAGCTAAGGATGACTTTGAACTGTGACCCGCAACCCTCCCCCTCTACCTCACAAGTACTGGGATGAGAGGCAGGAGCCACCATTGCCTGCCTCCATTTTTAAAAGAATTGTGGTAAAATGTGGTTGGATGTGGTGCCAGCACTTGAAGGCAGAGGCAGGCAGATCTCCATGAATTCAAGCCAACCCCATCTACACAGTAAGTTCCAAGCCAACCAAGGGTGAAGATAGTGAGACACTGTCTCAAAAAGCAAAACAAAACAACAAAAACAGAAGAAAAAAAAAATGATGGAAACAGATGAAGATCCCCACGGCCAAACACGAGGCAGACCTCCTGGGATCCTGTGGACCTGTCAGGGGGTGGGGAGGGGAGGATTATGGGAGCCAGAGGGGTCAAGGACCCCACGGGAAAACCCACAGAATCAACTAACCTGGGCTCACAGAGACTGATCCGCCCGTCCCGAGAATTTATGTGGGATTGACCTAGGCCCTCTGTACAAATGTTACAGTTTTGTAACTTGGTTTTCTTGTGGGGCTCCTAGCAGTGAGAGCAGGGGCTGTCTCTGGCTGCGTTGCCTGCTTTGGGGACCCTTTCCTCCTACTGGGTTGCTTCAATAGGAGAGGAGGTGCGGCCCACGCCTTTGATCCCAGCACTAGGGAGGCAGAGGCAGGTGGATCTCTGTGAGTTCGAGGCCAGCCTGGTCTACAGAGCGAGTTCCGGGACAGACTCCAAAGCTACACAGAGAAACCCTGTGTCGAAAAAAAAATACAAAAAAAATAAAAAAATAAAAATAAAAAATAGGAGAGGAGGTGCCCAGGCTCACTGCAACTTGATATGCCATGGCTGGCTGATATCCATGGGAGGCCCTCCATTTTCTGAAGAGAGACAGAGGAGGAGTGGGTGAGGGAGGAAAGAGGGGAGGATGGTGGGAGGGACTGGGAGGAAAGGAGGGACGGAGGGAAAACTGATCAGACTGGGCAAAATTAATTAATTAATTAATTAATTAAAAACCAGGAAAAAACACACAAAAAAATTACATTAGCCCCTTCAAAATGTAGAACTCAGTGATGCCTGGCACATTCCCTCTATTGTGTGTCGATCTCTGCTATGTAGTTCCAGAACATTTGCTTTTATTTTAATAATGTGTGTGTGTGTGCGCATGCTCGTGCAAGCACCGTGGTTCACAATCAGAAGCCAGAGAGCAGCTTTGGGGTGGTGTCGGTTTCTTCATCTTCTACCATCTGGATCCCAGAGGACCCAATCGAGGTTGTCAGGCGCACCTTTACGCACCCACCCCCGTCATCTTGTCTGCTAGAGTTCCAGAACATTCTCATCACTGCAAAAGGAAACCTATGCACGAAGCCATCCGGTTCCATGTCCTCCCTTACCAGATACAAGATATAAGTGATAAATAGGATTCCTATCCGCATGGGTTTGACTGTTGTGAGCTTTTCATACAGGTGAGCACATAGACTGTGCAATGTTTTATGTCTGGCTACTGTCACTGAGCACAGCGTCCCCAAGATTCATCTCCGTCGCAGCATCCGTAGTTACCAGTGTGACTTGTCTTCAGGGCTGAGTAGTAGTCTGCTGTATGGATGTACCGCATTTCTTTATCCAGTCATCTGTCTCCCTGAGTCAATTCTGCTTTCTGTCTAACTTGCATAGAGTTACTATGTCTTATGATAAAACGCGTGGGGAACCTTGTGTGGATCCCATGGCAGGCGAGGATGACCAAGCACTCCAGGCAGACAGAGCTTAAGTGAGGGGTTTTATTAGAAAGGGAAAGGAATGGGGAAGGAAAGAGAACAGAGGTAAAAAGACACAGAGACAGAGAAAGGACAGAAGAGATGAGGGAGACAGGAAAAGCCCGTCTGCCCCCACGGGCACCAGAGTTTAAGTAGGGGGGGGTCTTTTTTTTAAAGGGGTCCTTTGCACCCGGGCTGACCAGGGTACTGCCTGAGTGCATTCTGCCAAGTGACAGGGGCAGGCCAGCATAATACCTGCATCCTTATAGTATGGACTTTCATGCATGCATTTTGTATGCTCATATGTATTTAGTTCTTTGGGGGTAAACACAAAGGAGCGGCACTGCTGGTTCCTATGGTAACTTACGATTTACCTGGGTGTGGCCTTTCGGATGAAACCCTCAGCCTCCAACGAGCTAATCAAGTGCTCTACCACTGAGCTACAGGCCCAGCTCTCTTTTTTGAATCAGAGTCTTGCTAAACTGGCTGGGTCGGCCTTGAATTCACTACATACCTGGGCCAGTTTTGAGCTTGCAAGTTTCCTGCCTCCAGTTTCAGCATCCCAGGCAGACTAGATGGCCACCAGATCTGACTGTTGAAATTTTTTGTTTGTTTGTTTGTTTTTTTGTTTTTCGAGACAGGGTTTCTCTGTGTAGTTTTGGAGCCTATCCTGGCACTCGCTCTGGAGACCAGGCTGGTCTCGAACTCACAGAGATCTGCCTGCCTCTGCCTCCCGAGTGCTGGGATTAAAGGCGTGCGCCACCAACGCCCGGCCTGTTGAAATTCTTTATTCGTCACCAAACTCTTCAACCATGGGAGCCACGCCATTTCTAAAGTACTCTTTAAACACCGGCTGTGAGAGCTCCCATTAAGCAGTGAAATACTGTAGGCTACAGCTCAGGGAGGGGGTCTAACCTGAGGCTGAAAGGTGAAGTTGAGGCTGGGTGTGCAGGGGCACTCGGGAGGCAGAGGCAGGAGGATTGGAATGTCAATGTCGGCCTTAGTTACATAGCGAGTTTGAGGCCAGCAAGGGCTCCATGAGCTTTATTATAATAAAACCGAGCAAAAAGTAAAGAAGAAGAGACGACAGGGGCTGGAGATGGCTCAGAGGTTGAAGAGCACTGGCTGCTCTTCCAGAGGTCCTGAGTTCAATTCCCAGCAACCACATGGTGGCTCACAACCATCCGTTATGACATCTGGTGCCCTCTTCTGGTGTGCAGATAGACACGGAAGCAGAGTGTTGTATACATACTAAATAAATAAACTCTTTAAAAAATAAAAAGAAGGGAGGACAGGAAAGCAGGGGGTGGATGGAAGGAGTGGAGGGGTAGGGAGAAAGAAGGAAAGAGAGAGAGAGAGAGAGAGAGAGAGAGAGAGAGAGAGAGAGAGAGAGAGAGAGAGAGAGAGAGAGAGAGCATTCCTGTACCTGTAATCCCAACACTTGGGAAGCTGAGGCAGGAGAATCATGCATTGGTTTCAAGCTAGCCTGGGCTACATAGTGAGTTACAGGACAGCCTGAATTAGAGAGAGATTCTGTGAAAAAAAGTTGAATTCGGAGCAGTGGTGGAGCACACCTTTAATCCCAGCTCTCGGGAGGCAGAGGCAGGCGGATCTCTTGAGTTTGAGCTCAGCCTGGTCTACAGAGTGAGTTCCAGGACAGCCAGGGCTACCCAGAGAAACCTTGGAAAGCAAACAAAAAAGTTGAGACTCCATTGATGAGCTTAAACTAAATCTTGGGGAAACCCAGCACATCAAAACCATCTCCCATCCCAGCCTTCTAGCACTTTGGCTGACAGTATCCACACACACACACACACACACACACACACACACACACACGCACACGCACACGCACACGCACACGCACACGCACACGCACACGCACACATGCAGCATGCACACACGTGTGCGGGCCCGTACACACACACACACACACACACACACACACACACACACACACACACACAGAGAGAGAGGCAGGCACGCACGCCCAGTGGACAGAACAAAGTATAAAATCACCTAATGATTTTTACTTAAATAATCCCCAGCCCCCTTCCTTCCTCTTCTGCTGTTTCAGCTCCCTGCGGCTCTGTCACTCCCCAGTGTTTCTCCTCAGTAGTCTGAGGGACATGTGACAATTCTGTCTAGCATCTCCCTCTTCTCTCTAGAGGGCTGGAACCTTAGACCCGCAGGAGCCTGTGGGCTTGCTTTCTTCATCCGAGGATGCTCCCGACAGCTCGGGGAGGGTGGTCAAGACCTTAAGGCAGGGATCCAAGGATTGTCTCCAGAAGGAGTCCCTGTCCATGCACCGGGCACAGCCTTTGCTCTGAGCCTATGCTAGGGAGCTCCTGGGCAGCTGGTCTCCCTGAAGTTTGTCAAGACGCCATTGGAGAAGAGGGGGAGACTCTGAGGAGAACCTGCTGCCTGCAGCCCCGGCTCTGGGCTGTTTATCCTGCTTGGTGGTGGTGGGGGCCCGGCTCTTCCGGCTGCCTGTCAGACTGTCTCTACACCCCCGTATCTTCTCCTGCCCACCCTGGCCCGTTCCTGACCTGCCTGTACCGTTGCCATGGAGATAGCTAGCCGATCTGCCCTTCTGACCCACCTCCCCAATCCCGTTTCTCATCACCCCCACATCAAATATGTTTCTTCCCAAACTGTGAACAGCAGGGACACTTTTGTATATGAAATCATGCGTGTGTGTGTGTGTGTGTGTCTGTGTGTGTGTAAGCCGTAGGGCATGTTTGCAAAATTGAGAACCAAATAGCCTCAAGCCAGTCGTTCCTAACTGTACCGTGTCCCCATGCCCAGGGTAGCTTTCCTTGGTGGGTTTGTCTGTCTGTCTCCCTGTGCGTCTTTGGCTGGCCCCGAACGCAACGATATAGCTCAGGTTGGCCTCAAACTTCAATCCTCCTGCCTCCCGCCTCCAGAGTGCTGGAATTGCAGGCGCGTGTCACCTTGCCTGGCTCTCCCCCCACCCCCACCCCCACCCCCACCCCACCCCCACCCCACCCCCACCCCCACCCCCAATACCAGGAGGCATCTTAGGTTGTCACACACACGGGGGCATCACCGGCATGCGTGCCTGCCAGCTGTTCCACAGGTTCATGGGACAAGAATGTTCCATGGCTCCCCATGTCAGTACCAGGGTCCCTGCACCCATGTGGAGTGGAGAGCAAGGCTTAGCTCGTGGCTTAACAACTAATTTTCATATTCTCTCTCTCTCTCTCTCTCTCTCCTCTCTCTCCTCTCTCTCTCTCTCTCTCCTCTCTCTCCTCTCTCTCTCTCTCTCTCTCTCTCTCTCCTCTCTCTCCTCTCTCTCTCTCTCTCTCTCTCTCTCTCTCTCTCTCTCTCTCTCTCTCTCTCCTCTCTCTCTCTCTCTCTCTCTCTCTCTCTCTCTCTCTCTCCTCTCTCTCTCTCTCTCTCTCTCTCTCTCTCTCTCTCTCTCTCTCTCTCTCTCTCTCTCTCTCCCTCTCTCTCCCTCTCCTCTCCTCTCTCTCTCTCTCTCTCTCTCTCTCTCTCTCTCTCTCTCTCTCTCTCTCCTCTCTTCTCCCTCTGCCCCTGCCTCCTCTACTACCCTCCTGTCCCATACCCTCTCTTCCCTGTCCCTCCTCCTCCTCCCCTCCCTCCTGTTTCCCTCCCTCCCTCCCTCCCTCCTTCCTTTCCCTCCTTTCTGGGCTCCGCGGGTCCCTGGCTGCGGCTCACACCCCCTCCTCAACTCCCCCCTCCGCTCTCTGCCTTTTCACACCTTCCTTCTCCGCCAAGTCCTCCCTTCTCTCTAACTTCTGCACGCCCCTCCTCTGTCCCCGCCGCGCCCCTCCGCAACCCCGGTCCCCGTCCCCGCCCGTTGCTCCCTTTGCCCTCCCCTCCCCACCCCTGCAGTTCGGCTCCGGGATCCGCAGCCTGGCGTCCCGGCGCGCACCATGCGGGCCCCGCTGCCGCCGCCGCCGCCGCCGCTGCTGCTGCTGCTGCTGCTGCTCGGGACGGTCGCGCTGCTGGCCTCCGCCGCCGGCCCAGCCAGGGCTCGCCCATCCAACGACACGAGCGCAGTGGCCCCGGGCCCGCTGCCCGCGCTCCTCGCGCACCTGCGGCGCCTAACCGGGGCTCTGGCGGGCGGCGGGAGCGCGGCGGCGGCGGCCGGCACCGGTGCCAACGCCACCAAGGCCAACCCGGCGGCTGGCGCGGGCGCAGCGGCGCGGGCGCCCCCTCCGGCCGAGCTCTGCCACGGCTACTACGATGTCATGGGCCAGTACGACGCCACCTTCAACTGCAGCACCGGCTCCTATCGCTTCTGCTGCGGCACCTGCCACTACCGCTTCTGCTGCGAGCATCGCCACATGCGCCTGGCGCAGGCCTCCTGCTCCAACTACGACACGCCGCGCTGGGCCACCACCCCTCCGCCCCTAGCCGGCGGCGCCGGGGGCGCCGGGGGTGCGGGCGGGGGGCCGGGGCCCGGCCAGGCTGGGTGGCTGGAAGGGGGCCGGGCCGGGGGCGCCGGGGGACGTGGAGGCGAGGGTCCCGGGGGCAGCACGGCCTACGTGGTGTGCGGAGTCATCAGCTTCGCCCTGGCGGTGGGCGTCGGTGCCAAAGTGGCCTTCAGCAAGGCGTCGCGTGCGCCCAGGGCGCACCGGGAGATCAACGTGCCCAGGTAGGTAGGTGTGCGGTGGCGCTGGAGGGGCAGGAGGGACAGGAGGGGCAGCAGGGCCAGCAGGGCCAGGAGGGGCAGCAGGGCAAGCAGGGCAAGCAGGGGCAGCAGGGAGCCTGGAGCTGCGAGTCTGAGCGGCCAAGCCGTCTGATGGAGGCAGTGCCTGGATGCTGGCAGGAGAAGCAACTGGTTAATGGGCAGGGCTTACACAGTGAGAGGACCAGGAACCGGCCTTGGGGGCGTGGCCTAGACAATATAGGGGCGGGGATGGGCGGGGCCTCTTCAGTGGAAGGCGGGACCTGTTGGGGCGTGGCTACACGGGTGGGTGAAATCCAAGTTAGTGGTGGGCTATAACTGGGTCCTGAGAACAGAATCCATGGAAGAGCCTAGCTGTAGAGAAGAATTCAGTCATTCAAACAGTATTCAAAAAAAAAAAAAAAAAAAACTTTGTGGGGGGCTGAAGAGATGGCTCAGAGGTTAAGAGCACTGACTGTTCTTCCAGAGGTCCTGAGTTCAATTCCCAGCAACCACATGGTGGCTCACAACCATCCGTTATGAGATCTGGTGCCCTCTTCTGGTGTGCAGATACACATGGAAGCAGAATGTTGTATACATAATAAACAAATAAAATCTTAAAAACAACTTGGTGGGGCAGGAGCTGGGGAACACAAGCCCTGCCCTTCTGGATAAGCCTGTGTCCCAAGCCCAAGCATTCTGCTTATGGTCTATGTGATGCAGGGCCTCTGTGCCTCGGGTTCCTTGCATAGAACACAGGACTGAGAACAGAACTCCATTTATTCGGATTCTAAAGATTAACTGAGCTGATTCATGTAGAGAATGAGCTGACTAAGTGCTCATTAAATACTTGTGGTAGAAGCCAGGCGTTGGTGGCACATGCCTTTAGTCCCAGCACTCGGGAGGCAGAGGCAGGCGGATCTCTGTGAGTTCGATGCCAGCCTGGTCTACAGAGCTAGTTTCAAGACAGCCAAGGCTACACCGAGAAACCTTGTACCAAAAAACCAAAACAAAACAAAAAAAAGCAAAAACAAAGACAAAACAGAACCAAAAAAATTGTGGTAGACCTGGCAAGCATATATGCAACATAACTAAAGCAATGTAAAGAGTTAGGGGAAGAAGTGTTGGTTTGGGGGAGGGATGGGTTTATTGAATATTAGAAAGAGTCTGTCTGAGCGGGATCCTGAAGGAATTAGAAATAGAGTCAGGCAGCTATTGTGTGAAGGTCATTCCAGGCAGAGGAACACGCACATTCTGGAGGTGTCCTGTGTGTGTGTGTGTGTGTGTGTGTGTGTGTGTGTGAGAGAGAGAGAGAGAGAGAGAGACAGAGACAGAGACAGAGACAGAGACAGAGACAGAGAGAGGGATGGACTAGGGTCAAGGACTGAAGCCCCAGACCAGGAGAAAGTGACTGACTTTCAGGCTGTTGGGCAATGCATTGTGGAAGTCTACTTTGGAGGATTCCAAAGAGGAAAAAGTTCCAAAGGTTTGAGACGCTCCTAAGTGAACTAGTAGGGCATCTTTTATTGCAACCAGGAAGGGTGCCCAAGGAACAGTAATGGATTCACATCCTGTGGGGCAAGGCCACACAGGAAGTTGTTCACCGACCACAGAAGGAGGTCTTGAAGGAATACGTCAGGCAGGAAATACGGCCAAGAAAGCTGACATTAGAAGATGCCTAGCCAAAGATGAACATCTCTGCTGTAATTTAAGAAAAGTGCCAGGCGGTGGTGGTGCACATCTTTAGTCCCAGCACTCGGGAGGCAGAGGCAGGCAGATCTCTGTGAGTTCGAGACCAGCCTGGTCTTCAGAGTGGGTTCCAGGATAGGCTCCAAAGCTACAAAGAAACCCTGTCTCAAAAAAAAAAAAAAAAGAAAGAAAGAAAAAAAGAGAAAAAAGAAAAGCAATACATGAAAGATACTATGTGACATAGTTCAAGTGAAGGGTTTTGGGGTTTTGCTTTGTTTTTTGTTTTGTTTTGTTTTGTTTTTTGGTTGTTTGTTTTTTGTTTTTCGAGACAGGGTTTCTCTGTGTAGCTTTGGAGCCTCTCCTGGCACTCGCTCTGGAGACCAGGCTGGCCTCGAACTCACAGAGATCCGCCTGCCTCTGCCTCCTGAGGGCTGGTATTAAAGGCCACCAACGCCCGGCTTGTTTTGGTTTTTTTTTTGTTTGTTTGTTTGTTTGTTTGTTTTAATTAGGGAAAGGGATCATAAAAGGGGGAAAGGGAAGAAGGGAGACGGCCTCCAGAGACAGGAGCAGCAGGAGAAAGGAAATAGGGGGAGAGAGAGACAGAGGAGAGAGTGAGGGGGAGAGTTGGGGGAACAGACAGAGAGGGAAAGAAAGAAAGACAGGGAGAAGGACGGGAGGTAGGCAGGGCCCTTTTAAAAGGGAACATAGCGAATGTGCACAGATGGTGCTCTTAGTGGCTGCAGCTGAGGGCGTATCCTATCAGAACCCCCAAGGACAGGCCAGGACAGATGCCTGAATACTAACAATCACTGCACCGAAGATTCAGTAAAGAACAGCATAGAAGCCAGGTGGTGGTGGCCCGCACCTTTAATCCCAGCACTGACTGGGTAGCTGTTCCCCTGTCTCAGGGGGGAAAAAAAAGAGCATGGAGGGTGGGGGAAGAGGCCTAGTCCTCTCCTCATCTCCCACCCTAATCCCCGGCTACCCATCCACCCATCTATCATTTCCAGAGCTCTGGTGGACATTCTGAGGCATCAAGCAGGACCCACAACCCGCCCAGACCGGGCTCGAAGCAGCTCTCTGACCCCAGGGCTAGGAGGCCCAGAGAGCGTGCCGCCCAGGACGCCCAAGAACCTTTACAACACCATGAAGCCCTCCAACCTGGGTGAGTGCCAGCGACAGACGCAGCCTCCTCTCTGCCTCTGCGCTCCTGCATGTGACTCTCTGGCCCGGACTCCAGGCTCCACCCGTCATCCTTGAACCTTTTCATTTCTCCCTTCATCACCCATTCTGCTCGCCCTGAGAGAAGTCCCCGAGGCCACAGTGGACAAGAAAACTTCTGCTCTTGTTTGAGGCAGGAAATGCGGGAGGGTGGGTGATGAGAGGGTTGCGGTGTGGGCTTTTCCCAGGGAGAGGGGTAACTTGGGCTGCAGGAACTCTGGGTGGCTGGGGCAGATCTGAGACCACAAACCTCATGGAGCTCTAGACTCTTTTCGGTGCCAGGCTGAGCTTAGGTAACTGTGCTCTGTAATCAGTGGGAAACCACTGGGGCGTTTGGAGCAGGAAGCAAAACCGCGACAGGTTGTAGCAGACAGCTAGCTGTAACATCAGAATCCTGAGTGGAGGCCAGCCTGGGTTCAACAGCAAGATCCTGTCTCAGAAAACCAAGGGGTAGAGATGCAGCCCAGGGGTAGACAGGACCAACAAGAAGCTGGAGATGGAACCCTCAGGTAGAGGACTTGTCTAGCATCCCACAGGGAGGGACTTGGGGATGGAGTTCAGTGATCGTGTGTCTACCTAGCATGCATAGGGCTCTGGCTTGCATCTCCAGCCTGGAAAAACATAGAAAGGAAGTCAGGCTTGGTGGCTCATGCCTTCGATCTCAGCACTCAGGTGGCAGGGGGGCAGAAGATGGCGGATCTCTGTGAGTTCAAGGTCAGCCAGGGTTGCAGTGAGTGAGATCCATATATATATACATATGATCCTAATATATATGCCAGTCTACGGCCATACCACCCTGAATAAGCCCAATCTCATCTAATATTTATGCCATATATATTAGACCCATATATATGATATATATACATATTATATATACACATTATTATGGTGTATATACCTAATATATTTGCCATACATATATATATATATATATAAATCTAATATTTATACCATATATATGTATGTAGATCATATTGTGTGTGTATATATATATATATATATATATATATATATATGGTACTAGAACTATGTTCTGGAATCTTAACCCATGTTAAGGGAATGGATGAGATGAGAGTTCTGGAAGCTAGGGTTATAGCCCATGTAATAATAGAAGCGTGTCTGAGCTGGGTTAGGGGTGAAGGGAGGAGATGGGGTTTTGTTGTTGTTGTTGTTGTTGTTGTTGTTGTTTTGAGATAGGATCTTTGAGATAGGTGTAGCCTTGGCTGTCCTGTAATTTTCTCTGAAGACCAGGCTGGCCTCTAACTCAGAGATCCGCCTGCCTCTGCCTCCCGAGTGCTTGGGTCAAAGGCGAGTGCCACCAATGCCCCGGCGAGAAGAGATGATTTTCAGTAGTAATAACAAGGGGACATTTTTGGTATTGTTTTCAGATAAAGTCTCGTGTACGAGGCTGGGCTTCAAACTCCCTGCATAACTGAACTGTTTTGGAGGGCTTTTTTTTTTCTAATTGTTATTTATTTTGTTGTTGTTGTTGTTTTGTTTGTTTTTCGAGACAGGGTTTCTCTGTGTTGTAGCCTTGGATGGAGCCTGTCCTGGCACTCGCTCTGGAGACCAGGCTGGCCCTCGAACTCACAGAGATCCGCCTGCCTCTGCCTTTCAAATGCGGGGATTTAAAGCATGCGCCACCCCCTACTCCCAGCCCCCAGCATGAAGCTTCTGATCCTCCTTCCAAGTCTTTCAAAGTGCTAGGATTAGAGGCTTGTGTCACAGCATCAGGCTTCCCCCCCTATAACACTGTGTTATAGGCTACCTGGAACTCCTGTAGCCTGGGCTGGCCCTGAACTAGGCAGTTCTGCCTAGGCCTCCTGTGTGCTGCCTGGGGCTGCAGTCATGAACCACTTGGTGCTGGCCCTGAACTCACAGCAGTTCTGCCTAGGCCTCCTGTGTGCTGCCTGGGGCTGCAGTCATGAACCACTTGGTGCTGGCCCTGAACTCACGGCAGTTCTGCCTAGGCCTCCTGTGTGCTGGCTGGGGCTGCAGTCATGAACCACTTGGTGAAGCCTCAAGCTAGGTTTCATTGTCGGGGCAAAGAGGGGGAGGAAGAAGGCGTCGAGACCAGCATTAGGGAATGTGCAAAAGCCCCGTGGCCAGCCTCAGACACCACCCTCAGGGTCCACTTTCCCTGTGGGGCATGGTGAACCGTGGACACAGCATCTGAGCGCCAGAGGGACGATCCCTGTGGGTCTCCCAGGCAAACAGGCGCATGTGATGATTCAGAGCGAGGGTGCCTGTCAAGGCGGCCATGTGGAGTCAGGAGGGACCACCAGGCCTGATGGCAAAGAGGTGGCATGGAGTTCTGGCCTGGATACTGGGGTGAATACGGAAGGGGGGGCATCTCACTCCCCAGCCATGACCCTGAACCCGCATCCTCTGTTTCCTAGACGGGACTACTGGTCGACCTGCGGGGCTCTAACGAGGGGAGTTGGGGTGGGGGCTGGGGGGGAGAGGGTGAGCCTTACTGAACCGGGAGCCCGAAGTGACACACTTCCCGGGCAGGAGTGCCAGCTGGGATGGCGATGACAGTGACGTCACCTCCCTTCTCGGTCCCTCAGATAACCTGCACTACAACGTCAACAGCCCCAAGCACCGCGCTGCCACACTGGGTACGCAGAGGGCCGAGGCGCCCTGGGAGTCGGGGTCCTTCAAGCCCTCACTGTGGGGCAGCCCCAGCCTGGTGCTGGGTGGAGCCCCAGTAAGAGCCCCCCGTGAGCCGGTGCTCACCTCGGGGGCTGGCCACCAAGGCAGCTGCAGTGTCTCGAGAGGACACCCGAAGTGGTGATCTCCTGCCTGTCAAGTTTTGGGAAGATGCGTGGGAATGCATCCATCCCCCCACCCCACCCCGGGGCCGGGAATCAGTGGGTGCTGACAAACGCCAGCGGTCCCCAATCTGGAATGTGGTACCATCCTCAACCACAACCCTGTCTGTCCCCTGTGGTGGGAAAGGAGGGGCTCCTAAAGGGTGGAGGTTTTGCTGGTTAGAGCCCCGGATCTCTCACCTCCCAAGCCCTAGCTAGACCTCTGAAGGAGGAAGGCTGGGGACTGAAACCTCAGGTCCGAGGGAGGATGGTTAGTTAGAGCATGGACCCCCCCCACACACACCCTGGATCTGAGAAAGAAGGCTGGGATCTGAAATCCCAGGTCTAAGGGAGGAGGGTTGGCATAGGGAGTCCTGTTTGAATGAAGAGAGGGTGGGCCCCGGACTCCTGGGTCTGAGGGAGGAAGGGTAAAATCTGGATTCCTTTGTCTGAGGGGGGTGGGATTCCTTTGGGCTTGAGGGAGGAGGGCTGGGCTCTGGGTCCCTGGGTCTGAGGGAGGAGGGCTGGGCTCTGGGTCCCTGGGTCTGAGGGAGGAGGGCTGGGCTCTGGGTCCCTGGGTCTGAGGGAGGAGGGCTGGGCTCTGGGTCCCTGGGTCTGAGGGAGGAGGGCTGGACACTGGGTCCCTGGGTCTGAGGGAGGAGGGCTGGACACTGGGTCCCTGGGTCTGAGGGAGGAGGGCTGGGCCTGGACCCTTGAGTCTGAGGGAGGAGGGCTGGGCTCTGGGTCCCTGGGTCTGAGGGAGGAGGGCTGGGCTCTGGGAACTTGGGTCTGAGGGAGGAGGGCTAGGATCTGGACTCCTGGGTCTGAGGGAGAAGAGCTGGGCTCTGGGAACCTGGGTCTGAGGGAGGAGGGCTGGGCTCTGGGTCCCTGGGTCTGAGGGAGAAGAGCTGGGCTCTGGGAACCTGGGGCTGAGGGAGGAGGGCTGGGCTCTGGGAACCTGGGTCTGAGGGAGGAGGGCTGGGCTCTGGGAACCTGGGTCTGAGGGAGGAGGGCTGGGCTCTGGGTCCCTGGGTCTGAGGGAGAAGAGCTGGGCTCTGGGAACCTGGGGCTGAGGGAGGAGGGCTGGGCTCTGGGAACCTGGGTCTGAGGGAGGAGGGCTGGGCTCTGGGAACCTGGGTCTGAGGGAGGAGGGCTGGGGTCTGGGAACCTGGGTCTGAGGGAGGAGGGCTGGGCTCTGGGAACCTGGGTCTGAGGGAGGAGGGCTGGGCTCTGGGTCCCTGGGTCTGAGGGAGAAGAGCTGGGCTCTGGGAACCTGGGGCTGAGGGAGGAGGGCTGGGCTCTGGGAACCTGGGTCTGAGGGAGGAGGGCTGGGCTCTGGGAACCTGGGTCTGAGGGAGGAGGGCTGGGGTCTGGGAACCTGGGTCTGAGGGAGGAGGGCTGGGCTCTGGGTCCCTGGGGCTGAGGGAGGAGGGCTGGGCTCTGGGTCCCTGGGGCTGAGGGAGGAGGGCTGGGCTCTGGGTCCCTGGGGCTGAGGGAGGAGGGCTGCACTAACCGTGTCTTCTCCCTGCCACAGACTGGCGAGCCATGCCGCCACCCAGCCCCAACCTGCACTACTCCACGCTGTCCTGCTCTCGATCCTTCCACAACCTCTCGCATCTTCCCCCGTCCTATGAGGCTGCTGTGAAATCAGAACTGAATCGCTACTCCTCTCTCAAGAGATTGGGTGAGCCTGAGGAAGGGGAACTCAGCCAATGGCCTGGCATGGGGTGAGGTGGGGGGGGGGTGCGTTCAGTTCCTCGGACAGCAGTCAGCAGCCAGGGTGGTGGGGAGCTCAAAAGATTCCAATCTTCTACCGGCTTTTTATTTTTTCCTATTTGGTTCTCTATTACCTGAGATATTTTTGGGGGGGTTGGGCTTTTGTTTAATTGTATTTCACTTACCGCTCTGAGACAGAGTCTCGCTTTGTAACCCACTTTGTCCTGGAACTCACGATGTAACACAGGCTGACCTCAAACCCGTGGCGGCCGGCCTGTTTCAGCTTCCCTAGAGCTGGGGTTGCAGGTGTGAGCCATCGTGCACTGCCCGGCTGGGTGACTCTTGATGATCAAACATTGAGACCTCCTGGGAGCTGCCTGGGTGGAGGAGGAAGGCTCCGGGTTGCAAAGGGCCCCTCTTTCTCTCTTTCCTCCTCCTCCAGCTGAGAAAGATCTGGACGAGGCCTACCTGAAGCGCAGACATCTGGAGATGCCCCGTGGGACCTTGCCTTTGCACGCCCTGCGGCGTCCTGGCACTGGAGGTGGCTACCGCATGGATGGCTGGGGTGGCCCCGAGGAGCTGGGCCTGGCCCCGGCACCCAACCCCCGGCGGGTCATGTCCCAGGAGCACCTGCTGGGTGATGGCCGAGCATCCCGCTACGAGTTCACGCTGCCTCGAGCCCGGCTGGTGTCCCAGGAACACCTGCTGCTGTCCTCACCAGAGGCCCTCCGGCAGAGTCGAGAGCACCTGCTGTCACCCCCGCGAAGTCCGGCACTGCCCCCAGATCCCACCACCCGGGCCAGCCTGGCTGCCTCACACTCCAACCTGCTGCTGGGGCCTGGGGGGCCCCCCACGCCGCTGCATGGCTTGTCTCCATCGGGCCTGCATGCTCACCATCACCACGCCCTCCACGGCTCTCCTCAGCCAGCCTGGATGTCCGATGCCGGTGGGGGTGGGGGCACCCTGGCCCGCAGGCCACCCTTCCAGCGCCAGGGCACCCTGGAGCAGCTGCAGTTCATTCCCGGGCACCACCTGCCACAGCACCTGCGCACCGCCAGCAAGAATGAAGTGACTGTCTGAGGCCAGGACGGGGCGCTGGGGGCCGTGGCTTCTGCGGGCCCCCTCCTCCCAGCCCAGATCGTCACAGGCTTATCAAACACACCGAGGGTCTAAGACCAGACAGGGAGGCCCTTGGATCGGAGACCACGCCTCCTTTTGGGATGTCACAGTAGATGAGACCTCTCTCCCTACTTTGTCACTGTTTGAACCAAGGCCTCCTTCCCATGATGTCATCACAGAGGAAGGGGCCTGTCCATGAGGTCATCGCTAGCAAATATGTCTGTGTTCCATGATGTCGTTGCAGGGACTAAACCTCCTTCCCATGAGGTCACCACAGAGGAAGAGGCCTGCCGGTGAGGTCATCACCAGAGGCTGTGTCCATTTTGCCACGACATCGCCACAGAGACTCCTTTTCCGTGATGTCACCACAGACAATGCCTTGCCCCATCCCGTCATCCCTAGAAGCAAAGATTTCTTCCCGCGATGTCACCACAGAGACGGGCCTCACACTTCCTGAGACTCCTTGATGTCGTCCTGAGCGCCAAGGCCTCTTGAAATCGTCGTCGGAGAAGACGCCGCCTCCATCCCATAATGCCATGACTACAGACGAAGCCATTTTCCTGGGACGCGTTGCAGGGGACTATGCCCGGCCATCTGTGTCCTCACTAAAGATTAGGCCCCCTTCCCACAATGCTGTCACGGGATTTTGCCTCCCTCCTGTGATGCCATCACCAGAATAGGTGCCTTGCCCGATGGCGCCATCACAGGGACTGTGCCTCTTCGTGCGACGTCATTACCAGAAATGGCCACCTGTTCCGGAGACTTCTACAGGAGGAGGCACTTCTGTGGAGTGACCACCAGTTACCACCCACTTGGAAATGACACCAGGAGACACCTCTATTGCTGTGCCGTGTTGTGAGAAAGTCGGGCGCGTCCAGCCCAAGACCACACGGGAAGATGCCAGAGGAAGTAGCTTGTCCTGAGGGTGTCAGCACTGGGGATGCCAAGACAATGACCTGTCTGTAGGAGGCTGGCGGTGATGCCCTCCCTTGCTCGGACATCATCGTAAAGGATTTCCTTCCCAGAGGCCACCCCCGACTCCAGATGACCACCAGTAGTGACTCGTCACCAGAGCCCTTGTCTTGCTTCCCCATAACTTAGCTCCATGGCTTCTTCCCATGACCCCAGGGACACGGCCAACGTGATGTCTACCAGCGCCTCTCAAGGAAGGTCGGGCCTGTGCGGTGAGTCCTTGGGGATGAGCACCCATGGATGAGCTTCAGCTCCAAGGAGGCCACCTTGACCCATGAGGCTTCTAAAATCCTGGGGACTCACAGGTGGGCCAAAGGTTGGCGTCACTTCTTTCTGCCGCATTCAAAGACATCGACCCTGTTGACAGAGCCCCCCCCCCCGCCCCGTCTCCTGTTGGAGGGGGAGGGTTGGGGTGTATGTGTGGCCGACGTTGCCAACGACATCATCAATGCTACCCAGTTGTCCTCCTCTCATGATGGCATTGCAGTTGGGGTCCATGCCGTTAACCTTGTCATTTCCCAGGATTCCGTCAGACTCACCTGGAATTATCACCACCAATCGTGTCATCATTGTCTCCCAGGAGTCCTCACAACCATGATGTGGCACAGTATGTGCCAGGCACCACGTGCCAGCATCCACCACAAATATGCTCTCCCAGAGTCCATCACAAGCTCCCCCCATCATCTCCCCGGATCTATCCCCGCCATGCTGTCCTCATCACCTCCCAACAATCCCCACAGCCATTCATCGTCTTCCAGGATCCATCAGAACCACGCTGTCCTCATCTCTCAGGAGCCACTACTCACCATGGTGTTCTCGTCTCCCTGGTAACACCACGACCAATCATGTCCTTGCCTTCCAGTGTCCATTAGCCTAGAGGTGGCACTCTCTAAGAGGACTTGGTTGGATCGGTAGTGCCAGTGTTTCTCAGAATTCCTTATAACGGCAATGTTGTCGCCTCCTGGGATCCACTTTAACGGCGTCTTCGCGTCTCAGCAGCCACCAGGGCTGTGATGTCACCACCTCATAAAATCCACTTCAACTGAGAACCCAACTGTCCTTGGATTCACGCAATCATGCATCACATCCCGGATCCATTCAATAGTATCACAATTATAATCTACAAGAGTCCATGAGAGTCCTCCCAGGCCCCACGTCGTCAATCATGTCCTATCATGACTCATCAGGATTTACGGTAACCATGGTGCCATCGCCTCCAGTCAGCCATAACAGCCAATGGTGTCTTCATCTCCCAGGACCCAGGCTTTAACCCTAGTGTCTCCATGACCCAGGGTCCCTGAGATCCAGTGATGTCACTATCCTTGAGGTCCACCGTAACCATGGTGTCATCACCTCCCTGGATCCAAGACAACGAATAATGCCATCATTTCCCAGAGTTCACTTCAGTCACGGTGTCGTCGCCTCCCCAGAATCCACGTTCAAACTATGTGTCATCGTCGCCCAGGATCTGTGTGTCCTCATCTTCCAGGACCCATGGAGCTTGCGTGCCATCTGTCAGGATCCACCATGTTAGGGTCCAAATGGGGTGACAGGCTGTATGTCAGTTGTCCTCTGGGGTCCCGTGGCATTTACAGTTCCTCCCTTCAGGGGAACCAGCACAACAGGCCATTTCCCATTCCCTCCAATGGACTAGCATGGAGCCAGCTGTCTCCCTCTGATAGTGTCACACGCGCGCACGCGCGCACACACACACACACACACACACACACACACACACACGCTGACCCTTCTTGACTGTGTGACTGCCTCACTCCTGATCTGGATAGATACCTGGGTCAGCGTCACCTGCAGACTTGGCCTTGGCCCTCCTCCTTGACACACTGGCAAGTGCATCCCAACTCTTCCCACTGTCCCTCTCGCAGCCATCTCATCGGTGACAGGGTCAACCCAAGTGTAGCGGAGGTGGGGCTTCCCAGTCCTATCCCACCCAATCCCTGTTCCTCGGACCCACCCCCACCGGGGCCAGAACTTGCTAGCTTGAGCCAAACCCTCTGCAGAGAATCTTGGCCTGCAGAGAAAGTTACCACAGCTGATAAAGCCACTTGCTGGCCAGTCCCTGGGGTGGGTGTACCTGAGAGCAATGGCGGCTGCTACCTTCCCCTGCAGGGTGCTCCTTTACCCCTTTCCCTAACATGCTAGGGAGTGCCCAGGGGCTTCAGGGAGTCCCGAACACCCAGTGCACAGTTTGACCCCTCCACACACACAGTTCTTCTGTACATATATAGCCATGTTTCAGGGGGGCGGCCATTCCCCCACTCTTAAAAGGGCTACATGTCCCCCTCCCAGCCCCCCAAGGCGAGGAGAGGGGGGCCTCCCCTCCCTCCTCTGGGCCGCCCTCCCCCTCTGATGCCCTCTTTCCCCACCAAATATTGGCCTCTGTGTTGGTCCCTTCTCGCCAAGAGCCTGGATGGGATCGACGGTGCCAGGGTCTCACCCCTGAGGAAAGCAGGAGGGGGTTACCACCAATCCTCCCAAACCCCAGCGCCAGGTCTTCGGTCTCCTGGCTAATAGAGGTTCCGTGGGCTCCCCCATCCCCTTCCAGGGCCTCCCTTCAAGCAAGCGCTCAACACTCCCACGGAACACACAGCTTTCTTCAGCCCCCAGCTTTGGAGGAGGGGAGCGGGAGCTTTCAGCTTTTGTTTGCCCCCGTTCTCTCCCCCCCATCCCACCCCCGTTCCCCCACTCCCTCCCTTCTCTCCATCCGAACCTGGATTCCTTCCTGGGCTCTGCCCTCCCCCAGCCTCCACCCTCCAAGCACCTGCCTGACCCTAGAGCCTTGACCCTCTTATCTCAATAAAGCCATAGTGGGGAGAGGACTTGAGGGTGGGCAAGCAGGCTCTGTATCTGCTCATCGCCCCCCCCACGCCCCCCCCACTACCACCGCAATGCTTCCAAAACTGGGACCCGGCTTTCCCTATGCTCCCCAGTAAACACACACTCACACACACACACACACACACACACACACACACACACTCACACACAGGGGCAGGGCTTGCCCTACCTTGAAGGACAGCGTCTCCCCTCCTGGCTGGGGGCTGCAGAGGGGGAGCATCAGAGGACCTCGGCTCCTCTGAGTCCCTCCCCACCCCCAAACGTCCTTCCAGTGCTGGACC
The DNA here is from genome assembly GCF_003668045.3 of Cricetulus griseus. Classification (NCBI taxonomy): domain Eukaryota; kingdom Metazoa; phylum Chordata; class Mammalia; order Rodentia; family Cricetidae; genus Cricetulus; species Cricetulus griseus. The sequence goes on along the minus strand of NC_048602.1, from coordinate 23,471,732 downwards.
CGCCTTCAACTTCCTGGTGAGGACAGCAAGAAGAGCTGGCACTTGGTGTGGGGTGTGGGGTGTGGGTGGTTTTTTTTGGTTTTGTTTTGTTTTGGAATAAACAGCTGTTTTTCCTGATCGGGAGTCTCCAGGTTTTCTTCTCGCTTGCTCCCTGGGAAATTGGGGACCTTCCCCCCCAACCTGTAGCAGATAGGAGTATAGGTTTGGCCAAAGGCATACTGACATGTGCCAAGGTAGGCACTTCTAAAGATGTTTCCAGAAAGCTCAAGAGATGCCCCTTGCCTTGGGATCCCATGAAGCTGAGGAGTCAGGGAAAGGGTGTTTCAATGTGCTTTTTGCTTCTTGGCTTTTCTCTGTTTCTTTTTTTAATTCTTTATTATACATATGATATACATATAATTAAAATATATGTAATAAAATATAATATAAAGGTACATAATAATATGGATATATATATATATATATCACCCCGTGTGTGTGTGTGTGTGTGTGTGTGTGTGTGTGTGTGTGTCTGTGTCTGTGTCTGTCTGTCTGTTCTGTGCATGTAGTAGTAAGGGTTGGATGTAGGACCTCAGGCATGCTAACCAGGTGTTGTATCCGTGAGCTGTATTTCCAGCCCTTTTTTCTTTCTTTTTTTCTTTCTTTCTTTCTTATTTATTTTTGGCCAGGCAGTGGACTTATTTGTGCTGTTTACACCTTTAATCTCAGCCCTTGAGAAGTAGAGACAGGCAGATCTCCAAGTTTGAGGCCAGCCTGGTCTACAAAGCAAGTTCCAGGACAGCCAGGGCTACAAAAAAGAATCTTATCTCAAAACAAAACAAACAAAAAACCCAACAAGTAAACAATTTTTAAAAATAATTTATACTTTATTTGCATTGGTGTTTTGCCTGCATATATGCCTATGTGAGGGTGTCAGATCTTGGGAGTTACAGACAGTTGTGAGCTGTCATGTGGGTGCTGGGAATCGAACCTGGGTTCTCTGAGAAGAGAAGTCAGTGTTCCCAACCACTGTGCCATCTCTCCAGCCCCAAATAAATAATTTTTTAAAAAGAACTTTAACCTTTATTTATTTTGAGGATTTATTTATTTATTGTGTATGCAGTGTTCTGCCTGCAGGTCAGAAGAGGGCACCAGATCTCATAACGGATGGTCATGAGCCACCATGTGATTGCTGGGAATTGAACTCAGGACCTCTGGAAGAACAGCCAGTGCTCTTAACCTCTGAACCATCTCTCCAGCCTTTTTTTTTTTTTTTTTTTTTTTTTTTTTTTTAAGCCAGGCCGTCACTAAGTTGCCAGGCTGGCTTTGAACTTGCTGGATAGCCCATGCAGGCCTTGTGCTCTCCTCCACCGTTACCATGCTCACTAGCCAGGAAGACAGGCCCATGCCGACAGGCCTGCCACCAACATGTCTTCTGAGGGATGCTATTCACAGGCGGCGTGGGAAGGTACGTTCCTTTGAAGTGCCTGTTTGTATGAAAACTGGCAAGCATTTTGCCTGCCATTGTTACCCTGTCATTCAAGGCACTGAATTGAGTTCTGAGTGGCTTCTCTTGCTGTGGTAAACACCAGCTTGGGGAGGAAAGGGTTTGTTACCGCTTAAAACTTCCAAGTCCATTACTGAGGCAAGATGGGGCAGGAATTCAAGGCAGGAAGCTGGGGACACTGAAGCAGACACCGTGGAGGAACACTGCGTCCTGGCCTGCTGCCTCCGGGTTGGCTCAGTCTTCATTCTTATACAGCCCAAGACGCACTCGCCTGGGGATGGCACTGCCCACCTTGGGCGTGGCCCTCCTATGTCAATTAGCAATTGAGAAAATGCCTCGTAGTCATGGTCGCAGGCCCGTCCCATGGAGGCAATTCGTCAGTTGTGGTTTTGTCTTCCCACGTGTGTCAAGAGGACAACTGAAGCTATGTCAAAATGCTGCTTCGGGGTGACGGCCACAATTGTCTGTCTTCCTACTTCCCTGCGGGCCATGCAGAAGGAGGAGGTGGCGCCTTCGGGCTTCTACTTGTGAACTTTGAGAAAGGTTTTGGGCCCATGAGGTGGCCCAGCAAGAGAGAACACTGGCTGTCAAGTCTGGGTTCAATCCCTGGGAGTCACGGGGTGGAAGGAAAGAACACTTGCACATTGTCCTCCAGTGTCCAATCCATTGTCACACACACCTGTGTGTGTGATTTCATTACACACACACACACACACACACACACACACACACACACAAATGCACACACACCACACAAAATAAATAGGTAAATAAAAAGAGGGGCCTGGTGAGATGGCTCAGTGGTTAAGAACTGGCTGTTTTCCAGAGGACCTGGATTCCATTCCCAGCACCCACATGGCAGCTCACACTTGTCTGTAACTCCAGTTCCAGGGGATCTGGCACCCTCACACAGACAAACATGCAGGCAATACACCACATAAAAATAAACAAATCGGGCCTGAAGAGATGGCTCAGAGGTTAAGAGCACGGGCTGCTCTTCCAGAGGTCTTGAGTTCAATTCCCAGCAACCACATGGTGGCTCACAACCATCCGTTATGAGATCTGGTGCCCTCTGCTGGTGTGCAGATAGACATGGAAGCAGAATGTTGTATACATAATAAATAAATAAATCTTTTAAAAAATAAAAAATAAACAAATCTTAAATAAATACATACATACATACATACATACATACATACATACATACATAAGGGCTGGAGAGATAGCTCAGAGGTTAAGAGCACTGGCTGCTCTTCCAGAGGTCCTCAGTTCAATTCCCAGCAACCACATGTTGGCTCACCACCATCTATAGTGAGATCTGGCGCCCTCTTCTGGCGTGCGGGGATACACGCAGGCAGAACACTGTGTGCATAATAAATAAATAAATAAATCTTAAGAAAAACAGACAGATGTAAAACTTTTAAGGAAGCTCTCCTTGGCCTTACCAAGTGCCTGCCTCTGCAGTACAAGCTTTCGTTTCAGAGTATTTATTTGTCCATCACCGTGGAGGCGGAGTTGGAGGGAGAAAGATGAGAGGTAGAGGTGGGCTTGGGCACTGTATTGTACCACTAGAATCCCAGCACTCGGGGCCTAAAGGGCAAGGCCAAGGCAAGTGTGATGCCTGCCTGCCTTCAATCTCAGTACTTATGAAGCAGATATTGAAAGACCAGGGTTCAACACCAGCCTATGCTGCAGGAGACCCTATCTTAATACAAAATAATAAAGTTGGCTGGGAACATATGGCGGTCGGTACAGTGTTCGGCACCCAAGCTTGGTGATTTGGAAATGAAGAAGGGGGGGGGAGGGAAGGAAGGGAGGAAGAAAAGCAATAAGAACTGCTGGGGAATGTAAGAAACGGAGAAACGGGCAGAGACGCTATGAAGGCAGGAACCTCCTACCCCTCCCCGGGACTCTAAGGAGCAGCTTGGATTCACATTTTTGCTGTGCCAACCCGAAGATTGATTCAACAAACCGGAGTGAACGGCACAAATAAGTCCCTGTTCTTGAGGAGTAAATGGCCCTCGGAAGTTCCTGAATTCTCCCACAAGCCTCTCTTGATTGGGCTCCCATTCCTGGCAGCCAACTGCGCGCTGACAATGGCGGCGATTGTGAGAAGAGCAGATGATGAGGGGAGCCAGAGAAGCAGAGGAGAGGGGCCAAGTGAGCATCAGCCTGTCAAGTTCCATTTGCATTTTTATGCTTCCTTCCAGAATGGTCCTCATGCAAATGCATCCCCCCCACCACCACCACCACAAAGCAGTCTTCCTAAATATAGGTTGCTGTCACCTGCTTTTCCTCATCTAATAAGACAAGAGTGTTGGGGCACCCAACTGTATGTCCTTGGGCGGGAGAGAGCAAGAGAAAGAAAACAAGAAGCAAACAGTGAAAGTCGCCAGGAGGAAAATAATGAATTCCCGAATGCCTGATGGGGACACTCCAAGATGATGCTGTTGTCCATGTTGCTAAGAAGCAGCAGGGCAGGGCGGTGAGACGGTTCTGTGCAGAGGCTCAGGCCGCCAAACCTGACAAGCTCTCATCGCTGGAACCTACATGGGGAAATGAGAGAACCGATGTTGTAGTCAGACCTCCACACACACGGTGGCTTACCTGCTTCCACGCGTACATCACACAAATTCACACACGCACACACACACACACACACACACACACACACACACACACGCACACACACACACGCGTGCGCGCGCGCGCACACACACACTCACACGCGCACACACACACACACTCACACACACACACACTCACACACACTCACACGCGCACACACACACTCACACTCACACACACACACACACGCACACACACACACATATACACACACACTCACACACACATACACACACGCACACACACACACACACACGCACACACACGCGCGCACACACATGCACACACACACGCACACACGCGCGCACACACACATGCACATACACACACACGCACACACACGCGCACACACACACTCACACTCACACACACACACACACACGCACACACACATGCACATACACACACACACACACGCACACACACGCGCGTGCGCGCACACACACACACGCACACACACACACGCACACACACACACGCACACACACGCGCGTGCGCGCACACACACACACACACACACACACACACACACACCATAAATAGATGAGAGAGAGATACAATGGTAGACAGATTCATAGATACAATGGTAGATAGATAGATAGATAGATAGATAGATAGATAGATAGATAGGTAGGTAGATGTAATTAAATTTAGAAAAAGGAAGTGTGGTAACAAGATCCTGTCAGCCAGGCGTTGGTGTTGCACACCTTTGATCCCAGCACTCAGGAGGCAGAGGCAGGTGGATCTCTGTGAGTTCGAGACCAGCCTGGTCTCCAGAGCGAGTGCCAGGATAGGCTCCAAAGCTAAACAGAGAAACCCTGTCTCGAAAAAAAACAAAAACAAAAACAAGATCACAAGATCCTGTCAACCTGATACTTGGGAGGGGGATGCCAGAGGGTCAGAAGTCAAGGTCAGTCCCACAAGACATGGCACACGCCTTTAATGCCAGCCCTCAGGAGGCAGAGGAAGGTGGACTTCAGGCCAGCCTCATCTACATGGCGGTTGCAGGCCGACCAAGGCTACATAACAAAATCCTGTCTCAAAACAGAACAACACACCAAAAAAACAAAAACAAAAACAAAAACAAAAAAACAAGGGGCTGGAGAGATGGCTCAGAGGTTTAGAGCACTGCCTGCTCTTCCAAAGGTCCTGAGTTCAACTCCCAGCTCACAACCATCTGTACTGAAATCTGGTGCCCTCTTCTGGCCTGCAGGCATATATGCAGACAGGATGCTGTAGACATAATAAATAAATCTTAAAAAAATAAAAATAAAAACAGTGCAGAAAGTTCAAGGTTTTCCTTAGCTACACACGGCATTCAAGCCAAGAGAAAAGGGTGGGGTGAGGCTGCAGGGATGGCTCAGGGGGTAAGACAGATTGCTGCTCTTCAGAAAACCCCTACTTTGGCTCCCAAAATCCATCCAGCAGCTACCAAAATACACACACACGCGCGCACACACACACACACACACACACACACACACACACACAATTTAAAAGAAAATATGTTTATATTTTCTGGAGAGATGGCTCAGCAGCGGATGCTCTTCCAGAGGACCCAGGTTCAACTCCCAGCACCCACATGGCAGCTCACAACTGTCTGTAACTCCAGTTCCAGGAAATCTGACACTTTCACACAGATGCACATAAAATAAAATTTAAAAGATAATCTTTTATTTTAAAGGGATGAGAAGAGGGAGGGAAGAGAAACCAGAACTCTGGAGTCAGAGGCAGGAGGATTGCAAGCCAGTCCCAGGTCAGTCAGGGCAACATAGTGAAACTTTGTCTCAAATAACAGTGGTGGTGGTGAGGGGGGGGGGGCACCAGAGAGATGGCTCGGTGGTTAAAAGCACAGGCTGTGCATCCAGGAGACCCAAGTTCAGTTCCCAGCACCCACGTGGTGGCTCACAACCATCTGTAACTCGTGTTCCAGGAAATCCAGCATCCTCTTCCGGTCTCTAAGGGTACCTGCAAGCGGGAATGGGGTGAAGGGAAGGAAGGAGAGGGATCAGCTGGTAAAGATGACGGACACCAAGCCGGATGACCTGAGCAGTTAAGAGCACTGGCTGCTCTCCCAGAAGTCCTGAGTTCAATTCCCAGCAACCACATGGTGGCTCACAGCCATCTGTAATGAGATCTGGTGCCCTCTGCTGGTCTGCAGGGATACATGCAGACAGAATGTTGTATACATAATAAATAAATATTTTTTAATTATACCGAAGGGGGTTAAAAAAGAGGTTGGGAAAGAGGGAGGGGGAAAAGCCATCTCCTCCTGCTGCACTCTGGGAGGTTGGGTCAATAAGTCTGGGTACATACAGCCTTTGTAAGCTAACACCCGTCCTTCCCAGGCTCCCAACTCCACAGTGTCGATAACACATTTGCTGGGCAGCTATTCCTAACGTGTCTTGTGAACCTTTAAAACCTACGCCAGACTGTGCTTTTTATGTCGCCTCATTAGCTTTGCCCTTGCAGAGAACCTCCAACTTACACGTTCCAAGAATAAGTTCAAGATCTCAGGCATTAAACTCAGGCCAGCCCATTTGTGCCAGGTGCTTTGACCCTCTGAACCATCTCACTGGCCTTGTCTTGTCTCCTGTCTTTTTCAGACAGGGTCTTATGTATGCCAGCCTGACCTCCAACTTGCTGTATAGCCAAGGATGGCCTTGTGATCCTCCGGCCTCCACTTCGCAAATACTTAGATTACAAGTGTGTGCTATCACATCTGGTTTTTGGATTTTTGTTTGTTTGTTTGTTTTTGCTCTGTAGACCAGGCTGGCCTCGAACTCACAGAGATCCGCCTGCCTCTGCCTCCCGAGTGCTGGGATTAAAGGTGTGCGCCACCAACACCTGGCGGGAAAACTCGTTTTTGCCACGTGTGCCCCGTGGTTATATACAGCCTGAACTCATGAGAATATTACCCAGGTGACCTTACTAACCCTCAGGGTATGTATGAACTGTCAGATTCTCTGAATAAAGTTTGCTATTGCATGAGACCTTAGTCAGCCTCGTTTATGGGTTCCATTCTCCCAGGCTGCACTGCCTCTAACTCGGTGGCAAAGACCACTGATGGCTCTTGCAGAGGACCTGGATTTCAGTCCCAGCATACAGCATCTCAGAACCGTCTGTGATTCCAGATCCAGAGGATCCAGTGCCCTCTTTTAGTCTCTCTGGCTCTGCACACACAGGTGCATACATGCAGGCAAAACACCCAGACACATAAAATAAAAAGTATTTTCCCTTATTTTAAGCCCACATATAAGTTAAACTAATTTCCAGAGACTAGTGTCCGAAGCAATCTTCTTTTCAGTGAGCTCCAGGCTAGGGTGGTGGTGGCGGCGGCGGCGGCGGCGGCGGCGGTGCATGCCTTTAATCCCAGCACACAGGAGGCAGAGACAGGTGGATCTCTGAGTTCAAGGACAAGCAAAGCCACATAGTGAAACCATGTCTCAAAAAGCCAGAAAGCCCTGCCCCTCCCTTTTTTAGATAAGATGTCTTGTCTGCAAACACTTTAACAGTATGTTGACATTTTGGACTTTCACTTGCTCCTTGCCCAAATCTCTGTATCTCCTGTGTGTGTGTGTGTGTGTGTGTGTGTGTGTGTGTGTGTGTGTGTGTGTGTGCAAGAGAGACAGAGACAGAGAGAGAGAGAGAGAGAGAGAGAAAGAGAGAGAAAGAGAGAGAAAGAGAGGGAGGAGAGTGAGAGAGAGAAAGAAGGTTTCTCTGTGTAGCCCTGGCTGTCCTGGAACTCACTCTGTAGACCAGGCTGGTCTCGAACTCAGGGATCCACCTGCCTCTGCCTCTCGAGTGCTGGGATTAAAAGTGAATGTGCTGCCTCACCTAGCTTCACAACTGGCTTTGTGTGGTGCTGAAGACTGGACCCAGAGCTTCACATGTGATGGGCAAGCGTCCTACCCACTGAGCTACACGCCCAGCCTGGGTTCTGAAGAGCTTTGGTTGGACACAGCCACCTTTAACCCAGAAGGAAGGCTTGGGTCAAGTCCCTGTGTGAGAATGGACTTGTTCCCAGCCTGTTGACACTAGGCATTCCATTGTAAATCCTGTGTGTGCACACCCTCATATATGTGTATGCTTGTGTGTGGGGGTCAGAGATCAGTTTTAGGTGTCTTTCTTCAGGCACTGTCCACCTTGGTTTTTGAAACAAACCTGTCACGGGATCTAGAGCTCACCAATTTATACACGCCTGCCTGGCCAGTAATGCTAGCATCAAAAGTGAATGCCAGCTCATCGGCGGTGGTCCACACCTTGGGCAGGCAGATCTCTGTGAGTCTGAGGTCAGCCTGGTCTATAGAGCAACTCTCAGGAACAGGCAGCTACGCAGAGACACTCTGCCTCTAGGGGACAAGAAAAAAAAAAAAAGCCAGTGCCACCTTTTCTGGCTTTTTACATGCTGGATAATGGAACCCTGTTTCTCATTCTTGCGTGGTGAACATTTTACTAAGTGGAGCCAATCCCCAGTCCTTGTGGTTAGTTTTGACATGCATTGGAGGCACTGGTTTTACAGTCCTGAAAGAGAGCTTCAGTGTTCGGCGGCTCACGCCTTTATTCCCAGCACTGGGGAGGCTGAGGCAGGAGGATCTCTGAGTTCGAGACCAGCCTGGTCTAGAGAGCAAGTTCCAGGAACAGTCAAGGCTACACAGAGAAACCCTGTCTCAAAACAAAAACAAAAAATGTTACCAAATGCAGCCTCTGCCTTTTGCTCTGGGTCTGCCACTAGAGGGAGCACTAGGTCCACCGGCAGACATTCACAAATCTGTGGGGTCCTTCCTACCCAAGACGACAAAAGGCCTTTAGCTATGGTGGCCCAAAGAAAAGGGATCCCTGTCCATTTCCTACCCAGGGGCGCAGGCACAGTGGAGGTGGAAAGACAGTAAGTGACTCCTTAAGAGAGATTCTGACTGCCAGAGTGCAGAGAACCTTCTAGAACACACACACACACACACACACACACACACACACACACACACACACACACACACACACACACACTCACACACACAAGAATGCACAGCCTCCTAGAGAGAGAAAATAGAATTGAGAACAGTGTTATTTGTCTAGGGACAAACCCCAGCTCAAAAAAAAAAAAAAAAAAAAACAGTGGGGGGCTCTGGAGAGATGGCTCAGAGGTTAAGAGCACCGACTGTTCTTCCAGAGGTCCTGAGTTCAATTTCCAGCAACCACATGGTGGCTCACAACCATCCGTTATGAGATCTGGTGCCCTCTTCTGGTGTGCAGATAGACATGGAAGCAGAGTGTTGTATACATGATAAATTCTTTTTTTTTTTCTTTCTTTTTTTTTTTTTTTTTTGAGACAGGGTTTCTCTGTGTAGCTTTGGAGCCTCTCCCGGCACTCACTCTGGAGACCAGGCTGGCCTCGAACCTGGCCTCGAACTCACAGAGATCCACCTGCCTCTGCCTCCCGAGTGCTGAGATTAAAGGCGTGGGCCACCAACGCCCGGCCGTAAAATCTTTAAAAACAAAAAAACAAAAAAACAAAAACAAAAACATATACATATACATATACATTACATATACATATACATATACATATACATATATATATATATATATATATATATATATATATATATATACAGGCTTCCTTTTTGGTTTTGGTTTTTCGAGACTGGGAAGCTGTGGGCTGGCTTCCTGATGTGGGTTTGAGGTTCAAGCCTGTGAGTCCTGCAAGAGCAGTAAGTGCTCTCTCTCTAGCCCCAACTGTCACCTTCTCAATGAGATCTACCCTGAGTAAGTCTACAGCACCTTACCAGCATCCCCAAACCCCCTAGTGGGCTCCAATGTTGACAGTAGTTGATCCTTCCCTGGCAGAGTGAGGAACACCACTGAGCCACACCCAAGCCATATCTTTTTACTTTGCACATGGCATTTTTTGGTTTTGGTGGAGTCCAATTTATTTGCTTTTCTTTGCTGTCTTCTTGGTGCCATGTGGAAGAAAGCAAGGCCTAATCCAAGGTCATGAAGAGTTGCCCTTATGTATTTGTGTTTTGTTTGCTTATTGGTGGTGTTGGACTCAAACCCAGAGCCTTGTGAAAACTAGGTGTGATAGTTAACTCTGTCAACTTGATGCCCGTAGCTCATCTTCACCCCAGCAGAAAGCCTTAGGACAGGAATCTGTAAAATAAGGGGGTCTGGACTGTGACCATTCTAGAGGCAGTGGCACCTGGGAGAATGGAACCCATAAATGGGGCAGACTGAAGTCTCATGCAAAAGCCAATTGTATCCAGAGCCTCAGACAATTTATACAGGTGGGTCTCAAATTTCCTAAAATGGGACACTTGGATATAGTTCATGTTGTTGTGACCCCCAAACCATAAAGTTATTTTCATTGTTACGTCATAAATGTCATTTTGCTACTGTTAAGAATCACAACGTAAACATCTGTGTTTTCTGATGTTTTTCTCACAACCTCCACCGGGTCTTGGCCCATAGGTTGACAACCACTGGTTTATAGCCTGAGGGTTAAGTAAGGTCACAAGAGTAAAGTTCTCAGGAGTATACAATCACAAGGACAAGCCACACCTGGCAAAAACACGTTTTGCTATAGAGGCATATAAAGGATAGTTTAAACATTTTCTTAAATAACACCAGCCTGCAATAAGAGATAGCTATTTCTATTTGCTATACCTGGGAGGAGCATGAAAATACATTCCAAGAATAATTCTGTGTTTTGAAGAAACTGATATCATAAGACTCTTGCCTTGCCAGGCAGTGGTGGCCCATGTCTTTAAGACCCAACACTCGGTAGGCAGAGGCAGGCAGATCTTTGTGAGTTTGAGTCCAGGCTGGTCTACACAGCAAGTTCCAGGTCAGCCTCCAAAGCTACAGAGAAACCCTGTCTCGAAAAACCACAAGAGGGGGCTGGAGAGATGGCTCAGTCAGTTAAGAGCATTGGCTGCTCTTCCAGAGGACAAAGGTTCAATTCCCATATGGAAGCTCGCAACTGTCTGTAACTCCAGGATTCAACACCCTCACACAGAAATGCATGCAGGCAAAACACCGATAAAATAATAACAAAAAGAGTACTTGTTGCTCTTATAGAGGACCTGAGTTCAGTTCCCTGTAACCACATGGTGGTTCACAAACATTTATAACTCCAGTTCCGGGGGATCTGACACCTCTTTTAAACCCCAGGGGAACCAGGTATGCATGCAATGCACATACATTCAGGCAAAACATTCATACCCAAAACAAATAAATTTAAAGGGGGGGGTGTTGGTGGCGCACGCCTTTAATCCCAGCACTCGGGAGGCAGAGGCAGGCGGATCTCTGTGAGTTCGAGACCAGCCTGGTCTCCAGAGCGAGTTGAAGGATAGGCTCCAAAGCTACACAGAGAAACCCTGTCTCGAAAAACCAAAAAAAAAAAAAAAAAAAAAAAAAAAAATTGGTGAAAGGAAATGGATTTCCTAACAACTATGGCCAGGACTACTTGGGGAAGGGCGGGTGCCTCTAGCAAAGCTACAATTATTTATTTATTTATTTATTTGACACAGAGTTTCTCTGTGTAGCTCTGTAGACCAGGCTGGCCTCAAACTCAGAGATCCTCCTGCCTCTGCCTCCCACGGGCTGGGATTAAAGGCGTGCGCCACCACTGCCCGGCTCAGAACTCCAATGTCACAGAGACTATGAAACAAGACTCAGGAAGCCTGCTTGTGCAGCAGGTTAGCCAGCCATGAGACAGGCTGTGGGCACTGTGGTATCTCCCAGGGAGATGAGTTCCTGCCCCTCTGGGGTCAGTGTTCAGCCCTTCTCACCCAGCATGGGGTTCCTGGAGCTGGAGATTAGTCAGAGTCCCCTCTGCGTTAGTTAAGGGCGAGGGGTGGCGTTGGTGACCTAGTGTGGGCTGTACTACCCCACAGGCTGGAGGATGGATGAAAGGAAAGAGGCCAGAGTGAGATGGCGGGCGGGCGGCACACACCCCCAGTCTCAGCACCCGGGAAGCGGAGGTGGGTGGTGGTTAGGGATAGGGCCTGAGATGCTCACCAGGTGAGACCTGCAGACAGACAGACGTGACTTCTAGGCAGTTTACTGATGGGAGGTGAGGTAAGGGGATGAGGAGAGAGACAGAGATGCCTTCTCAGAGGAAAGAGGAAAGCGAGACAGAGTGGGTGCAGTCTTCCTCGGAAAGGACCAGGGTGTCACCCCTGCCATGCACAGAGGGGTGTCAGCCTGTGCCAGGCTCCCAAGGGGCGGGGCCAGCTTTGATCTCTGTGAGTCCAAGGCCAGCCATGGCTACACAGGGAAACCCTCTCTCTGGAGAACCTTGACGGAACTGTGTGGAGGTGAGGAAGGTGTCTCTCTCTGGGCTTCCTGGCTGCCGGGTTTCCAGCCTCTTTACTCCACGACGCCCTCACCACGATGGACTGAAACCTCAGAGACCGTGGGCTAAAATAAATGCTCAACACACATACGAAAAAGAGAGTGGGAATAGGCTAGTGAGCTGAGGTATTAACCAGACCAGTCTCAAATTGGTTTTCTTTGTTGTTTTGGTTTTGAGACAGGGTTTCTATACATCTGCCTGTCCTGAACTCGCTCTGGAGACCAGGATGGCCTCGAACTCACAGAGATCCACCTGCCTCTGCCTCTGCCTCCCCAGTGCTGGGATTAAAGTCGGGCACCACCATTGTCTGAATATTTTTCTCAAATATTTAAGTTTAACATAATAGGCAAGAGCTCTACCACTATACCATAATTAATTCCAGTCCCCCATGTTTTGTTTTCTTTTTCCTTAGAGTTTTATAATTTTTGTTCTCAGTCAGGTCTTTGATTAGTTGCAATTTTATGTAGCTATGAGAAAAATAGCATTTTTTTCAAAGTTTATTTTTCAGTGTACAAAAAGATTTCATCTTATTTTGACATTTCCTATAACCATTGCTTGCTCATTTCCCCGCCACATTAATTAGCCTGGCCTGTCTCCCTTTTTAAAATGTTTCCAGCTGCAGCCTATAGCAACAATTGCTTTTGTTGGGCCAGCCCAGTACACACAGACACAAGTTATTTGTTCCAAAATGGCATCCCAGGAAAAGCTACACTGTTATGAATGTACTGGCTCTGGTCACCCTTCTCTTACTGCCATTTCCTTCCCCTCCCTGGGGGATTTTTTTTTTCTTATTGTTTCTAGATATTTTCACACAGTCCAAGCTGGTTTCAGTTTTGCTATGTAGCTGAGGGTGGTTTTCAATGTCTGATACTCCCGCTTCCACCTCCCCAAAAAGCTGGGATTACAAACTTGGACTGCACAATAGCCGGGCGTTGGTGGCGCACGCCTTTAATCCCAGCACTCGGGAGGCAGAGGCAGGAGGATCTCTGAGTTCGAGGCCAGCCTGGTCTCCAGAGCGAGTGCCAGGATAGGCTCCTAAGCTACACAGAGAAACCCTGTCTCGGAAAAAAAAAAAATGTACCAATGTATTGCTGGAGCTGGAACTCAGGGTTCACACATGCTCTGTAAGCACGCCACCAACTGGGCTACATTTCCAGCCCTGTAAATTTCTTTTTACACTTTTCCCTCCTTTTTTTTTTTTTTTTCTGCCAGTGTGTGTATTCGAGGTGGGGTTGCTGTTGTTTGAAACCTGGGCGTTGGTGGCACACACCTTTAATCCCAGCTCTCCGGAGGAAGAGGCAGGAGTTCAAGGCCAGCCTGGTCTACAGAGCAAGTTCCTGGATAGCGTCCAAAACAACAGAGAAACCCTGTCTTGGAAAAAGAAGGAGGAGGAGGAGGAGGAGGAGGAGGAGGAGGAGGAGGAGGAGGAGGAGGAAAGAAAGAAAAGAAAAGGAAAGGAAAGGAAAGGAAAGGAAAGAAAGAAAGAAAGAAAGAAAGAAAGAAAGAAAGAAAGAAAGAAAGAGGAACATCAAGTCCACATATCGAGTGATTCCTGTCCTTTGCAAGGCTGACGAACGCTGAGTGCTGCGGGCTGTGACAGACTGGAGTCACCCCAGGCTCTTCTGCCTGGCATCCCAATCTGACAGGAAAGAAGCCTGGAAGCTGCCACCTGCTAGGTTTCAGAAAGACCCCAGAGGAGTCTCCTCAGTACCTGCAGCCCCCCCCCCCCAGCACTCTTCACCCCACCCCTACCCCAATGTCTCCACCTCAAGGGCTGGGCTTTGCTTTCCTGGCCTGAGCTTCAGATCCCGTCTGTAACTTCGCCGTTTTGGATCCTGCACCGTCTTGGCCTCTGGATACACAGCTCCTGTCTTGTTCTTTGCTGCAGCTTCGGGCGATGGAACACGATCCACCAAACTCAACAAACCCGCATGGAGTTTATTGGGAAAGGAGCAAAGGGAGGGGAGCAGACGGCGGCGCCGGCTTATGTAGGGAATGGAAACGGTTTAGGGGAGTCTCGGCAGTTGGGAGCATTGAAACTGCAGTCATGGAGCTGCCGTTGGCCCCAGTTACACATGGTTTCTGCATGAGGAGTCCTTATTCAGCCACCTAACGCATGCATGAGGCAGCCATGCTGGTTTCTGCATGCGGAGTCCTTATTCAGTCACCTAACGCATGCATGAGGCAGCCATGCTGGTTTCTGCATGCAGAATCCTTATTCAGCCACCTAACGCATGCATGAGGCAGCCATGCTGGTTTCTGCATGCGGAGTCCTTATTCAGCCACCTAACGCATGCATGAGGCAGCCATGCTGGTTTCTGCATGCGGAGTCCTTATTCAGCCACCTAACGCATGCATGAGGCAGCCATGCTGGTTTCTGCATGCGGAGTCCTTATTCAGCCACCTAACGCATGCATGAGGCAGCCATGCTGGTTTCTGCATGCAGAGTCCTTATTCAGCCACCTAACGCATGCATGAGGCAGCCATGCTGGTTTCTGCATGCAGAGTCCTTATTCAGCCACCTAACGCATGCATGAGGCAGCCATGCTGGTTTCTGCATGCAGAGTCCTTATTCAGCCACCTAACGCATGCATGAGGCAGCCATGCTGGTTTCTGCATGCAGAGTCCTTATTCAGCCACCTAACGCATGCATGAGGCAGCCATGCTGGTTTCTGCATGCAGAGTCCTTATTCAGTCACCTAACGCATGCATGAGGCAGCCATGCTGGTTTCTGCATGCGGAGTCCTTATTCAGTCACCTAACGCATGCATGAGGCAGCCATGCTGGTTTCTGCATGCGGAGTCCTTATTCAGTCACCTAACGCATGCATGAGGCAGCCATGCTGGTTTCTGCATGCGGAGTCCTTATTCAGCCACCTAACGCATGCATGAGGCAGCCATGCTGGTTTCTGCATGCGGAGTCCTTATTCAGCCACCTAACGCATGCATGAGGCAGCCATGCTGGTTTCTGCATGCAGAGTCCTTATTCAGTCACCTAACGCATGCATGAGGCAGCCATGCTGGTTTCTGCATGCAGAGTCCTTATTCAGTCACCTAACGCATGCATGAGGCAGCCATGCAACCTTTGACAGCTGTCAGTGAGGTGTGAGGCCACCTGTCAAAGACGGATCCCGAGGGGGAGCGAGGGAAGGAAAGGTCCCTAAGAAGGCCCAGGCCTAGGGGAGGCTGGTGTGGAGGGACAGGCGGTGCTGAGCTTGCCCAGGACCCGGGGAGAGGCAGAAGCCAGGATATCCACACTTCCCCCTCTAGGAGGACTGCAGCCAGCCTGAGCATGGCAAACATGGCTCGGCCGGGCCTTGCCCTTCTCGCCGTCCCCTCTGCCAGGCTAAAACCGCTGGATCACACTGTGAAGCTCTCCACCCAGGTCTAGTCCTCCCTCGGCCTCCTCCTCCTCCTCCTCCTCCTCCTCCCAATCTGAAGCCCCCTTTGGCTCTCCTAATTAACACGCCCAATAAAACCAAACACCTCGGGGCTGGAGAGATGGCTCAGAGGTTAAGAGCACTGGCTGCTCTTCCAGAGGTCCTGAGTTCAATTCCCAGCAACCACATGGTGGCTCACAACCATCCGTTATGAGATCTGGTGCCCTCTGCTGGTGTGCAGATAGACATGGAAGCAGAATGTTGTATACATAATAAATAAAATCTTAAAAAATCAAATCAAATCAAACACCTCAGGTCGCAGGCGTTGTTGGCGCACGCCTTTAATCCCAGCACTCGGGAGGCAGAGGCAGGGGGATCTCTGTGAGTTCGAGGTCAGCCTGGTCTCCAGAGCGAGTGCCAGGACAGCCTCCAAAGCTACAGAGAGAAACCCTGTCTCGAAAAACCAAAAAAAATAAATAAATCAAACACCTCATCCTGACACGGGGTCCCCCTTTACCTTTATAAACTGCCACCTCCTCACCTCTCTCTACAGAGGCAGCCTTTGTCCCCTCAGGGCCAAACCCCATCCCGTCTCCCTGTTTCCCTCCCCTCCTCCTGCCTCTGCCCCTCACGCCCTGCCCGGCGCCCCTCTGGGGGACACAGAGCTCCTTTGCGCTGAGAACTCGGGTCTTGGGGTGTCGTGTGCTATAGAACTGTGGGTCCCCAGACCCCACCCCACCTTCAGTGGGGACCCCCCCAGGCCCCCTCCTCCTTCAGTGGGGACCCCCCAGGCCCCCTCCTCCTTCAGTGGGGACCCCCCAGGCCCCCTCCACCTTCAGTGGGGACCCCCCAGACCCCTCCACCTTCAGTGGGGACACCCCAGGCCCCCTCCACCTTCAGTGGGGACACCCCAGGCCCCCTCCACCTTCAGTGGGGACACCCCAGGCCCCCTCCATGTTCAGTGGGGACCCCCAGACCCCCTCCACCTTCAGTGGGGACACCCCAGGCCCCCTCCACCTTCAGTGGGGACACCCCAGGCCCCCTCCACCTTCAGTGGGGACCCCCTCCACCTTCAGTGGGGACCCCAGACCCCCTCCACCTTCAGTGGGGACCCCCACCCTCCACAGTCCCCCTCCACCTTCAGTGGGGACCCCAGACCCCCTCCACCTTCAGTGGGGACACCCAGACCCCCTCCACCTTCAGTCACCTTCCGTGGGGACCCCCCAGACCCCCTCCACCTTCAGTGTGGACCCCCAGCCCCCTCCCCCTCCACTTCAGTGGGGACCCCCCAGACCCCCTCCACCTTCAGTGGGACCCCCCAGACCCCTCCACCTTCAGTGGGGACCCCCTCCACCTTCAGTGTGGACCCCCTCCACCTTCAGTGTGGACCCCCAGACACCCTCCACCTTCAGTGGGGACACCCCAGACCCCCTCCACCTTCAGTGGGGACACCCCAGGCCCCCTCCACCTTCAGTGGGGACCCCCCAGACCCCCTCCACCTTCAGTGGGGACCCCCCAGACCCCCTCCACCTTCAGTGGGGACCCCCAGACCCCCTCCACTTCAGTGGGGACACCCCAGGCCCCCTCCACTTCAGTGGGGACACCCCAGGCCCCCTCCACTTCAGTGGGGACCCCCCAGACCCCTCCACCTTCAGTGGGGACACCCCAGGCCCCCTCCACCTTCAGTGGGGACACCCCAGGCCCCTTCAGTCCACCTTCTCCACCTTCAGTGGGCCCCCTCCACCTTCAGTGGGGACCCCCCAGACCCCCTCCCAGTCCACCTTCAGTGGGGACCCCCCAGACCCCCTCCACCCCCCAGACCCCTCCACCTTCAGTGGGGACCCCCCCCCCCTCCACCTTCAGTGGGACCCCCTCCACCCCCCCAGACCCCCTCCACGTTCAGTGGGGACCCCCCAGACCCCCTCCACCTTCAGTGGGGACCCCCCCAGGCCCCCTCCACGTTCAGTGGGGACACCCCAGGCCCCCTCCACGTTCAGTGGGGACCCCCCCAGACCCCTCCACCTTCAGTGGGGACACCCCAGGCCCCCTCCACCTTCAGTGGGGACACCCCAGGCCCCCTCCACCTTCAGTGGGGACACCCCAGGCCCCCTCCATGTTCAGTGGGGATCCCCCAGACCCCCTGGGCCACACCCAGGGGCGGCCACGCCCTGGCTCTCAGCACCCTGCTCCCCTCAACCGCCCGTGGAGGCCAAGGTCAGGCTCCAGCGCCCTCTCCTGCTTGCGGGCGGCCCCCAAGGCCTGCCCCGGGGCCCAGGCAACCGAGTGACTGTCCCCAAACTGCCACACGGGGGGGGGGGCCTGGCCAAGGGCCAAAGGCAAAGCCACGCCCTGAACAACAGGACGGTGGCACTTCCCTCCCTGCTCCCCCCTGGCTGGCATCCCGGGATTCACAGACACAAGCCACACCCCAGGGGCGCGGGAAGTGCGAGCCTTCACAGGCTTGCTCACACACAACATGGGGGCCGCGCCACAAAATGGCGCCGCGCGGACAGCCACGCGCCCGCTTCCGGCGGCCACCCACCTCACCCCCTTCCCTCCACCGCACCCCGGCCGGGACGCCAGCCAACGCGCGCGCGACATTTGCATAGCGAGAAGACACGGAGGGATTTCATTGGCCAGCGGCGGAGTCCATCACGCTAAGCTCCCTTCCCGTTGGGAGCTTTCCAGTCCTGCCCCGCCCCCCAAGAGGTGGGGGGAAGGGAGAGAGAAAAAAAAAAAAATCACCACCGGCCCTCCCTATTGGTCAGTGGCCCGTCCGTCACTCGTTTTAAAACCCCAGCTAAGTCCCGCCTCCCCTCGCCCCGCCCCGTCCTCTCTGGCGAGCCGACCGTTAGCCGCGTGCGCGACTTCCTCCAGGCCGGAGTGCGCGCGCGCGCACGCGCGGGCGCGAGCGCGAGCGCGAGAAAGCGCGCGCACGCTCGGGGCGGGGGCGGGGAGGGTGGGGGAACCGAGGGGCGGAGCGGCGTCTCATTCAAACGGCCCAATCAGCGGCCTCGTCGCCGCCGAGGGGGCGGGGCCGGCGCCCCCCGGTTCTCCTCCGGGCTCTGGGCTTGCAGCCTCTTGCTTCTCCCCCGCGGGGGGAATGGCCTCCTCGGGCGACGTGAGCCCTCATTGGACGGCTCGGCGCCACACGCCCCGGGCTGGAACTTCTCCCGCGCGCCCTCCCGACCCCATTCTGAGAGGAACGTGCGTGCGCGTTGACGTCCGCCCGCCGGGGCGCGCGGGGCGGGGCGGGCGGGGCTGGGGGGGGGACGGCCGGGGGCGGGGCCGGGGAGCGGGGGGGGCGGGCCCGCGAGCGGCTAAAAAACGCCGCGCCGGGCGCGCGGCCGGCTCAGTGCGGCCGGGCAGGCGTAACGTTGCGAGCTCCTCTGTAGCGGTTGTCGGAGTTGAGTCCGGGGGTGGGGGGAGCGGAGCGGGGCCTCGGGGGGCCTCGCTAGGGCCACAGCGGCCGGCAGTTGGGCCCCCCGCCCCGGCCGGCGGTTCGAGGAGTGCAGGCAAAGGGGGGCCGGGGGGACCCGCCCCCGGTCGGCCGAAGTCATGGTGAGCGGACGCGGGAGGCCCGGCTCGCCCGGCCCGGCCTGGCGGGGCGGTTGGGGACCTGGGCAGAGATGGGCGGCTGCGTCCCGTCCGGTCCGGTCCTGGGGGTGCTCCCTGCCGGATTCTGGGTGCTCTCCGAGGCGGCAGGGCGGGGAGTCGGCGCTGAGGCCTCCTTCCTGCGGGCGCTGCAGGAATGCGAGCGGGCGGGCGGCGGGCGGGCCTCGGAGCCTTGGGGAGCGCTGGGCCCCTTGCGGGCCCGCCCCTCGATGCTGTCGGGAGCCAGACATCCCGCCGCCATTTCTTCGTCCAGCGTTGTTTTTTTTTTTTTTTTTATTAATTTTTTTTCTTTTTCCTCTCTGGCGTGGTGTTGCCAGCTAAGTAGGGAACGGGCACAAGCTAGGCCTCAGGCCCACCTGGCGCCACTAATGGACCCACGCGCGTCTCAACGATCGGTCTGTGCGAGGCTTTTTTCTTTTTCTTTTTTTTTTTTTTTTTTCCATTTTTGAGTACGTGAAGCCCATTTCCCAGGCAGCCTCCCGGATCCGTGGGCCCGCCAGCCTGGGCGGGGGCAACGGCCAGAAGCAGCAGCAGCAGCACCCTGCGGGAGGGCCTAGTTAGCCTGCGATGATTGATTGATTGGCTGATTGACTGATTGATTGATTGATTGACTGACTGACTGACAGCCTGGGACCTGCAAGGTTACGATTCTGCCGTCCGCCGGATTTTTTTTTTTTTTTTAAATCCCAGACATTTCGGGCTGCTCATTTCTCCCTTTTCGCCCTTGCCCAGAACTCCAACGTAGAGAATCTGCCTCCGCACATCATCCGCCTCGTGTACAAGGAGGTGACAACGCTGACGGCCGACCCTCCGGATGGCATCAAAGTCTTCCCCAATGAGGAGGATCTCACGGACCTGCAAGTCACCATCGAGGGCCCAGGTGGGCGTGTGCGTGTGCGTGGGCGCCAAAGGCAGTGGCCACTTCTTTTCTGTCGTGTGACTGGAACAAACAGGATTCAAGGCTATCTCTCTGGTGGTGGCTGGTGACAAAGTGTGGGTAGGTCAGTCGCAGCGTTGTGCCCGTGAGTATCCGGCACATCGCAGATAACAACAAAAATATGGAGACGTCCCTGGTCACTGAGCGTGGAATGGAGCGTCTGCCTTGGCTTGGGCTAAGGCTGTCAAGTGTGACTTTGCGGGGCCCTGAGGATGCATAGGAATTAGAGATAGAAAGTGCCCCGGGTGATACAGATGATCTGAAACAGCTATTCAGCTGCCAGGTGTCTGGGCTCTGGAAGCATTGCAGGGCAAACAAGACTCAGCAATGTGAGGGAAACGGTTGTGTGAGATAAGATGTCACTTTTCATCTGAGTTCCTACAAAGTCAGGGTGTTTGAAGTGTGTGGTCCATAGTGCTGGGGTGTGGAGGGCATCTGCCCAGCTACTGTTGAGTAAGTGTAGAGCGTCAGTGATTACCATTTTCCACCCAAGTAAGGAGGTAAATGACAACACATCCCATGAGGATCTGGAAAGGCCTCGGAAATGGTTTGCAAGAAAAGTTGGTGGGTTGGGTCCTTTTGTCTTGAAGAGCTGGCATGTGCCTGAGACACTCACTTGGAAAAGAAAATGGATATCCAGATGTGTGGGCTGTATAATACAGTCAAGGTATAAAGGGGTGGTGCCTGTAGTACCTGGGAGACTGTTCTTTGTTGCCCTAATTTCCTCAGGCAGAGCCAAGGAAACTTGGGTGTTGAGATGTTGAAGGATGCTAGGAATCCTAACCTAGTTCCCTCCTCTGTTCCAGAGGGGACCCCCTATGCTGGAGGTCTGTTCCGGATGAAGCTCCTCCTGGGCAAAGACTTCCCTGCCTCCCCACCCAAGGGCTATTTCCTGACGAAGATCTTCCACCCAAATGTGGGTGCCAATGGTGAGATCTGTGTCAACGTGCTCAAGAGAGACTGGACGGCTGAGCTGGGCATCCGACATGTGCTGCTGGTGAGTTCAAGCCTTTTTGGAAAGTAGTGGAAGGGTTGCCCTGTGGCACCAAGTGCTGTCATGCAGTGTGGGTTTGTGTGATAGGGTGGTTTCATGGAAGGTAGTAGTGTGTGGGTTAGAGGCTTTTTGTTTATGTGTCATAGATTTCACCAGTAACCCAAACTACCCTTGGACTTGTGATCCTCCAAGCATATGGGTGAATAAGAAACTCCCCCAGAAGCTGGGCTTACAAGATTATGCCCACCCTACTCAACTAAGTAGAATGGGGTTTGTTGTGGTATGTTGTTGGGGGGTGTTCTAGGGTCTTTTTGTATGGTTTTTGTTTTGTTCTTTAACCTTGCTGGTGCAGCCATCACCACTATCTAATTCAGAATTGTTTTCCTGAGGTAGTGTTTTTAGCTGGGGTTGATTACACTGCCTGGGACGACCTTTTGTAATGTCAGGAGATAGCTTGGTTGTCAGTACCGCTGCTGGCATGTTGTGTGTGGGTCAGGAGACACTGATTTAGCATGTGTTGTGTATAGGGCTGTTCCACAGTTCCAGTCAGTCGGGGTCGGGATGGATACCTGGCCTAGGCCAGAGCTCCAAGGTCTCTAAAGGCCACTTAAAGTGGTTAGGTGGCCTGGTGCCTCCTTACCCCTGCCATTCCAGTGAGTCTCTGGGGCTGATGGTAATGAAGATAGAGAATTGGGGTTTCCTTTAGGGCACCTGGAAAGGATTAAGTTCCAAGGTAAACAACCCCATGTCAATTGAGCTTGGTCTGTCTCAGTGCTGGAATTGTTAGCTCTGGCTATGGGGTCTGCTTCTCAGCCTGTTAGGATAGGAAGCTGTGTCAAGGATGGCCAGGCCTCCAGTTTGGATGTGTAGTGGTAAGATCTGAGGGGGAGATCAATCCTGCATCCCTTTTCAACATCAGTAACGTCTACTAACTCTTGGGTGTGTCACAGAAGCACCTGTTAGCTATCACTAACTCGGGACTAACATTTATTTATGGAGCCTTCTGAACTAACATTTAGATAGACTGAACTGGATTAAATAGACACAAAATTCTTAAGGCCTGTGGTCAGCCTGGTGTTTTTTTCCCTCTTGGGTGTAATCTGTTCCTATGGCTCTGAACTTGGCAGCTTGGCCTTCCTGGTAAAGCCAGTGACCAACCACTATGGAAAACCAAATGAGTTCTCCAATCCTAGATGCCCTTAGTCCCAGTTACTACCTCTGAACTCATGCTCACCTGTAGAGGCAAGGTCAAAGCTACATTAGCTACCAGAAAATTGTCTGGGGCTGACAATGGTCTCCTGACGGAAGGGCCTCTGGCAACATCAGGCTGTATTTGCCAAGGCAGTGGTCCCTTGAAATGTTTGTAGCAACAGGAAAACAGCCTGTGGTGCTGACATGCATAAGAATGCTAGTAGGCTGGTTCTGGTCTTGAGAGAGATGATTTGTGGAGGCCATAAGTGTGGACAGCACCCCCTGACACTGGGCCCTTTCCCCACAGACCATCAAGTGCCTGCTGATCCACCCTAACCCAGAGTCTGCGCTCAATGAGGAGGCAGGCCGCCTGCTTTTGGAGAACTATGAAGAGTATGCTGCCCGGGCCCGTCTGCTCACAGAGATCCATGGGGGTGCTGGTGGCTCCAGCAGCGGGAGGGCTGAGGCTGCCCGGGGAAGTGGGGCTGCAGCCTCCTCCACTGACCCTATGACTCCAGGAGGCCTGGGAGGAGCTGAGGGTCCCATGGCCAAGAAACACGCAGGCGAGCGCGACAAGAAGCTGGCAGCCAAGAAGAAGCTGGACAAGAAGCGGGCGCTCAGACGCCTGTAGTGGGCTCTCCCTTCCTCCCTCTGCTCCGTCCCCGCCCACCGCCCACTCTGTCTCTAAGTTATTTAAATTATGGCTGGGGTGGGGGAGGGAACAGGGGAGGGCACCAGAACCTGGATTTGGTTTTCTAAATAAAAGTTGGAAAAGCAATTTCTGTGCCTGAAGGTGTCTATAACTTCTTCCTATATTGTGACTTTGAGCAGCTGGCATTCTTATTCTGCCCGTCCTTACAAAGCCACCAGAGCTGTCTCTCTGAGTTAGGGTTGGAGTCACCTTTACTCTGTGGAATGGGATTTAGAATATAAACTGGAGCGGGAACCTGAGTTGAATAATCCTGTTGGGAAGCAGCTCTTGTAGAGCAGTTATTTTTATTTTATGTGTGTAAATGCTGTGACTGCATTTGTTTGCACAGCAGATAGATTCGTCATGTCTGAGGAGGTCAGATGAAACTATTAGATCCCCTAGAACTGGAGTAACAGAATCTACACGCATACAATACTTTTTAAAAGTCAAAGGCTTGCTCGGGGAGCCGGGGAGTTGGAGACACAGCTCAGAGATTAAGAGCACTGACTGCTCTTCCAGAGGTCCTAAGTTCAATTCCCAGCAACCACATGGTGGCTCACAACCATCCGTTATGAGATCTGGTGCCCTCTAACTTGCAGACATGCACAATGACAGAACACTGTATACATAATAAGTAAATACATCTTTTTTCAAAAAGGCTTGCTGCGTGGTGGTGGGGATGCATGCCTTTACTCACAGAACTTGGGAGACAGGCAGGCAGATCTCTGAGTTCAAGGCCAGCATTACCTACAGATTAAGTTCCAGGACAGCCAGGGCTATACAGAGAAACCCTATCTGAAAAACCAAACAAAAAAATTAAAAGACTGAAGAGGTGTGACGGTGCTATATATTAAGCTCAATGACATCAAGAGCTACATAAAGAAACCTTGTCTCAAAAAATAATAATAGATAAAAGGCTGGGCCTAGTGGACCAGGCTTGTGATCTCAGCTACTCTGGAGGCTAGGACAGGAAGATGCTCACGTTCAAGACCATGCTGGCCTACAGAGTAAGTTCAAAAGCATCCTGGGCACTCTTGCAAAATCATGTCTCAAAGGGCCTTGGTGTTGCATGCCTTTAATCCCAGCACTCAAGAGACAGAGGCAGGCGGATCTCTGTGAGTTTGAGGTCTACAGACAGAGTTCCAGGACTGCCAGGGCCTTTACACAGAGAAACCCTGTCTCAAAAAACAAAACAAGCAAAAATGTAACACCAAGGAAAAGAGCCAGACATAGTGACATTACACTTTAAATCCCAGTGCCAGGGAAACATAAGCAGGCAAGACTCTGAGTTTGAGACCAACCTGAATTCCAGGTTACATACATGGTGAGACTGTATCAAGAGGGGAAAAAAAAAACCCACTTGCCTAGCATACTCAAGGCCCTGGGTTCAATCCCCAGTCAGCACCACAAGAAAAATAAATGTAGATAGTATACATGAAAATAAGTGATGGCTGGGCGTTAGTGGTGCACGCTTCACCCCCCGCCCCCCGAGACAGGGTTTCTCTGTAACTTTGGAGCCTATCCTGGCACTTGCTCTGGAGACCAGGCTGGCCTCGAACTCACAGAGATCCACCTGCCTCTGCCTGTCGAGTGCTGGGATTAAAGGCATGCACAACGATGGTGCCAGGACCGTTACACAGAGAAACCCTGTCTCAAACAACAACAAAAAATAAGTGAATCAGCTGGGCGGTGGTAACACACACCTTTATAGTCCCAGCACTGGGGAGGCAGAGGCAGGAGGATCTCTGAGTTCGAGGCCAGCCTGGTCTACAGAGCAAGTTTGTCTCAAAAAAAAAAAAAAAAAAAAAAAAAAAAGAGCTGTAAGATAATAGAGAGCTATCATTCGAAAAACCCTAGTTTCAGTCCCCAGTACTGCATAAAATGGGATGTGGTCCTATAGGCCTGTAATCCCAGTTCTCAGGAGGCTCAAGATATAAGCAAATACACATATCTGGGGCCAGCAAGTTGTTGGTTCAGCTAGAATAGGCACTTGTCACCAAGCCTGACCAAGTTGTATTCCCCAGGACCCTTGTGATGGAGAAAACTGACTCCAGTAAGTTGCCCTCTCCTTCCACACACATATACAAATAAATGCAATATTTTGGGGGGCTTTTCAAAACAGGGTACTCTAGCCCTGGCTATGCTCAAACTTAAGAGATCTGCTTGCTTCTGCCTCGTAAATATTGGGATCAAAGGTGTGCACCACAACCACCCAGCAAATGCAATAATTTTTCAAAGCATATGTAACTAAGGCATCAAAGTCACAACAGTCGACCTGAGAGGCATCTAGAGCACTGGCTGCTCTTCCAGAGGATCCAGGTTTAATTCCCAGCACCCACGTGGCAGCTCACAAGCATCTCTGGCTCCCCTTCCAGGGTATGAATGCCATTTCACTTTGCAGGCACTAGGTATACACATAGTGCACAGGCATACATGGAGACACACATATATAAAATGAATGAGATTATAAATAAAAATAATCCACAAAAGAACACAAACTATTCCCACTCAACTCATGGTACTGTTTATAGATAAGTCCATTGTGACTATTGGAGTAGTCTTCCATTTCTTTCCTTTGGTTGGTTTGGTTGGTTGGTTTTTTCAGACACAGAGCCCTACCAGCCTGAAGCTCACAGCATCCATCCTGTCTCTGTCTCTTCAGGACTGGAAGCACTGTGCTCAGGTCAGTCTCAATTCCTTTATCTTGGTATTAATTACATCATAGATGTTACGTTTTTTTGAGTTGTTTGTTGAAGACAGAGGCTCACTTGGTAGTCCAGGCTGGCTTCAAACTACGACAGTCATTTTACCTTGGCTTCCCAAGTGCTGGGATTATAGGCATGTGCCACTTCCCCCAACTTCATTGTTTATTAAAAGGTATAAACAGCCAGGCAGTGGTGGCGCACACCTTTGATCCCAGCACTTGGGAGGCAGAGGCAGGCAGATTTCTGTGAGTTCGAGGCCAACCTGGTCTACAAATCAAATTCCAGGACAGCCAGTACTGTTACACAGAGAAACCCTGTCTCAAAATAAATAAATAAATTATAAATTTCTCTGTAGCTGGGCATTGGTGGCGCACGCCTTTAGTCCCAGCACTTGGCAGGCAGAGGCAGGCGGATCTCTAAGTTCAAGGCCAGCCTGGTCTCCAGAGCGAGTGCCAGGATAGGCTCCAAAGCTACACAGAGAAACCCTGTCTCGAAAAACCAAATAAATAAATTCCACTGTAATGGTACACAGACCTTTAATCCCAGAATTCAAAATTCAAGACGTTGATAACAAGAGAATCTCAAGTGGAAGGCCTGGATGACAAAGCCACAGATCATAGATTGTTTCAAGGAGAGAGGAAGGGAGAGCAGGAGAGAAGACATTGATGCCTTTTAATGTACTGTTTAAAAATGTCTTTGGTGCCTTGTGGTGGCAGCACACACCTTTAATTAACTAGCACTCTGGAGGCAGAGGCAGGAGGATCTCTGTGAGTTCCAGGACAGCCAAGGCTACACAGAGAAACCCTGTCTCGAAGGGAAAAAAGAGAAAGTTACTGGTCCTTTGCCTGCATGTAGGTCTGTGCACCACTTTTTTTGCCTGATGCCTTCAGGAGCCAGAAGAGAGTGTCAGATCCTCTTGGCCTGGATTTACGGATGGTTGTGAGATCTATGGCTACTAGGTATCAAACCCCACGTTGGGTGCCACCTGTTATGATTAAGGTCTCTTTATTCAAGAAAACA
Organism: Cricetulus griseus; assembly: GCF_003668045.3. NCBI lineage: Eukaryota > Metazoa > Chordata > Mammalia > Rodentia > Cricetidae > Cricetulus > Cricetulus griseus. The sequence goes on along the minus strand of NC_048602.1, from coordinate 23,444,730 downwards.
CCAGGGCAAAACACAGGCCAGAGCTAGGTTACCGAACCCAGCAAGCGCGGCCAGAACAAAAAGGGCCAGGGTCCCCACGTGCAGCCCCTTAAGAAGCTCCCTTCCGTCACCCCGGCTTTCCTTCACCACGCCCTTATGGACGAGTCCCCGGTCCACCTGGTACCTGCCCCAGGACTATTGGGCGGGGCCAGGGTGTCTCCCTACACTGGGGCCTCTGCAAGAACAGCCTCCAGACCCCCTCCTGCCTCTCTTTCCAGTATGAAGACTATGTTAAATCAAAACAAACCAAACAGAAAAAGAAAAGCAGCATGTGTTATATACATGGCATGCTGCTGCTTCTGCCCAAAGGAAAGGTGCAAACACCACATGAACAGGACCCATTCAAAAATGCAAAAACTGCTGGGCAGTGGTGGTGCACACCTTTAATCCCAGCACTCAGGGTGGCTCCTTTCAAGCTGCACCCCATTTCCCAAGATGAATGGCTCTCTGTACCAGACCCCCATTCTGATGCAGGAGGCAGAGGCAGGCAGATCTAAGTTATTTTGTTTGCTTGGATTTTTTAGTTTGATATTTTTGAGACAGGGTTTCTTTTTATTTTATTTTATTTGTTTTTCAAGACAGGGTTTCTCTGTGCCTTTTGGAGGCTGGCCTGGAACTAGCTCTTGTAGACCAGGCTGGTCTCGAACTCACAGAGATCCTCCTGCCTCTGCCTCCCCAGTGCTGGGATTAAAGGTGTGCGCCACCAACGCCCGGCTTGAGACAGGGTTTCTTTTGTAGCCTTGGCTGTCCTAGAACTAGCTCTGTAGACCAGGCTGGTCTCAAACTCACAGAGATCTGCCTGCCTCTGCCTCAGTCCTTTTAAAAAAAAAATCATAGTCTTTTTTTAAAAGATTTATTTATTTATTATGTGTACAGTGTTCTGTCTGCATGTTGCCTACAGGCCAGAGGAGGGCACCAGATCTCATTACAGATGGTTGGGAGCTACCATGTGGTTGCTGGGAATTGAACTCAGGACCCTTGGAAGAACAAGCAGTGCTCTTAACCACTGAGCCATCTTTCCAGCCCCCAAAAAGTAGTCTTAAGAGAGGAACTGGAGCCAGGCATTGGTGGTGCACAACTTTAATCCCAGCACTCGGGAGGCAGAGGCAGGTGGGTCTCTGTGAGTTCGAGGCCAGCCTGGTCTCCAGAACGAGTTCTAGGACAGGCTCCAAAGCTACACAGAGAAACCCTGTCTCAGAAAAAAAAAAAGAAAAGAAAAGAAAAGAAAGGAAAGGAAAGGAAAGGAAAGGAAGGAGAAAGAAAGAAAGAAAGAAAGAAAGAAAGAAAGAAAGAAAGAAAGAAAGAGGAGCTGGAATGATGGATGATGGTTCAGTGGTTGAGAGGATTTGGGTTCAATTTCCAGCCCCACAAGATAGTTCATAACAGTCTGTTAACTCTGGTTCCAGGAAATATGAAGCTGCCTCTGATCTTCATGTTCCAGGCATACACATGGTGTACATGCAGGAAAACAGTCACATACATGAAAAGAAATCTTTTTTTATACTTTTTTATTTATTATGTATACAGTCTATACAGTCTTCTGCCTGCAGGCCAGCAGAGGCCACCGGATCTCATTCAAGGTGGTTGTGAGCCACCATGTGGTTGCTGGGAAGTGAACTCAGGACCCCTGGAAGAACAGTCAGTGCTCTTAACCACTGAGCCATCTCTCCAGTCCCCAAAATAAATCTTTTAAAAATATCTTAGTCTAGGGAGGTTTCTCAGTCGGTAGTGCACTGCCACACAAGGGTGAGGACCAGAGTTTTAGATCCCCAGAATCCTTATAAATTCTCTCAAGAATTCACACCTATGTATACACACAATTTTAGGTCTCAAAGAAACACAGGACTTCAACCATCTGTGATGAGATCTGGTGCCCTCTTCTGGCCTGCAGGCAAACATGCAGGCAGAACACTATGCATAATAAAAAATAAATTTTAAAAAGAAACCCAGGACTTGTCTGTCTCACTCAATACCTGGGGCTCCTCCCTCCAAGCACCTTTCAAGACAGGGTTTCTCTGTGGCTTTGGAGCCTGTCCTGGAACTCGCTCTTATAGACCAGGCTGGTCCCGAACTCACAGAGGATCTGCCTGCCTCTGCCTCCCGAGTGCTGGGATTAAAGGCGTGCGCCACCACCGCCCGGCTAAGCCCACCACTCTTTTGGCCTCTTGATACAAGTCTCCTCTCTTGCCCTGTCTGTCCCCTCTCTCTTCTCTTCCTCTCTCACTCCCTCCTCCTCTCATGGCCTGGTTCAGACTGGACCCTTCCAGATGCCTCTGGCTTTCTCTTCCTCATCATACAATAACATCTCCTCAACCATACAAACATAAAATGCAAAAACTTGTATTTGTTTTGTCTATGTCTCTGGTCATGTGTGACATTGAACATGGGAGGCCAGTTCTCTCCTACACAAGCTTCCTGGAGATGGAGCTCACGTCCTCAGACTTAGAGGCAAGCTCCCTTATCCCCTAAGCCATCTTGCAAGCCCAAACCATACAAGTTTTAAAGATTACTTTATTTCTGCATTATAATAATTCCTTCTCATCCTATCTCTCTTGCACCTAGGTTGCTTAATTGGAGACGACCAATGTTACCAGGAATCCTGTGTATTTTGTAGAGAAAGTCTTTTTGTTATTTATTTTTGGTTTTTCGAGACAGGGTTTCTCTGTGGCTTTGGAGGCTGTCCTGCAACTCATTCTGTAGACCAGGCTGGTCTCGAACTCACAGAGACCCACCTGCCTCTGCCTCCCGAGTGCTTGGACTAAAGTTGTGCACCACCAACGCCCGGCTGGTAAAGTCTTTTTGAATGCAGCAAATATGTAGGGTTGGTGAGATGGCTCAGTGGGTAAAGGTAAATGCTTGAGTACAGCCATACTAAACTAACTTCTTGTGCATACATAGTTAGATATATGCATGTTTGGTTAAGTTCTCTATTACATAGGGTCTCTAATGTACCCTAGGGTGGCTTCCAACTATTCTCTTGTTTCAGCCTCCTGAGTTTTGAGATTATAGGCATGTGCCACCATGCCTAGCTAGGATATTTTTTAATCTTCTTTAGGAGTTTGGGGTACACAGAAAAATTGTGAAAGTTGCCTGAGCCCAAACTAGTCTGAGGTCCAACTTTAAAAATGACGACTGTCTACAGACAGCATCCCTATGGTTGGATCTCTGCACTTGGCATATGTTCAGTGTAGTTAAGACAAGGGTAGAGTGGACAGTACACATTACCTCAGCCAGCCTGGTCACTCAGATGCTGCTCCTGCCAAAGACTTGTCTTTATCTCTGGCCCCTGACCTGCTGAAGATAACTGAGGCCTTGAGATATCTTTCCTGTAAACCTATCTGTCAGCCCGATTAATGAGCATAATCGCTGTATCAGTTTGATTTCTGGGGAAGAAAGCTCCCTTGTGTGGGTGCTGTCTGCCTACTGACTGGCACTCAATCTGAAACTGCAAGGCCTGGTATGTTGTGTTATACACAGATGCTGGGAACTGTTTTCTGTGCAACTCCATTGGGAGTCTATGGTCTGTAGTTAGCAAACCTGGAAGGCAGGCTGTTGAAATGGATCTGTTCATTCAGTGACAAGTACTGACTGAGCACCTGTTACACAGCAGGAACTAGAATAGATCCCAGACGCCATGCACAAGTTACAAGGTTGGTTCTCATGTTGTATATATTTATATTGTGTGGGTATGTGCGCAGGAACAGAGGGAGGGAGGTGCCTGTATAACTGCAGCTCTCGGTGTTCTCCCTGGAGCCGGAGTTATACAGGCAGTCGTGAGCAGCCCACATGCATTCTGGGATTAGAACTGAGTCCTCATGAGCATTCTCGTGTGGAGGCAGAGGCTGAACTAACCAACTTTAGTCAACAAGGTGCAGATGGGCCTCTCTTCACTAGTCCTAGCCCTGCTCAGCCACGTAAGGAACACAGGCATGGCGTGTGGTTAACCTACAGGACATCGTGCACAGTGATGGTTCGTAAACTCTATTCCCAACACTGAGGCAGTCCACACCTTAAAAAGCCACTCGTAGCTGGGTGTGGCGGCACATGGCTCTAATCCCAGGAGACAGGAGGATCTGAGTTCCAGGCCAGCCAGGTCTACAGAGCCAGTTCCAGGACAGCCAGGACTACAAACCCTGTCCCTTTAAAATAAAAGTTGAGCCAGGTGGCAGTGGTTCGTGTCCTTAACCCCAGCACTAGAACTAGTTCTAGGACAACCAGGGCTACACTGATACCATGTCTCAGAAAACTAAACAAGCCGGACTGTGGTGGCGCAAGCCTTTAATCCCAGCACTTGGGAGGCAGGGGCAGGCAGAGAAGTTCCAGGACAGCCAGGGAGGGCTACAGAGACCCTGACTCAGAAAAAAAAAAAAGCTAGTCATGGGCCAACAAGATGGTTTAGCAAGTAACAGCTTGCCTTGCAACCCTAGTAACCTGCGTTTGGGCCCCAGAATCCACCTAAAGTTGCAAGGATAAAAACACTAAATTGTCTTCTGGCCTTGTGTGCTGTGGCATATATGTGCATTTATGGACACAATCTGTAACCAACCCCCACCCCACCCCCCAGCACTGAGGTGGGTAGAGTTGAGAATTTGAGGCTTGGTGCCTTCCAGCCTAACTCTAGGTTCCGTGAGACTGTCTTAAAATATAGAGGGCACCACACATACTTTAAAAAAGGGCAAATTTCAGGTTACAGTGATGGCTCAGCTAAGGACGGGGGTTCAGTTCCCCACATCTATGGCAGCTCACACTGGAACTTCCTTGCAAAGGTGAGGACCAATGCCCTTAAATCTTAAAAGGGGGAAGGGCAAACTTCATGTTATGTATACCCCAATAGAAGCCATGAGAAAAAGCTAGCTTAAATTTCTATTGCTGCTGGGCGTTGGTGGGGCACGCCTTTAATCCCAGCACTGGGGAGGCAGAGGCAGTTGGATCTCTCTGAGTTCGAGGCCAGCCTGGTCTCCAGAGCGAGTGCACAGAGAAACCCTGGCTCGAGAAAAAAAAAAAAAAACAAAAACAAACAAAAAAAAAACTTCCATTGCTACAGAGTTCCAGGACAGTCCAAGCTTCATATGGTAACCCTATCTGCAAGAAAAAATAAAATCCATTGCCACCAGAGGCAGGTGAAATCTAGAAAAGTAGTTCCATCCAGGAACTACAAGGCTACAAAGAACTCTCTCGGAAGAGAGAGTTAAAAAACCTTACTTTACTTTTCCAATGGATAGGTCACTGAGGGGCCCTGCTGGCCTATCTTCACCCCAGCAGAGTGTCTGGTAGCTTATTAATGAGGGTCTCTAAGGTAAACTAAGACAGGCTCTCCCTATTAGTTGGAGGGTCCCATAGGATCTGAATTAAGCAGGACTGGGTAGGGATGACAATAAAGACTAAAGTCAGCACTTCTCCCATCCTTGCCTTGCCTTGGGGAGGACTTAAGACTTGGGTCCCAAAATTTAGTTGTGCAGCAACAATGGTATGGGCAGCTTTTTACAAGTGAGCCGCAAGTCCTCCATGTGTAAAGTGAAGCTAAGGTTGGCTTCACAGGAGAGGTAGATGAGGTGAGAAACAGTCACTCAGGTACCTCAGTGCCTCACACTTTCACGCCTATCCAGATCCTGGCTTACAGGGTCCATCTAACTTTCTCCTGAGAGCTGCTATGTGGACCAGGCTGGCCTTAAAAACTCACCTGCCTCTGTCTCCTCACCCCAACCAGTACTGGGGTTAAAGGCACGTGCCTTTAAAAGTGATTTCTTTAGACAGGATGGCCTTAATCAAGATTCTCCTGCCTCAACCTACCAGAATGCTGAGATGGCACATATAAATGACAGGAACCTGGCAGCAGCAGGAAATCACAGCTGAAAGCCAGCGCGCGTAAGGTCAGATGAACAGCACGTACTTTCTACTTTAGTTAGGGTAGACACACAGGACCCAGTCTCGGCCTTATTGATTCTGACAAGGAGGCATGCCAACTAGAGTAGGGGAATCGCAGACAGCCAGAGGACTGGCACCTGGAAAAACAGCCCCAATCTCAGGCAAGAGGCTCAGCATATCTGACACCGTCAGCTGATCAGAAGGCTGCACTCTGCTTTCCAAGGGAAGGCATAACTAGGGTTCTCTACACCCCAGCCCAGTCTCTTTCCTGCTTCACCCCTGTTGGCACCCAGACACCCCTGTGAACAGCTTTTAAGGCTGAATTCTTCCAGGTAGAAGACAAACTTTCTTTGAGTAAATATTTAGGCCTTAAATCAGCTCCATTCCCCATGTATCCAGCCCTGAGAACCGCCCAAGCATCAGCAAGAATCCTGATGGAACGGCTCAAGGAGCCACAAAACAGGAGGCCCAGGGGAGCTGGTTGAAAGGAAAAGTCAGCGGACTCTTTATTGCTTCTGGGGTGGGGGCTCAGGAGCTCTTGGTGGGACGGGTGCGCTTTCTCTTCACCACCACGGGCTTCTGGCTTCGCAGGATGGCACTGGCCCTGCGGATGGCCGCCTGAGGACAGGAAAGGAACTCAGCACACAGCTCCCAAGACAATCCCACTCACTGCTGCCTGCTTCCCGAGGCTCCCCAGGGCTGGGGACATCAGAGGACCCTTCAGTCTAGCTCCAGCTCAGCAGGGTCAAGTAAGTCGCCAAGCCCAGTACCAGCCGCCCTCCTGCCCTAAAGACCCACCCGTCACTCACCATGCGCAGATCCGGGCGGTACTTGTTCTTCCGGATCATGTGCCGGATGCTGCTGAGGGTGGCCCGTGCATTCTTGTTGATGGTGGTCCTTACGTACGACGTGGCTGGTTTTCGCTGACCTGGTTGAGGGGAACCCAGGAAATCAGTCCACCTGTGTGGACCCTTTCGAGGAGTCTCTCCCAGAAGGGAACCCAGAACCTCACCCAAGGAATTGCTTGCTCACTGACTGTCTTCTCCTGCCCACTCAGCACTCACCAGGCAACCACAAGTTAGTCTTCACCAAAGCTCGTGGAAACCCCATTCCTCAAAGGAGCCTTGTAACCAGGCAGGCAAAGGCCTGGCTGAAGAAAGATTAAAAGAAAGGGAGCGTAGGCCCGCTACCCAGCCATTGTAGATAAAAGAGAGAATGTGTGGAGTGGGCAAAGTGCAATTACTAAGATTTAGCAAACTATTTGAGGAGCTCAGAACTGGGAACTTTAGAGTGAACCACGACTCTACGTCCTGGAGCTCTCCTCTGCTAACCTGAGACAACCAGTCCATCACGCTGAGTGCTGCCCGTTGTGAACCCAATAACCAAGACAGCCTCAGGAGCCTGAATCCAGAGGAAGAGAACCCGAACCTGCGGCCGCTGCAGGAGAGGTACCCTGCTGTGAGCCTGCTGTCTGTGGCTCTTACGTTTTCTTATGCTTGTGTGTGTTACTTTGACATAAGTGTGAAGTAAAACTTATATACCCAAAACCAACTCGCTGAGCTTGTCACTCCTCCCAGGACAAAACCTGCTAATCAGGCTCGAAACACTCTCTTTATAGCAAACAGATTGCAGCCCACGCCTTTACTCCCAGCACCTGGGAGGCAGAGGCAGGTGGATCTCCTTGAATTCGAAGCTAGCTTGGTCTACAGAGCTGTTCCAGGACAGCCAGGTCTAGGTAGATTGCTCTGCCCTTAAAAAGCCACACGACTGCACACAGAATTCCCTCGGTGATTTAGTTTCTCCACTCCTGACCTCCCCAGCCGGCAAGACGGGAAAGGAGGGGCTCTCCCACCCTGTCCACAAAGGCTCGCTCACCGGATCTGCGTTTCATGACCACCACGACCCCTTTGCCGTCGGCCGCGGGCTCCACGCCCACTGTCTTGCGGTGGATCAGCCCATTGTAGCGGAAGGAGTTGCGGGCCTTCAGATTATTGGGTTCCTGCAAGGGGTTCAAGGAGACGGGTGAACTAAGGCCCCAGCGTTAGAAGAGGAACAGGGTAAATGGCTGACTGCCATGGCCGGTCGCCATAGACAGGCAGAGAGAGCATATAAAGAGACAGAGAGAAGAAAAGAGCAGAAGAGTAAAGAGAGAGCGAAGCCGGGAGTTGGTGGCCCACGCCTCTAATTCCAGAACTCGGGAGACACAGGCAGGCGGTCTCTGAGTTCGAGGTCAGCCTGGTCTCCAGAGTGAGTTCCAGGATAGGCTCCAAAGCTACAGAGAAACCCGGTCTCAAAAAATAAATAAATAAATAAATAAGGGCTGGAAAGATGGCTCAGAGGTTAAGAGCACTGACTGCTCTTCCAGGGGTCCTGAGTTCAATTCCCAGCAACCACATGGTGGCTCCCAACCATCTGTAATGAGATCTGGTGCCCTCTTCTGTTGTGTAGATATACACAGAATGTTGTGTACACAATAAATAAAATCTTTAAAAAATAAAACGAGGGTGTAAATGGGCAGGGATCCGCGTGCAGACCCAGTTCCCATGGAAATCCGGGCCGACCCGGGTACTGCCTGCTCCACCAGGGAAGGAACAGGGCGAGGCGAGCATCACGCCTGAGCCTTCCACCCCCAGCCCGGGCCCCGGGCCCCAAGGCGGCCCCTTGTCCCTCCCTCCCTCCGTCCCTGTGTCCTCCTGTCCTCCTGTCCCCACTCACGGTGCTGTAGGTCTGCTTGTTCCTCTTGATGAGGAAGCTGGAGCAGTTCCGAACCACCATCCACTGCAGATGCGCAGACATGGCGACGATGGCGGCGGCGGCGGCGGCGGGGAAACGGGCAGGGAGAGGCCTGCGGGGCGCAGAGGCGGGCGAGCCCGTGGTGAGGGGCGGGGGAGCGACGACGGGGATCCCCAGGCCAGACCCCGGCGGCCACGAGGGCCCAGGGAGGGGGAGACAGACCGCACGCTCGCACGCTCGCCCGCCGGCTCGCCCTCCCGCTCGCACGCCCGTACGCTCCCCGCCCGCCGGCTCGCCCTCCCGCTCGCCCACCCGTACGCTCCACGCCCGCCGGCTCGCCCGCCATCCCGCTCGCCCGCCCACCCGTACGCTCGCCCTCCCGCTCGCCCGCACGCTCGCCACCCCGACCGCTCGCACGCCCGCACTCACCTCCTGTCCCCACGGCGGCCGGACACGGAAAGAGGGGCGCCGGGGCGGGCCGACGCCTTTAAAGCGGCCACGCATTTCCGCTTCCTCTCCTGAAGTCCGCCACCCGGCTTCCTCCCCTGCTTGCTTGGGTTCCGCCTCCGAGTCGGTTCTTCTTTTTTTTTTTTTTTTTGCTCGTCCCTTCGGGAGTTTTCGGAACCCTTCGGCTGCAGCTCCGGAGGCGCGTTCTCGCGCGCTGGCCCACGGACCCAGCGATTGGCTTTCCGAGCGGCTGCAAAGGCAGAGGCCCCCGGAAGCTCGCTCTGCCCCGTTCCACCCGCACCTGGCACACGCCGGGCATGGGGAGCCGTTCTGGAGAGGGCTGGCGTTCTCTCGTCTAGCTGGTTTCGAACCCAGGTCCCTCCCCCCGCAACTTGAGGATTCCGGGAATGCGTCATTCATTACGACAGGGCTCAAGAATTGATTTTAAGACTATTTTATTTTATTTTTTTGTGTTAAAAATTTTTATTTATTTATTATGTATACAGCATTCTGCTTCCATGTCTATCTGCACACCAGAAGAGGGCACCAGATCTCATAACGGATGGTTGGGAGCCCCCATGTGGTTGCTGGGAATTGAACTCAGGACCTCTGGAAGAGCAGCCAGAGCTCTTAACCTCTGAGCCATCTCTCCAGCCCCTATTTTATTTTTTTAAAGACTTGTTTGCTTTTTTTTATGTACATTGATGTTTTTTTTAAAGATTTTATTTATTTATTATGTATATAACATTCTGTCTCCATGTATGCCTGCACACCAGAAGAGGGTACCACATGTCATTATAGATGGTTGTAAGCCACCATGTGGTTGCTGGGAATTGAACTCAGGTCCTCTGGAAGAGCATTCAGTGCTCTTAACCTCTGAGCCATCTCTCCAGCCCCCGTACATTGATGTTTTAAAGCCTGCATGTATGTCCGTGCGAGCGTGTCAGATCCCCTGGAATTGAAGTCACAGGCTGTGTGTGAGCTTCCATATGGGTGCTGGGGCTTGAACCTGGGTCCTCAGGAAGAGCGGGCGAGTGTTATTAATTGCTGAGCCATCTCTCTAGCCCCGACTTCTTTTTATGAAATGTGTATGAGTTTTCACGGTTGGGGCTTGGGAGTGTGTGTGTGTGTGTGTGTGTGTGTGTGTGTGTGTGTGTTTCTTGTTTCTGCCTGGGTGCTATGTGCTTTCCTGGTGCCTGCAGAGGCCATAGAGGGGCACTAGGATTCCCTGGAACTCAAGTTACAGCTGTGAACCATCATGTGGGTGCTTGGAGTAAAACCTGGGTCCTCTGGAAGAGCAGACAGTACTCTTTTTTTTTTTTTTTTTTTGGTTTTTCAAGACAGGGTTTCTCTGTGTAGCTTTGGAGACTGTCCTGGCACTCGCTCTGTAGACCAGGCTGCCCTCGAACTCACAGAGATCCTCCTGCTTCTGCCTCCCGAGTGCTGGGATTAAAGGTGAGCGCCACCAACGCCTAGCAAGACTTGATCTTTAAATGGATTCATGAACTATTTTAAGCATTGATGTGCCACGGAGCCTTTGAGATGGTTCTGCTATTCTTTATAATCAGCACCAGGGCCCAGGGGACCTTTTTCAGACCTCTCTAGAAATTCTCTCATGCCTGGTTCAGCCTGTGCAGAAATGCTCCATGTGTGTCCTCAGCAATATCTGGCCAATTCCGACTGCCCACTGGCAATTTGCTTCTCAGTCTTTCTTAATGTTTTATTAGCATTTATTAGTTACGCATAAAATGGGCTTGTATGACCTTTTCACATGTGTATGTATTTTAGTCATATTCACACACACACACACACACACACACACACACCAAAGACTTTTGTCCCGTCTCCCACCGCCGTTAACCTGTCTGTGTGTGTCCCAGCGAGTTTCCTTTGTGCGGTTTATAGGCTCATGGATGGGAATTTGTTTACAGCAGCGAGTACACTTTACCTGTGGCTGCATCGCTAAAGGAAATGCAACTTCCTCCTCCATCACCTTCAGCTCTGAAACTAGATAGTCTTGGGAGAACCTCTCGAAGTTTCCCATTCCGGGGGGGGGGGGGCAGATGTGTGGTTCCTACAACTGCTGTTGCTTCTCCTTAGTGTTCCAAATGGGTGGGTTAGCCGGGACAGCTGCCTGTGCAATGCTGCCTCCCACCTCCAGAGCAGCCTGGCCATATCCACTAAGTTCTCTTGAAGTCAAAGTCATCTTCAGGGGGCAGCTTCCACAGCAGCGAAAGGATGTTTTTCTAGAAGCATCTATCAATAAAAAAAAGCCACAGTTTCCACAGGAGAGGTGGTGGCGCACACCTCCCCAAGCCCAGCACTTGGGAGGCAGAGGCAGGTGGATCTCTTGAGTTCAAGACCAGCCTGGTCTACAGAGCAAATTCCAGGACAGCCAGGGCTACACAGAGAAACCAGGGGGGAAAAAAAAAGCCACGGGTTCTCTGCCACCTCCTCTGGGACACCTTTCCTGGGAATTTCGAGAAGTGTGGCTAGGAACTACATGAGGACAGGGGTTTTGTCAAGGGTCACATCTGCCTAGCCCTGACCTCAGTGTACTGTGGGTAAGATGGTATCAGACAGGACCTGAGAGATGGATTCATTTTCCCACCTTGGGTTCACAGGGCCCTGCTGCAGACACAGGAGATCCCAAAAGAGCAAGAGGGTTTCAGGGTTCTAGCTGCTGATCTGGTGCCCCGGAGAAAGCTTTTGTGCTGTGCAGAGCATGGATCCATGCTAGGCAAGTGTGTGTTGAGCAAGCTCAGTGGCGTCGTGGTACCTGGTAGACGAGGGCATTGCCAAGCTAGCACTCATTCTACCAAGCGAGCTCCACCGCCAGTCTGCCCAGCCACTATTTGTGAGCCCCATTTGGGTTCACCCCGGGCCTGGCGGCACGGGAGGCCTCCCTCGGGAGGCAGGCACTAAATAGAAGTGACATCTAGTAAGTAGACTTTGGCCACCATCAAGTTTGGCACCAGTCACCCCCTTAAAGGACAGGGGTCGTTCATTGCCAGCTGCTGCTCCTTCCCTGCCAGACCTGTGAGCCACAGACAGCTAGCTTCACCTGGGCCACCAGGTCCAGGCTCAGGTGACCGACCAGACAAGGCGCTGGGCACACCTGGCGCAGGGCCCTGACCCCGCCCCGGGGCTGCCGCACCCCGGGACGCTCTCGGGGAGCAGGCGGCGGCTGCGGCGGCGGGCCAGCGAGCCACCGAGGGCCATGGCGGCGGTGTCACCGGTGCGCGGCTCGCAGGCGGCCCGGCCGGCGCCCCGACGCCACCGGCGCTCGCAGCGGCTCCGGCGAGCGGCCTGGGGCGCTGCCGCATGGCGCTGCTGCTGGCGGTGGCCTTGGACGTGGCGGGCATGGCGGCGCTGCTGACCGGCGTGTTCGCGCAGCTGCAGGTGCGCGGCCGCGACTTCGGGGACCTGCTCATCTACTCCGGGGCGCTGCTCGTCTTCCTGAGCCTGCTGGGCTGGATCCTCTGGTACACCGGCAACATCGAGATCTCGCGCCAGGAGCTCGAGCGCGACTACGGCCTGCGGCCCTCGGCCATCGCCCGCCTCGCGCGCAAGCTCTCCCGCCGCTGGTCGGCGCCCGCCGCGCTGCCGCCGCCGGTCCCCGCGCGCCACCGGTCCCGCGCCGCGCGCAGAGCCGCCCGCGCGCCCCACGCGGCCGCCGCCTCCGGCTCCCGCCGCGTGCGCCTGCAGCTCGCCACGCTCGAGGCCGGGCCCGGGGCGGCGGGGGCGGGCAGCGAGTGAGACCCCCCCAGGTGAGAGAGAGAGAGAAGAGAGAGAGAGAGAGAGAGAGAGAGAGAGAGAGAGAGAGAGAGAGAGAAGAGAGAGAGAGAGAGAGAGAGGAGGAGGAGGAGAGAGGGAGGGGGGAGAGAGAAAGAGAGAGGAGAGAGAGAGACAGACAGACAGACAGACAGACAGACAGACAGACAGAGACACAAAGAGAGGGGGGAGGGAGAGACAGAGACAGGGAGAGGGGGGAGGTTGCTGGTGAGACAGACAGACAGACAGAGACAGAAAGAGAGAAAGAGAGAGAGGAGGGAGGGAGAGAGACTCAAGAGATACAGAGAGAGAGAGAGAGAGAGAGAGAAAGAGACAGAGAGAGAGAAGACAGAGAGGCAGAGAGAGAGAGAGAATGTGTTGGTGGTGGAGAGAGAGAGAGAGAGAGATGGTTGGTGGTGGGGAGACCCGAGGGGAGTAGTCAGAGATAGCAGAGACGCTGAAGGATGGGTGGGACAAGGCTCTGCATATCCCAGCGTACCCTCCCTTTGCTCCCCATGTGCACCACGTCCATCCTCTCTCTGTACCCAGTCCTCCGAGCTCATTACTGTTACTGTACAATAAGCCCCGAAGGTCGGTGTCACTCTTGTCCGGACCACACAGTGCGCAGGCGGTAGAGTGACATTTGTCCAGACCGACTGGCTGTCCTCCTAATGAGACATGGGGAGGGAATCACCCTCGTTCCCTTCTCTTTCTCTGTTGTTGTTTGAGGCAAGATCTCACCGTGTAGCCCTGGCTGTCCTGGAACTCAGTCTGTAAACCAGGCTGCCCCTTGGGCTCAGAGAGATTGGCCTGCCTCTGCCCCTGGAATGCTGGGATTAAAGGTGTGTGCCACCACAGCCCAGAGTTCTATCTCTCCAGACACCCCCAACCCCCAGTTTACTTTTGTTGTTGTTGGTTTTGGAGACACGGTTTCTCTGTGTAGCTTTGAAGCCTCACTCTATAGGCCAGGATGGCCTCGAACTCAGAGATCCTCCTGTCTCTGACTCCTGAGTTCTGGGACTAAGGACATGGGCCACCGCCACCCAGCCCCCTCAGATTTATTTTTCAATTATGCTTATCTGTGTACGTTTGTGGAACAGTGCTTTTGTGGGCATCTGTTCTTGCCTTCTTCCATCATGTGGGTCCCTGGGGACTGAACTCAGGTCATCAGGCTTGGTGGTAAGCACCTTTCCCCAATGAGGCACCTTGCTGGTCCTTATATTCCCCACCCCCGTTTTGTTTTTTGTTTTTTTGTTTTTTTTTTTTAAAGATTATTTGCATTGATGTTTTGCCTGTATGTATGTCTGTATGGAGATGCCAGATTCCCCTGGAACTGGAGTTATGGGGCAGTTGTGAGCCGTGTGGTTGCTGGGAATTGAACTCAGGACTTTTGAAGAGCAGCACTGCTCCAGCTCCTAAATTCCCTTCCTTAAATACCCTTCATCGGCTTTCCTGCTTCTGTTCAAAGACTGGCTAGGCCTCTCTCTTGCCCTCTTATTAAACCCAGGCCACTTGCCAATGTGTGGAATATCTGCTCTTTACTTCTTCCCTACTCTTTTTGTTTCTTTGTTTCTGATTTTCAAGACAGTGTTTCTCTGTGTTGACCAGGCTGTCCTCAAACTCAGAATCCAGAGGTCTGCCTGCTTCTGCCTCCCCAGTGCTGGGATCCAAGGCGTGAGCCACAGACGCCAGGCTCACTTCTTCCACACTTTATCTCCACTTAAATTTCTCAGACCACAGACAGACAGACAGACAGACAGATATCCTTTATAAACCAGGAGGGCCTTTGCTATTTGCAATCCAGCCAGAAAACTCCCTGCATGGTCTTTAGGGACCAGCTCACTCCTGTGAGTACTCTATATTATCTGAGCCACCCCCGTTGCTGCTTGGATAGCCACAGAGTATGTCTCTAGGAGCTGGTCCTCACATCTGACAGGAAGCCTCGTACAGGTAAAGCCCAGGCCTTTGGTGTCTTTGCTCCTAACACTACCCAGCAAAAACTATGAACTCAGGAAAGGTTGATAATTGGTTGAGGAGTGGAAGCATGGATCAATAAATAGATGTCGGATGGGGGGGGGCAGATAAATGTTACGGATTGATGGATGAAGGATGCGTGGACGGATGGATGGATGGATGGACGGACAGATGGATGGATGGATGGATGGAGATGGATGAGTTGGCTGGTGGATGGGGTGGATGATGAATGGTTTATAGAAGAGTTGGTCGATGAATTGGGTGTGTGGGAGCAGACAGAATTAATGGATTTGTTGATGGATGGGTAGAAGGGTAAATAGATGGTGTAACAGGACCGATGGATAGATAAGTGAGTTACGGTTTGGTTTGGTTGTTGAGACAGAGTCTTGCTGTGTATCCCAGGCTCACAGTGTGTGCTCTTCCTGCTTCAGCATCAGACTAGTCAATAGTAAGAACGGGCTGGTGGGTAGATAGGGTTGGATGAAGAGAACCACAATGGGTGGCTGGGTGGATAGTTTGGGCAGATCACTGAGTAAATGGATGGATGGATGGGTGTTCGGGTATTGGGAATGACTGAATCTATTTCCTAAGTGGGATTTCTTTTTTTTTTTTTTGTTTTGTTTTGTTTTTTTTCTTGTTTTTTTTGTTTGTTTGTTTGTTTTTGTTTTTGTTTTTTGAGACAGGGATTTTCTGTCTCCCACGTGCTGGGATCAAAGGTGATTGCCACCACGGCCAGGCTCCAATCAGGCAGTAGTGGCGCATTCCTTTAATCCCAGCACTCGGGAGGCAGAGGCAGGTGGATCTCTGTGAGTTCAAGACCAGCCTGGTCTACAAGAGCTAGTTCCAGGACAGGCTCCAAAGCCACAGAGAAATCCTGTCTCGTAAAACAAAAACAAGCAAACAACAACAAAAGAATTAAACCCCAAAACCTGCCGGGCAGGCGGGCGGGCGGTAGTGGCACACGCCTTTAATCCCACCCAGAGGCAGGCGGATCTGTGAGTTCGAGGCCAGCCTGGTCTACAAGAGCGAGTGCCAGGATAGGCTTCAAAGCTACACAGAGAAACCCTGTCTCGACAAACCAAAAAAAAAAAAAAAAAAAACCAAACCCTAAAACCTTGTGTGTGTGCCTGTGAGCTTGTGTGTGTGTGTGTGTCTCACGTGCACGAGCATGTTACTGAATGTACCTTGGTACATCTGCGAAGGTCAGAGGACAACTTTCATGACTGGGTTCTCTCCTTCCACCGTAGAGTTTTGGTTGTCAGGATTGTATGGCAAGTGCTTTTACCCATAAGCCATCTCACCAGTCTAAAGGCATTCTCACTTTTCTCCTGGGCATCTGGAGTATTAGTAATTCTAGTCTGTGCCTTGTGAGAACTAAGAATTGGATTCTCTGTTCTGTGGTTCAAATGAGATTCAAGTGACTTAAGAATGAACAGTAAGGGCTGGAGGTGCGGCTCAGCTGTGGAGAGCTTACCTAGCATGCATGAACACTGGGTTCAATTCCCTGGCACCACATAAAACCAGACATGGTTGGTAATCCCTGTAGTTCCAGCACTCAGGCAATCTCAGGAAGTTCAAGACTAGCCTAATGAACATAGTGGGTTCCAGACTAGCCAGGACTTATTGTAATAGTGAGACTGGTTCAGAACACCCAAACAGGCTGGATTGATGGCTCAGAGGTTAAGAACACTGGCTGACCTTCCAGAGGTCCTGAAATCCATTCCCAGCAACCACGTGGTGGCTCACAAGTGTCTATAACTTCAATCCCAGGAGATCTGATGCCCTCTTCTGGTCTCCAAAGGTACCAGACACACATGCAGTGAATAGACACACAAGCAGGCAAAATACTCATACACATAAAATAAAAAATAAATCTTACAACAGGCACACACACATTGCCAGGTGGTGGTAGCACACACCTTTAATCCTAGAACTCCAATGGCAGAAATAGGCAGATTGCAGATCTCTGTGGGTTCGAGACCAGCCTGGTCCTTAGAACAAGTTCCAGGACAGGCTCCAGGGCTCCAGAGAAACCCTGTCTTGAAAAACAAAAAAACAAACAACAACAACAACAAAAAAAACAAATGCACACAGTAAAGACTGAACAACTATGTCTATGTGAAGCATGAACAAATGTTGGATTACAGCATTTGACATATGCCAAAGTAACCATCTGTAGTTCAAATGGCTCTTGAAGATCCTTAACATTACTCAGAAGTGTGCATTTGGGTAGACCTCAGAGAACTTGAATTTTGATGCAAGGGCATGCTCTAGTAATGCCGACTTCCCCTGGGACCGGAATCTACACATGGGCCAATCTTCCTTTCCTCCTCCCCTCCTCTTCCTCCTCTTCCTCTTCTTCCCCCTCTTCCTGATTCTCCTCCTCCTCCTCCCCCTCCTCCTCTAATCCTCCTGACTCCTCTCTCCAAACATGGTCCTTACTACATAACATAGGCTGGTGTTTAAAATGTGGTACTCTCTTGCCTCTTAAATGGGGTTACAGGTGTGAGCCACCTCTTCTTTTTTTTTGGTTCTGTTTTCATTTTGTTTTTAATTGTATCTATTTCTCTGAGTGGGTTCTCCCCATCCACCATGGGAATCTAGGGAAGCAAACAGGTTTTCAGGCTTGGTAGCAAGTGACCTTACCTATCTCTCTTGCCCCTTGATTTTTTTCTTTGCAACAGTATCTCATAGTCTGTAGCCCGGGCTGGCCTCAGAGCATACATTGCAATTTGGCCTTGAAGATCCAGGGGTTGGGATTCCCCCAGCTCTCTCTCTCTCTTTATCTTTGCCTGTTTTCTCCATCTCTGTTTGCCTCCTTGTCTTTGTGACTCTCCAGGTGATTCTCTTTGCCTCTCTCTGCTTTTTCCTGTCACGAACTCACATGTACCAGCGAACTCTGGTGAGTTAAAAGCACAAATATTTGTGCTCACACACTCTTGGGACTCTGCAGCAAGTGGAGGGAGGGGTGCAGGTGAGCTTGAGTGTCCATCAGTGAGTCAGGGGTTCCCTGGCCTTTCATGGACCTCAGAAGAGAAGCAATCCTGACTAGTTACTAATCCCACCTTCCCTTCCCACAGACAATCTCATCCTCCAGGACCTGACTGAGATGCACTCTGCACATCGACCGACCGCCGGGACACCCACCTGTCCCCTCACTTGGATAAATGTCTCGATTTTGGAGCACTGTTTGCCTGTCTGGTTAAAGGCCTGAACTGGCGAAGGAGAGTGATATAAACTTCTTGCCAGGCCAAGCCCTCTTTAATCTAGGAGGCCCTAGAGCCACTGGGGATATAGAATCCCAACATCTCACTGGTCCTCTGCTAGGGACACCAGGCACCAGGAATGGGATCTTGAGTGCAGACCCACCTACCCAGCCAGGACTTCCATTAGGGTAGTTTGGATCTTCCAAGAGCAGACATAGGGGCATACTGAATTTGCAAGATATTCACTGCAGTGTGTGTGTGTGGCGGGGGTGGGGGGGGACTTATAGAGGGTGGCATTGATGAAGGATTCCTGATACAGGAGAGAGAGCTAATTGGCAGGCTGAGTCTGGGTGCAGACAACACACTTCCAAGAAAAGGGTTGGCTGGTGGGGACTCTGGGACAGCCTAAGTCCTTGCTGGGTGATGCTCATTCTCTCTCTCTCTCTCTCTTTTTTTTT
Organism: Cricetulus griseus; assembly: GCF_003668045.3. Classification (NCBI taxonomy): domain Eukaryota; kingdom Metazoa; phylum Chordata; class Mammalia; order Rodentia; family Cricetidae; genus Cricetulus; species Cricetulus griseus. The sequence continues at coordinate 23,426,234 of NC_048602.1, read as the reverse complement.
TTTTCTTAATGTGCATTGATGTTTTGCCATGGGTGTCAGGTCCCCTGGAACTGGAGTTAAAGATAGTTTTGAGCTGCCATGTGGGTTGCTGGGAATTGAACCCTGGTCCTCTGTAAGTGCAGTCAGTGCTCTCAACCATTGAGCCTGTCTCCAGCTCCAAGCCCATACTGTTCTATACCCACTCAGGCATTGGTGCTGGGAGGGGCAGGAGAATCGTGAGAGTAGGGACATAGCGATGCTCCCCGAAGCAGGACAAAGATGTGTGTGCCCCTGATACCCCAAGTCATCCTATTGCAAGCTCATTTCATTGCAGCTTCCCATAAGCTCCCCTACCCAGAACTACCTCTGGTCCCCTTCCACAAACCAGACCCCCCCCCCCATCATAACAACCCAGCACGGCCACTCAGCCCTTATCCCTTAAGCTTCCTCGAAGTACACATGGTGCAAGGTTCCCATGAAACCACCTGCTCCCCACGGATCTCAGGGGAGAAAGAAAAAAAAAAAAAAAGACACACATTTATATGCCATATCTGTGTTGAGGGGGTCTATAGGGTCGCCCCTAATCATCATCTCCTCCCTCTGTTTCATCCCCGCCCTCGGTAGCATCCGGTTCAGTGGTGCCTCCTCCAGAGGGGTCCTGCACCTCTATGGGCACTGAGACAGGCGTGGGAGACTTCTTGCTGCCCGATGGTCGGTCCTTCGACAGTAGGGAGACTGTTCGTGACAGGTCGCATTTCCCCTGCAGAAATTGTGGCAGGTGCAGCATGTCATGGCGCTTGGCCCACCTGGTGGGGAGAGCGAGCATACGTGTTCAGCCTGAACCGCCTGCACCTTCTGTGGGAGGGGGGCGGCGCGCCCGCTGCCCTCCCCCTCCTCACTCACCAGAACAGACAGATGCTGGCAATCAGGAAGAGCAGGCTGCCGCAGGTCCAGCCCAGTGCCCACATGTGCTTCCGGCGCATGTTTTCTAGAAAAAAAAAAAAAAGCGGGGGGGGGGTGGAAGGAGGAAGGTCTAGGGATCCAGCCAGCGGCTGTGCCCCTCATCTTCTCGTAGCACCCAGTTTCGGGCGAGCCAGGTCACTCACCGTCTGGCCGTTGGTGGTAGCACACACCATCCCGGTAGCAGCATCGCAGGCGCAGGCAGAGGTTGGGGTTCTCGATTGCTGCCTGACCCCCACAGCTCTCTCGGTCCCACACATCTCCCTCACAACCTGAGGGTCACCACAGTAGGCACTAAGTATCAGAACTGGCCCTGAAGGCTACAGACACAAGGGTGCCAAGGCCAGGCTGTGGGGCTGGGCTGCTGTGTTTTTTGGACTCTGCTCTATGTAGGACCCAAGAGTCCAGACCCATCCTTCCACCCGCAGACCAAGGGACCCACACCCCATCCTTCTTTCCTCAGACCTAGGGGTTCGGGGTCCATTCCTCCTCCCTCAGACCCGGACCTCCAGACCCCAGCCATCTTCCTTCAGAGGGTCCACACCACACAGCCCTCCTCCCTCAAACCCGGGAGGTCAAGGCCCAGCTCTCCTTACTCAGACCTCAGTCTCGGGGTTCTAGGCCCCAACCCTTCTTCAGACAGGGATCAAAAGGTCTAGCCCTCCTCCTTTATAATCAGAGTTTTCAGGCTTTTCATCTCCTCCCTCAGACTTAGGGGTTGAGTCCTTGGACTTTCTGCCTCAGACCTGGGGGTTCAGGACTTAGCCCCCCACATGCCCAGGGTTGAGTCCCCTGACCTCTTTCTTCAGATCTGAGGGGGTCTAAGCCTCAGCCCTTCCTCCAGACCCAGGAATCAGACTTCAGCTCTCCTCCTCAGACCCAAGACTCCGGGCTTCTGCCCTCCTCGAGACCCAGAGATTGAGGCCTTAGCACTGCCCCCCTGAGATCCAGAGGTTACATGTTCCTAGCCCTCCTCCCTCAGACCCAGTGGGCCACACCCCAACCCTTCTCCCTCAGACCCTGCAGTCTTAATTTGAGATCCCCTCCCTGGAGCCCCAGGATTTTGTCTCCTGCTTACTCCACGGATAGAAAAATCCCTGGATTCCATTCGCATCTGTGGGAGAAAAAGGGTGATGTTGGGAGATTGTATGGCAGCCAAGGTGGCCCTGTCCACAGCCCCCTAATGTCCTTATCAGTACCCTCACCTGAGCCCTGTATGAGCAGGAAGAGGCCCAAAGCTGAGATCTCAGCCCCCGCCATGTTAGCTCCCCAGACCTCTGAGACCTCTATGGAGAGAAACCTTGAAGGACATCACCTTAGCAACAACTGGGCCCCGCCCCAAAGCCTCAGCCCCAGAATTCTCAGTTCTGTTGCCAGGGAGTCCCCTCAGCAAGGGGTTCACAAGGAAGAGTGCCCTGGCCCTATCATTTCTGTCTAGGAAGTAGCTCCTTTAGCATCTGTGGAGAAGAGGTGGGTGGGCGTTGGGAGATTTCAGATTTAGAGCCTCCTCAGCAAGGAAAGAGAAGCCAGGACCAAGCCTGGTGCTGGAGATGTCTCTCCTTTTCCGTGGGGTACCTGATGGGGTATGGATCTGGAACCGGGGTGATCTTTGAGCTGTAGAATCCCCTTTCTTTCCTTCCCCAAGGTCCAAAGAGGCAGCCTCAAGTGGCCCAAGTTCAGAACCCTTCATTGCTAGGGCATCCTTCCCTTTAGCAACCAGGAAAAAATGGTCCTAGGACATTGAGGTCTCATTGAGCCCCATTGTTAGAGAATGGTTTCCCCAGCAACCGATCAGAAGGAGAAAGGGATAGTGGGGACTGGTGGGCTGGCCCTGGAATTCTCACCTCAGGCTGCCCCAGGCCTCTGCCGTAGGGAACACATGCCAGGGCCAGGGGGATCATGCCTGGCCCTGCTGAGATTGAGGTGTGGACACTTTAGTGTGGCTGTGATGGTGACTCGTGCCAAAAGTTCCAAGTCCTCAAAGAGACTCAGTTTCCCTATCTGTGAATGAGGGAACACAAACTAGAGCATGCCGAGTTGTTTTCTTTGTGTTTGGTCTACCCAGGTTTGCTGAGGAGGCAGACTTCCAGGAAGCCAGATTGGGGTTGGGGAGAGGAGGGGGGCTATGTCACTATGGTTCGGAGTTCAGTCGTGTGTGTCCCCCCCCCCGGGGGGGGGCTCAATATTCACTTGGCATAGTGAGAAATAGTGAGAAGGGGACTTCGGTTTCAGTTCCTGAGAGAAGTCTGGAATCGTCCGTGGACTTGTGGAATGGCTGGGACATGGACCCCTGGACCCCTGAGGGAGGGAAGGAGGCAGGGAGGGAGGGAGGGAGAACTAGGGGATGGGATCCCTGGATCTGAAGGAGTGGAGAAGTCTGGGGATTGGAGCCTTGGGTCTGAGGGAAGCAAGGGAGCTAAAGGGGTCTGAAAGAAACAAGGCTGAAGTCTGGACCCCTGGGTCTAAGTGGGAAAGGGGGACTCAGTTCTTATCTTTACCTGAGGGAGAAGTGGGAATAAGACCCCCTAAGTCTGAGAGGGAAAACTAGATAGATCCTGGACTCCTAAAGTTTGGGTATGAACCCTGAATCGAAGGTGGGGACCAGGCTAGATCCTAGACTCCAAGATTTCAAGACTGTGGGGGGGGGCTTCCAAAGCCTGAGGGAGGAGTGTTAGGGTCTGGACCCCTGATTCTAAGGAAGTCTGGGGCCTCCTGAACTGCAGATCTGAGGGGAGAGGGCTGGAACCTGGGTTGTCTGTCCTGTGGGAGGGAGGGCTCTGAGTTCAAACCCTGTTTCCCAAGAAGCTTTAGAGGAAGCTGAATCCCTTTCATCCCTGGGTCCTCCAGTAAACATCCGAGAGGGTGCTGAGTGGGCCCTGGGCTGACTCCGTCAGAGATGACACAGGTCCGAGGGGGCTCGGCAGGGGGTATGGGGGTGGGGGTCAGAGGGATTGTGGGGCTGAGGCCGGGCAGCTGCTGACCGTTTCCTGTGTCAACACCATCTGGACCCACTTCCCAATTCCCTGGATTCCTCAGGGATCAAGGAGGGGGTGGGGGGGTGGGGCTGCCTGGCGCTGGACCGCGGATTGGGATTGGGGTGGGGTGGGGGGGACACGGTCAAGGCCCTCACCACTAATGACAGGTTTGGGCTGCCTCTGTGGCTGACCTGCCCCGTCACCCCCCAGAGGCCAGACAGGACCCCCCAGGGACAGACAGACGGACACACACAGCCTGGGATGTGCTGACATCACACCCAGCCAGCACCAGCTCACCCAGGGGCCAGCACACCATCAAGGCCCCCCTGGCTAGACCCCCACATCCTAGGGACATCTCAGATGCCTCTAAACTCTTCCGAGATTTTCTGTTCTCTGCCTCCTCTTTGTTTTTGACTGCTCAAGCTGGTCTCCCCAGCACTCATCTTTCCTTGCATCTGTCACGGGACTACGAAATCCTGTTTGTGTTTGTTTGTCTCTATTGTCTTCCGTCATATGGGGGGATTCCCAGAGTCTTCAATCCTGCTTGTCTCTGTCTTGGTCTCATTTCCATAGAACTGGTGTCCCTGCCCTCACCCAAAGAAGGTCCAGGAGTCCTGAGTCCACTCTTCAGCCCTTTTGTGGTCACCCTGGGGAAGATGAGTCTTTTCCCCACAACCCCCAGGGTGAAGAGTGAGGCAGAACTAAACACTAGCCCATGACCCAGACCCAAAAACTTCCTCAAACACAAAGGTCCCCCAATTGTTGGACATCAGAATTTTCTTCCACTTATATAAAAATAAGGGTTTAGTTCCCTGGGTCTGAGGGAGGAGGGCTGGCTGGGGTCTGTTCCCTGGGTTTGATGGAGGAGAGCTGACTGGGGTCTGTTCCTTGGGTCTGATGGAGGAGGACTGGGGTTTAAAACCCTGGGTCTGATGGAGGAAGCCTGGGGTCTGTTCCCTGGGTGTGAGGGAGGAAGGCTGGGGCTTAAAGCCCTGGGTCTGATGGAGGAGGGTTGGGTACCAGTGACCCTGGGTCTGATGGAGGAGGGCTGGGGTCTGTTCCCTGGATCTGATGGAGAAAGCCTGGGGTCTGTTCCCTGGATCTGATGGAGAAAGCCTGGGGTCTGTTCCCTGGGTCTGATGGAGGAGGGCTGGGGTCTGTTCCCTGGGTCTGATGGAGGAGGGCTGGGGTTGGTTCCCTGGGTCTGATGGAGGAGGGCTGGGGTCTGTTCCCTGGGTCTGATGGAGGAGGGCTGGGATCTGTTCCCTGGGTCTGATGGAGGAGGGCTGGGGTCTGTTCCCTGGGTCTGATGGAGAAATCCTGGGGTCTGTTCCCTGGGTCTGATGGAGGAGGGCTGGGATCTGTTCCCTGGGTCTGATGGAGGAGGGCTGGGGTCTGTTCCCTGGGTCTGATGGAGAAAGCTTGGGGTCTGTTCCCTGGGTCTGATGGAGGAGGGCTGGGGTCTGTTCCCTGGGTCTGATGGAGGAGGGCTGGGATCTGTTCCCTGGGTCTGATGGAGGAGGGCTGGGGTCTGTTCCCTGGGTCTGATGGAGAAAGCTTGGGGTCTGTTCCCTGGGTCTGATGGAGGAGGGCTGGGGTCTGTTCCCTGGGTCTGATGGAGAAATCCTGGGGTCTGTTCCCTGGGTCTGATGGAGGAGGGCTGGGGTCGGTTCCCTGGGTCTGATGGAGGAGGGCTGGGGTCTGTTCCCTGGGTCTGATGGAGGAGGGCTGGGGTCGGTTCCCTGGGTCTGATGGAGGAGGGCTGGGGTCGGTTCCCTGGGTCTGATGGAGGAGGGCTGGGGTCGGTTCACCGGGTCTGATGGAGAAAGCCTGGGTTCTGTTCCCTGGGTCTGATGGAGGAGGGCTGGGGTCTGTTCCCTGGGTCTGATGGAGGAAGGTTGGGTACCTGTGACCCTGGGTCTGATGGAGGAGGGCTGGGCTTTGTACCCTGTGTCTGAGCTTAACCTTCTCAGGGTTCAACACCTGGGACCCTGGGCCTGAGGGGAAAAGGCTGGGGTCTGTGCCCTGGGTTTGAGGAATAGGAGGAGATGGGGAGGTGAATTCTTGAATCCCAGTTGGGGGAGGGGCTGGCATTTGCAGTCCCTGGTATTGGTCCAGGTCTGGCTGCAAGCCCAGTCCCCTATCCCCTCAGGCCAGTCCATTCCCCAGGCTGGTGGCCTGAGTCACCTTGGCTAGCCCCCTTGGTCTGGGGGGGGCTACGTCAGCTCTCCCCTCGCTGACGCAGCCTTGGGCCCCCCACGCTGACTCAGCCGGAAACAGGCCCCCTGAGGGGCGGAGACCCAGTGGTCAGAAGCCTGGGTCCCAGCAAGAGCAGGGGCTGAGGAAGGGCCCCTGGGGGGCCCCTCAAAGGGGTGGTGTGACAGACCATGAAAGAGAGAGAGAGCTCTTACCTGAGGCGATGAGGTCATGTCCCACCATGGGGGGGCTGTGACCTCACCTCCTGGGGGATCTGAGCAGTTCACCCCCCCCCCCAGTGGTGGCAGATGGGGAGGGGAAGCCTTTAGCTGGCAGTCAGTTCCAGAACCAGCACCCCCCACCCCTACTCCCCGCCACCAGTGTCCGGCCAACGTATTAGACTTGGGTGGTCATCTGCAGAGAGACTTTTTTGATGTCCGTATCATTGTCCCGTGCTCAGAGCCACCTCATTCTCCTCCTGAGGAGGAGGCTTCTGGAGGTGTGAGTCCTTCTCTGTCCCCATCCCTCGAGGGGCTGTGAATTCTGAGCCAATGGCAGCCATGCGTTGAACATGGCGTGCGGGGCATTTCTGCGGTCTGGTGTGTTTTGCTCTTACCTGAGTAGACAAATGATTATGCCCCCCCCTTCTCTGGAAGTGGCTTTGTCTCTGTTCCTAGCACCCACCCACTCACTGTTGCCGCCTTTCCCAGTGACTACCTGTGTGTCCAGTAGTCGTTGGCACACGACTCCCGCTGTGGCATTTAGGGACGGGAAGGTACATGTATGTGTGTGTGTGTGTGTGTGTGTGTGTGTGTGTGTGTGTGTGTGGTCCGTACCTGTGTGCAAGTGTACAGAGGGGGGACATTGGGTGTCCTGCTCTACCACTCTCAACCTTATGCCCCTTGCGAGAGGGTCTCACACTGAACGTGGAGCTCGGCTGGAAGACAGCGAGCCCCAGTGGTCCTGCCGTCTCCATTTGTCCAGCCACAGTGCTTCGGCAAGCTCTTTTACCCACTGGGACATCTCCTCAGCCCTAGAAGAAAGTCTTACTAGCCCCATTTACAGATAAGGGAATTGAGGCAGGGGTGCTGGGTGGTGGTGGTGGTGGTGACGTGGCAACACAACCAGAGACCTCTGTGGAGAGCCTCCATGCCTCTCTTTTGATCCTCTGGGTCTTGTCTCCTCAGCATCTCATCTAATTTCTGTCTCTCAGGCCACCCCATCTTTGGCCACCCCACTTTGTCGTCTCCATAGGCTCTGTACATTCATTCTTCTGCAGCCTGCTTCTTTGCTCCAGCTCCCTTTTCCTCTCCCCCCCTCAGGGTCTGGCCTGGCAGGTGTTGGTGGCACACGCCTTTAGTTCCAGCACTCGGGAGGCAGAGGCAGGTGGATCTCTGTGAGTTCGAGGTCAGCCTTGGTCTAACAGAGCTGAGTGCCAGGACAGGCTCTTCAAAGCTACACAGAGAAACCCTGTCTCGAAAAAAAAAAAAAAAAACGATAAATAAATCAATAAATAGGGTCACAAGTAGCCCAGGCTGGCTTCAGTCTCATGACGTAGCTAACGGTGACCTTGAACTCCGGAACCTCCTACCCTCACCTCAGCAAATGCTGAGACCGCAGGTGTGTGCCATCACACCTAGTGCCGGGGATAAAACCCAGGGCCTTAGTGCACGCTAGGCAAGCACTCTGCCAAACTAAGCCACACCCCTCAGCTCCTCAGTTTCCCTGTCTCTGCATGTCAGAGGTTGGGTATCTGTGTATCCTTCCGTCCCCATGTCTGTGCATCTGTCTTGGAGTTTGCACCCCTGATCCCAGGGTTCTCATCCCTCTTTGTCATTCAGATTCTCCCTCTCCTCTCCGTCTCCCCGGGGCCCTTGACTGGCCTCTCCTACCTGCCTCCCCATCTCTCCAGAAGGTCCCTCTAGACCCCTATCCACCGCCCTGGCTCTATGGAGCTCTTGCGCCTTGTGTGTCTGTCCCAGCCCGTGGAGGTGGAGGGAGGGGACGCCAATGACCTCACCGGCCCCTCTCAGACCACCCCCCCCTTCACTTTTCAACTTTTCCAACTTTTTCCTTCCGTGCCCTCCTCTGTGAGCCTTGCTAGGCAGCCGGCTCGCCTGAATGGAAAAGGCAGGAGGGAGGGTGAGTCAGGATGTGTCAGGCCGCCCTCCCCTGCTGCCTGCCCCCCGCCCGCCCGCCCCGGCCCCCTATATAACCCCCCAGGCGTACACACTCCCTCACTGCCTGGCCCTTGCTGCTCACAGTCACACACCTCCCCTCCCCAGGCCGAGGCCCAGCTGACCCCCTGGGATCCCCCGGCAGCGGACAGGGAAGGGTTAAAGGCCCCCCCCTCCCCGGCTCCCTGCCCCCTGCCCTGGGGAACCCCTGGCCTGTGGGGACATGAACTGTAAGTTGGTTCCAGTTCATGGGGTGAGGGGACAGGGTTGGGGGGGGCGGAGGAGGAGGAGGAGGAGGAGGAGAGGACAGGAGCGAGGGGGTGGGGAGGGTGGGAAGCAAAGTCAGGACGGAGGGCAGAAGAGAGGAGTCACGGAGAGAGTCAGACGGAGAGAAATCAGACGGCGAGAATGAACAGTCAGGAAAGTGGGAGTTTGAGAGAAGAGACAGACTGACAGAGAGAGAGAGAGAGAGAGAGAGAGAGAGAGAGAGAGAGAGAGAGAGAGAGAGAAGAGAAGAGAAGAGGAGAGGAGAGAGAGGGAGAGAGAGAGATAAAAAAAAAGAGAAAGAACCGCAAGTAAAAGAGAGAAGGGGACAGACAGACACAGAGGGACAGACAGATGCTGGGAGATGATCCTGAAGGGCCCGGGTGTCCCAGGGAGTCAGCGGGAAGCGAGGGGACAGAGACGACCACGAACTCCAACGGCGAGGCTCGGGGAGGGAAACTGAGGCAGGGGAGCGGGGTGGGGGAGAGTGTCCCAGATGATGACCGCAAGCCCCAGAGGACCGGGGTTGGGGTGGGGTGGGGTGGGGTGGTGGTGGGGGAGAACCAGGCAGGGGGAGGCGGACGAGAGAGGGGTGTGGACGGGAGAGCTTAAAGAAGAGCGAGCCAGCCAGACAGATGCGCACCGGGCGAGGGGACGGACGGATGCGCCGACAGACGGACAGGACTGGCTGCAGCCAGAGGGGACCGAGGGGGCGGGCTGGGGGTGTGATACAGGAGCTCCGAGGCCCGGGGGGCTCTGATTGGCTGGCCGGCTCGGGGGTGGGCGGAGCTGCTGGGGAGGAGGGGGGGATGGGCGGCCCGCGGAGGAGCTGTCCCTGGACCCTGAGCCCCGGGACGCGGCTGCGAGCCGGGTCTCCGTCTGCGAGCGTCCCCGAGCCCCGAGCTCGCCTCCCGGGCCAGGTGCGCCCCGGATGCTCCCCGGCCCAGGGGCCCCGGCCCTGCTCAGCCTCCTTGGCGGGCATCTGGGACCGGGGGGGTCCGGGGCGCCTCTTCCCCGGAGGGGAGTCGGTGTGTCCGGGTGTAAGCTCCAGTCTCTGGCTCCTTCCCCGGTTCCCAGGCCGGCTCGGGCTCCCTGGGCAGGGGAGGGGGGCAGGTTCTGGCCTGTGTCTGCCCCCCCCACCCCCCACCCCACCCTCCTCTCTTCGTTCATGCCCCGCCCCGGGGCCCAGATTCCGGCGTCCGGGGGCGGACGGGAGACGCCCGGCCCGTCTACCCGCCCGGGGCCGCGTCTGCTCCGACGGGCGGGGCAGCCAGAGCCAGGGGAGGGAGAGGGAAAGCCCGCCCGGGCTCGGGCTTTGCGACCTGCCCCGGGGCGCCCCACCCTGAGACTCCAGAAGACCTCAGGGTCCTCCTCCCTGAGATCCAGGCGCTCAGGCTCCATCCAGCCCTCCTCCCTCAGACCCGGGAGTCCAAAACCTCAGTTCTCCTCCCTCAGGACCTCTGGAGGCCAGGCTCAGGCCCTACCCTCCTCCTCTGGAGGACTTTAGAGTCCAGACCCTATCTACACCCCCTCATTTAGACGGAGGGCTCCTGCCACCCCACCCCACCCCGGCCTTTCTCCATCAGACCCAGAATCCAGGCCCCACCCCTCCCTCCCTCCTATAGATCTCAGTCTCTCTCTCTTCTCTCTCTCTCTCTCTCTCTCTCTCTCTCTCTCTCTCTCTCTCTCTCTCTCTCTCTCTCTCTCTCTCTCTCTCTCTCTCTCTCTCTCTCTCTCTCTCTCTCTCTCTCTCTCTCTCTCTCTCTCTCTCTCTCTCTCCTCTCTCTCTCCTCTCTCTCTCCTCTCTCTCTCTCTCTCTCTCTCTCTCTCTCAGAACTGACATTCCGGAGACCCCAGCCCACCTCGCTCAGACCCAGGTTCTATGCTCTAGCCCTCCTTCCTCAGAGGCAGGGATCTAGGCCCCAGTCCCCACTCGAGTTTTTGGCCTGATTTCTCCCTCCTCCTGTCCCCAGGTGTTTGTCACCTGGTCCTGGTGGTGCTGAGCCTCTGGCCAGATAGAGCCGTTGCCCCTGGGCCACCGTCTGGCTCCCCTCGAGTCTCTCCAGACCCCCGTGCCGATCTGGACAGCGCTGTCCTCCTGACCCGATCCCTTCTGGCAGACACTAGGCAACTAGCCGCACAAATGGTACGAGAGAGAGAGAGAGTTTGGAGGGAGCCTGGGGCTGGCTGGGGCTGTAAAGAGGACGACAAGAGTCATTTCTCTCTCCTGGGCACCGGAAGACCAGGAGAGCTTGGGGTCCCCCTCACAGCTTCTTTTTCTCGCCAGAGAGACAGATTCCCCGCCGACGGAGACCATAATCTGGACTCCCTCCCGACCTTGGCCATGAGCGCTGGGACACTGGGATCCTTGCAGGTGAGAGCTTAGAACCAGCTTGAAGGCTTGGTTATTGCTGCTGGCTGAGGGGCACCCGTGCCAGCTGCTCCCTGATTTGCATCCCTGGCCCTCAGCTTCCAGGTGTGCTGACCAGGCTTCGAGTAGACTTGATGTCCTACCTCCGTCACGTACAGTGGCTGCGCCGGGCGGGAGGGCCTTCCCTAAAGACTCTGGAGCCAGAGCTGGGTGCCCTGCAAGCCCGGCTGGACCGGCTACTTCGTCGTCTACAGCTCTTGGTATGTTTTGACTCCAGGACCCTTTATGTCCCTTCTGAAACCTTTGACCCCAAGAAACAGTGCCCTGCGATTTTGATTCTCAACACGTCGGGATCACCGACTGACTTTGAAAACCCAGCCCTGCGCCCCCATATGATCCCTGAAAATGAGACCTTGAGGTCCCAAGACCCCCATAAATCCTTCAGAGCAACTCTTAACTGACCGTCCCCCCCTAAGGCTCCCAGCCATCACAGTCTATGATCTTGTGTCCCCCAAATACTATGAAGCCCCCCCCCCTGCCAATCCTGACAACCCGTCTGAAAGTCTAGATTCTGAATCCCAAGACCTGAGACCCAAGAAACCTACCCTGAGTCCTCCAGATCCAAGTTTTCCCATGAGAATTAGAGGCCTAGGCCTTAAGATGTCTAAAAACCTTTGATTCCTGAAGCCCCAGCTCCCAGCCCCAAGATCCTCTTATCTCTAGGACCCAGCCCAGGTCCCTAAGATTCAAGAGCCTGATTCAGCCAGTCTTGAGACTCACTACAATGCCAAAGCTTCAACTATTGACCCTAGCTGAGCATGGTGTCAGTTGCCTATTGTCTCAGCACTCAAGAGGCAGACATAGGGGCTGGAGAGATGACTCATAGGTTAAGAGCCCTGACTGCTCTTCCAGAGGTCCTGAGTTCAATTCCCAGCAACCACATGGTGGCTCACAACCATCTGTAATGAGATCTGGTGCCCTCTTCTGGCGTGCAGGCAGAATGTCGTATACATAATAAATAAAATCTTAAAAAAAAAAAAAAAAAAGAGGCAGACGTAGGAGATTATTACAAGTTTCAAGCCAACCTGGTCTACTTAGTGAATTCCAAGCTGGCTATGGCTCCACAGCAAAATTCTGTCTCAAAAAACCAAATCTGGGTATGGACGGAACCTGATTGTATTTGGGAGATGAGATGGCAACAGAAGGGTGGAGAGTTCTAGGCCATCCTCAGCCGTGTAGTGAGTTTGAGGACAGTTTGAGCTATATGAGATCTTGTCTCAAAATCAACAAATTCCCCAGTCCTATGTCTCATTTCCAATATTATGAGGTTAAAAAAATATCAAGACTCCAAAATTTAAAACCTCAGGCTTAGTACCCTAAAAGCCTTCTTTTCACACATTAGTCCCTGACTACAAGGACCCTTAGATCTCAAATTCTTTCCTTTAACCCCAGGCCCTAGACATGGTCCCTAGACCCCAGACTCTAAGACTCCAGCCCTGATCACCCTTGAGAAGATCTGGCAAACACCAGATCACAGCCCTCATTCCCTAGCCCCTAACTTGGCCTGTAGGACAGTAACCTTGGTGTGTGTGTATGTGTGTGTGTGTGTGTGTGTGTGTGTAAACCTGGAGGTCAGAAGTCAACATTGGTCATCTTCCTCCATTGATACTATTCTCTGCCTTGCTTTTTTTAATTTTCTTTTTTTAAAGATTTCATTTATTTATTATGTATACAACATTCTGCTTCCATGTCTATCTGCACGCCAGAAGAGGGCACCAGATCTCATTACAGATGGCTGTGAGCCGCCACGTGGTTGCTGGGAATTGAACTCAGGACCTCTGGAAGAGCAGTCGGTGCTCTTAACCTCTGAGCCATCTCTCCAGCCCCTTTTTTTCTTTTTTGAGACTGGGGTTTCTCTGTGTAGCACTGGCTGTCCTGGAACTCACTCTGTAGACCAGGCTGGCCTCGAACTCACAGAGATCCACCTGCCTCTGCTTCCCAAGTGCTGGGACTAAAGGTGTGCGCCACCACTGCCCCACTCTGCCTTGCTTTTTGAGACAATGTTTCTCACTCAGTCTGGAGCTCACCAATTCAGTTAAACTGGATGACCAGCAAGTTCCCAGAATCCTCCTCTCTCTACTTCCCCAGCAATGGGATGACTGGCACACATGGCTGTGCCCAGCTTTTTTTTTTTCTTTTTTTTTCATATGTCCCAGAGATCTGCACTCAGGTCCTCAAGCTAGCACTTTTTTGGCGATGCCTTCTGCCTTCTCCACAGCTGCAAGGGTTTTTGTTTTGTTTTGCTTTGTGATCATCGTTTCATGTAGCCCTTACTGCCTTCCCTACGTAGCCTTGACCCATGGTACTTTTACCTCTGGAGTGCTGGGATTACAGGTGTGAACTACCGTACCAACCCAACTCCAGTTCTCTGACCTCAGACCCTAAAGAGATCCTAAACCAAAACCCCCTGGCCTTTTGCTAACCTTGCTTCTTTCTCCAACAGACATCTCGCCTGGCTTTGCCTCAGGCAACCCCAGACCAACCCTCCGTCCCCTTGGGCCCTCCTACCTCAGCCTGGGGAAGCATCCGGGCTGCTCATGCCATCTTGGGAGGGTTGCACCTGACCCTGGACTGGGCTGTTCGAGGTCTGCTGTTGTTAAAGACTCGGCTGTGACTCAGGACTGAAAGCCACCACCGATATCGTCTTTTAAAAGCCACATGTTATTTATTTATTTATTTTGGTACTTGGGGCGGGGGCAAGATGATCAGGGGCATGCCACACCCACACTTCCTGACACCCAGCTAGATACACTCCCTCCAGGAGACCTGGGTAAGGGGAGTGGGGGTCACCTGTGTGGCTTATTTATACTTATTTATTTAAGAAATTGGGGTGGGCGGCGGGGGGGGGGTGCGGATCTGAGACCTTGAAGAACAGGGAACCAAGATCCTGGATTCTGGGGTCTGTATGAAATCTATCCACAGTGTCTTCCTCCATTCCTCCGTTATTTATTAAACAATTTACTTTTTATGTTAGGAGGAGGGGAGAAGGGGAGGAAAAAGGAAGCCTGGGGTTTTATACCAAAATGTGAGACTTTTTTTTGTGAGACAGAAAAGGGAGTGATTTAAATACGTATCCACTAAGAGGTGATTAGCAGGGGGATGCCAAAATGATCCCAGTCTGACCCAGTGCCTAGCACTGCAAAGCTCAACGGATGTTGAACAGAGTGTTGTTCCAGACCATCACCTTAGAACTAATAGCACCTGCGTGGAGGTACAGAGCTGCAGAGCTGTTTGTTTTTGGTGACATCCGTGCTGGCCAATGGGAAACAGCCTAGGTTCACCAGTAGGGGACAGATGAGTGAAAAGGGATACATCCCATATGATGGAATATGAACCAGCCAGTCTCCGAAAGTCCAGGAGAAGACTACTTTAGACGCTGAAGGTCCCTGCAGCGAGAGAGCGGCCGATGGTAGATATATAAGTATGGACTTTCTTTTTGAAAATGGAAACACCATAACGTTGACAATGACTGTCTCAGGGTTGGAAACATGAGATGGGGCTGTGGGGTGACTTTTATTGTGTGTGTGTGTGTGTGTGTGTGTGTGTGTGTGTGCTTGTATTTTCCAGAGTTTTTACCGTGACTGTATTTTGCATGACACATTTAAGAACCATAATAAACACTATTTTTTAGAATTACAGAATTATCAGTCTCTGTCTCTCACCCTAGCGTACACACACCACAAGGAAAAAAAAAAAAAAAAAGGGCCTCAGAAGGAAGCAAGAAATATGGCTACTAGAGCCTGTGTTCTGGGCCATGCTGAGCCTGGATTTTTTTTTTTAAACTTAAACAATTGTCCCAGATCCTCAAAATATGCCATGTTTTATAAAATAGAGAAACTGAGGATCGAATGAGAGGAGTTGGTTTCTTTATACAGTATTCTGTCTCCATGTATCCCCACAGGCCAGAAGAGGGCACCAGATCTCATAACAGATGGTTGTGAGCCACCATGTGGTTGCTGGGAATTGAACTCAGGACCTCTGCAAGAACAGCCAGTGCTCTTAACCCCTGAGCCATCTCTCCAGCCCCCCGAGGTTGGTTTCTATAGTTTTTGTTGTTGTTTTTGAGTCTTAGCATGAAGCTCTGGCTAGCCTCAACTCACAGAGATTTGCCTGCCTCTGCCCCCTGAGTGCTGGGATTAAAGATGAGTGTCACCTTGTCCAGTTTGTTCCTGTTATGGTCACACAGGTAGTTGGCCTTATGTTGTTATAGCACTGGAATTGAACCCAGGGCCTTATGCATGCCAGACAAGCTACATCTTCGGTTCTATTTATTTACTTATTTGTTGATTGATTTTTTTTTTTGTTTTTTGTTTTTTGTTTTGAAACAAGGTTTCTCTGTGTTAACCTTGGCTATCCTGGCACTCACTCTGCAGACCAGGCTGGCCTCGAACTCACAGAGATCCGCCTGCTTCTGCCTCCCAAGTGCTGGGATTAAAGGCGTGTGCCACCCCAGAGTGGCAATTGAATGATTTTGAGATAGGGTGTTGTTAGATAGCCTAGTCTGCCTTCAAACTTAATATTTTCCTGCCTTTATATCCCTAGTGCTAGGAATAAAATTGTAGTTACTATGCTCAGCTATGATGGCCTCTTTCTTTACAGTTCAGTGTTTAGTTGTTGTTAGAGTCACATGGCGTGCATGCACTTGCGTGTGTGTGCACATGTGCACGCATGCACGCGCGCACACACGCACGCACACACACACACACACACACACACACACACACACACACACACACCCCATTGGGAAACTGAAGCTTGGCATACCGTTGGGTCTTGCTGAGTGTCAGGAGGAGAGTCTCTGGAAGAGCTTGGCCTGTGATTCAAGTGTTTGGGTTAATGGTCCCTGTCTCGGCACTAACACAGACCCTATGGTGGTGGTGTCCTGTCATCACAGTTTTGGGTCCAGGAGAGGGGATGTGCTAATGGAGTTCTGAGTCCCCTCTCCCGGCCCTCAAGACTCCATCCAGGCCATATTCTGGGAGGATGAGTCCTCTGGGCAGTTCCCAGGAAGCAGCAGCCCCTGGTGGCTAGTGAGGTCACAAAGCCCCTGCCAAAGGTTCCTCCCCCTGCCTAGAGCTGACTACCTCTCGCAGGGCCATGGCCATACCAGAGTCTCTCAGCCCTGGGGACACTCCACTCTCTGTCACTGCTGAGCTCCTTACATCCTTGAAGTCCAAGGGTCCAAGGCTGGTGGGCTGGGGTGGGGGTCAGGGCTCCACCTGGGTCCTGGACCCCTGAATCTATACACTTCCACCCGCTGCTCTGACAGCCGTCATGAAACGGCTGTTTAACCTTCGGCGTACCCAGCCTCCCAAGGACCCCCAGAAGTGGGTCCCCATTCTTGGGGAGCTGCAGAAGACCCTCCTGAAGGGCGAGTACCTGCCCCTCCGCCCGCTGCCCATGTTCGAGAGTAACTTTGTCCAGGTCCCTGGCTCCCTGGGCCCCCGGGGAAATGGGGGAGGAGGGCAGAGACACAGGAAGAGAGAGGGACATCCCCCCCGCCCCAATCCCCCCCCCCGCCGCCACGGACTCAGTGGGTTGAACGGGGGATTTGGAATTTGACCTTCTGTAGGTAGGAAAAGTGGGTTGGGAAAGGAAGGAGGGGGCTCTCGGGTTAGGGGATGCTGGAGACATGTTGGAGAAAGGACTGGTCCCAGCCCTGCTCCCTGGCTGCCCCAGGTGACCAATCACGGGGCTCCTGCGTTTGTGCACCACCGAGCCAACAGGCTGACTATGGGTGTAGCGGCGTCCTTGCCTGGCCTCCTGCTACCCGACATTCTGTTGCTTGCTCAGCCCCCCGAGAGTAGGGAGTGCTCCAACATGAACCTGACCAGGTACGCTGCGCCGCCTCCTCCTCCTCCTCCTCAGCCCCAGCTCACTGCCCCTCTGCTCGGGCCCTTGCTATTGCTACCCGGGAGGTCTCGCCCCCACGCAGGATGATCCCCCTCGATTTTGCCCACCTCTATGTCCACGACCTGCCCTCCTGGCGCCTCAAGCTGCGTCTCATCACCGGCCGCTATTACTACCTGGAGCTCGACGCCCCCGACGACGAGCTGAGCTTCCTGTTTGACCGGTGGATTCGCCTCATCAACCTGCTTCACGAACCTACCATATCTTGGGCGCCCAGGACCATGGACATGGTCCCTCTGGACACCCCCCTAGGCGGGGCGCCAGCCTCCACCTGGCGCCTTCAGGTGGGAATTCCATAGAGAACAGAGAGGACTCAGAGCCCAAAGCCTGGGGGGGGCGGGGGGGGCCCTGGAAAAGGACCTGGGTTTCCTAGAATGTCAGGTCTGAAGGGAAGGTCTGACCTCATGGGACCAAGGAAGGAGAAAGCTGGGGATAAAGTTGCTGGCTGGGTAGGTCACAGGCAGAAACTATGGGGTAGGGGAAAGAGCTCAGCTGGTTAAGTAAGATATTGCCTTGGGAGTATGAGGACCTGAGTTCAACCCCTCAGAACCCACCAAAAAAAAAAAAAAAAAAAAAAAAAGGCTGGGTGTAGCAGCACTTTTGGGCGAGGCAGAGACAGGTGGATTGCTGGACTTGCCTGACCTACTTGGTAGATCCCAGGCCAGTGAGTAAAGACACACACACACACACACACACACACACACACACACACACACACACCAGAAAAAGTGGCCAGGCACCCAGGCACAGTGGCACACAACTCTAATCTCCAACACTTGGCAGATGAAGGCAAGAGGCTCTTTATAAATTTGATACTAGAGCCAGGAGGTAATAATAGCATATGCCTGTAAGCTCAGCCAAGGCTATCCAGAGAAACGCTATCTCAAAAACCCAAGACCAAAACAACAACAAAAAATTAAGGCTGATCTGGCTTATACCTTCAGCTCACTAGCCTGCTCCTACTCTTTTCGTTTAAGTGTGTGACCACAAATGCACACTCGAGTGTCGGTTTCTGTTTTTTATTTTCTTCTTTGGTTTTGTTTTGAAGACAGTGTTTCTCTGTGCAGCTTTGGAGTCTGTCCTGAAACTCGCTCTGTACACCAAGCTGGCCTCAAACTCCCAGAGATCCACCTGCCTCTGCCTCCCCAGTGCTGGGATTAAAGGTGTGCGCCACCATTGCCCAGCCATGCTTTTGGTTTTTGGAGGCAAGGTTTTTCTCTGTGTAATAGCACTGGGTGTCCTGAAACTCACTCTGCCCTCAAATTCACAGAGACCCGCCTGCCTCAGTTTCTGGTGTGCTGGGATTAAAGGTGTGAGCCATCACTGCCCCTGTAATTTCTAGTTCTTAAAAAAAGTTTTGGTAGTTTATGCTTGTCATTCTCAAGACTTGGGAGGCTGAAACATGAGGATTCCAATGAGTTTGAGACCAGTCTGGGCTACGTAGTGAGTATCAGGCCATTATAGCCTGTAGAGTGAGACCCTCTGTCAAAACAAAAACCAAAGCAAAAGGAGGAGCTGAAGTAGTTGAGCCCATAAAGAACTTACCTTGTCAGGTGGTGGTGGCGCACGCCTTTAGTCCCAGCACTCGGGAGGCAGAGGCAGGCGGATCTCTGTGAGTTCGAGACCAGCCTGGTCTAGTTCCAGGACAGGCTCCAAAGCCACAGAGAAACCCTGTCTCGAAAAAACAAAACAAAACAAAACAAAAGAACTTACCTTGCAAGTTGGAGGATCTAAATGTGTACAACGTCTAGGTGTGAGGCAGTGAAAGGGCTCAGTGGGTAAGACTGCTTGTGTCCAAGCTTGTCCACAGGAGTTGGGTCCCCTGTCCCACATGGTGGAAGGAGAGAGCTAGCTCCTAAAAGCTTCCCCTTGACCTCCAAGGAGGTGCCATGGCATATGCAGGTCCCCAAAAGGAATACGTACATAGCTGAGCGGTGGTGGCACACACCTTTAATCCCAGCATCTGGAGGCAGAGGCAAGCAGATCTGTGTGAGTGCAAGGCCAGCCTGGTCAACAGAGTGAGTTCCAGGACAGGCTCCAAAGCAAAGCCTGGTCAACAGAGTGAGTTCCAGGATAGGCTCCAAAGCAAAGCCTGGTCAACAGAGTGAGTTCCAGGATAGGCTCCAAAGCAAAGCCTGGTCAACAGAGTGAGTTCCAGGATAGGCTCCAAAGCAATACAGAGAAACCTTGTCTCAAAAAACAAAAACAAACAAACAAACAAAAAAAAAACAAGCAAAGAAACAAACAAAAAACCCTATCTCAAAAAACAAAACAACAACAAAAAAGAAATAAGTACATGTAATAAAACCAATAAAACGTTTAAAGGCCTGGAAAGGTGGTTCAGTGGTTAAGAACATATACTGCTCTTGCAGAGGACCTATGGGTGCTGAAAAGCCACAAAGAGTGACTTGAGACCACCTGTAATTCCATTGGCTCCACCCTGATGTGGCATGGTCTACATGCATACACGTAGGCACTCATACCTCCACATAAAATGAATAGACAAGCAAATCTTAAGGAAAATGAGGAAGGGACCGCTGCCAACTGTCTCTTCTGTCCACAGGACCAGGCTGGAAGCGGACTTACAGGTGAGCCACCTCTGTCAAAGGCTCGCTGGGCCACTTTCCTCTGCGTGTCGGGGTACCCTCCCTCAAAGCATGGGCGGAGCTCAAACGCTTGGACAGGTTCTTCTGCACTCCTGGCTGAGCTCGCCTTGTCCTCAGAGCCTGCCCCCAGTTGGTGCCCCCCTCCCACCTCAGGTCCTTGACCCTCCTCTCTCTGCCTCTCTCCCCTGTAGAAGCTGCTGAGCGCACCTTTCCTTACAAAATATTCTCTTCTCAAAAACAAAAGAAGACCAAGGTGAGGCAGCAAGGGCTCTCTCTCTCTCTCTCTCTCTCTCTCTCTCTCTCTCTGTGTGTGTGTGTGTGTGTGTGTCTGTGTCTGTGTAAGTTCCAGAATGGCCCAGGGGCTGTCCTTCTGACTGACTCCTCTCTGTCCACGGACAGGCAGTCAAGCAAAGACTCAAGTCTCAGGCTGTGGGTGACTCTATACCTCTCATCTGGTCACACCTGCAACCTGCTGAGCCGGTGGAACTCACAGAAAAGAAGTAGGCAATGGGTGGTTTTTGTTTTTCCTTTTTTGGCTGGTTGTGTTTAGGACCCTGGCTCAGACATCACTTAAATGGCCCATTTCTTTACTTCCGTAGGTCCTACCTATCGGATGCCTGCCCCAATGAATCCAAAACTCTAATCCATGTTTCCGGTATGACCAATTCCCATGCTCTGCCACCTGCATGAACCTGCTTGTGAATCTGATCCCTTTCCCAGGGGGCTCAGACTTCTTTCTGCCCCACAGAGAAGGCCAGCATCACCATCCGAACCATCTTTAGCATCATCTCTGGCACGATGAACCAGGAACACTCCAGTACAAAGGCCAGCTATTCGCTAGAGGCTGGGCCCTGGACTCCAGGGTCCAAAGGAGAAGGGCTGGGCCCTGGACTCCAGGGTCCAAGGGAGGAGGGCTGGGGCCTGGACTCCCGGAGTCCAAGGGAGGAGGGCTGGGGCCTGGACTCTGGGGTTTAAGGGAAGAGGGCTGGGATGTAGACTCCCAGTCAGAAGACAAGATTCCCAAGCTTTGTGTCTCCCCTGGCTCTGAACATGTCCACCCATCCATCTATAGACCTGTAGATCTGATTCTGAGGTAACCTCAGGCCGGGCCCATCTGATTGAGACTCCTACACAGTGTATCTCTCACAACAGTCCTGGATTGCCCATCATTGACTCCCGTGATCACATGGAACCCTTTCTGTGGACGAAAGACCTTGAAGATCTCATAGACACTGAATCCACCACCACACTGTCTTCCTCTTTGCAACCGTCTTCTTACCCTCCTGCCTTCTACATCCTCCCACCGAGTCCCTCCTATCACAAGTCTAGTGACAAGGCCAGGCACCCAGGCTCAACGAAACACAATCGGCCACTGTCCTCCCAGAAGGCTGCGTCTGCCCCTGTCACGTCAGGAAAAACACCATTCATTCTGGACAAGTCCAATAAGGTACCAGGTGAGCCGGCTCCATCTCAGAAGGCCCCAAGCCTTCCTGCTCCGTCTCAGAAGGCCCAGAAGTCTTCGGGCAAATCTAACCTCTCCCAGAAGGCCCCGCCCACTCCTGGACCCTCCCGGAAGGTCCCAGTTCCAGTTTCTCCACCCCAAAAAACTTTACCCCCGGTTCTGAAGCTTGTACAGACACCTGCACCTTCCCAGAAGGCCATGCCCCCAAAGAAGGAACATCTAGCCCCAAATACTCAATCTCAGAAGTCTGACCGGCGTCAGAAACAGATTTCCCAGAAATCTGTCGACTCGAGGGCAAAGGCCCCTGGGGACGCCAGCAAGTTACCGGCAGGAGACATGCTTGACAGGAAACCTGAAGGGAAACAGGAGCCTGTGTTGCTGGTGGCAGGGCAGAAGTCCAAAGTGGTGGACGTGAGGGCCCAGGCCATGACTCTGACGCTGCCCACTACGACCACCAAGAAGCAATCCAAGGAGATCTTGATTAGTAAAACCCAGGAGATCACTCTGGAGACCTTGAAGGCCAGAGGCAAGGTGGAGGACAGGGGCCACAAGACGAAGGAGGAGACAACTGTGAACTTGCCGGATCTGAAGTCCAAGGAGATAGGGATGCAGAAGAAATGGGTCACGACCCATGAGATGGCGGTTGAGGCCCCCCCCACAGAGGACAAGCGGGCCTTCTCTGTGGAGGGGCTCGCCCTCGCCAAGATGATGATCATGGCCAACTCCACACAGGATCACCTGAAGTCAGCTACCATCTCTCTGCCCTCCTGGTTCTCTCTGACTTCCAGGGGGTCTGCCATGTCTACGCTGCCCGACTTGCCCTTCCAATCCAGCCAGATGATCTTGCCAGATGGGGGACAAGTAGAGGTCAGGGAACAATCAACGTCCCAAATTAAGGAGAAGGAGAACACGCAGCCCCAGGTGGAGGAGACGCCCGAGGACTTGCTGAGGACGTCCAAGAGGCCCACATCCGAGTTGCCAAAGACTGTCTCTGACGACGCAAAGGTGCAGGAATCTTCTCAGTTTGCCGTCCCTGCCGCCGCTGCGGATTTGAAGGACGAGCACCAGCCACTGGCATCCCTCAAGTCCCCCAAGAATAAGACAGAGTCCACAGTCAGGGTGCCCCAAAAGCAAGGACTCAAGAAGATGCGAACGCAGCAGCAGCAGCAGCAGCAGCAGCAGCAGCAGCAGCCCGTGGCTGTCGTAGGGTCAAAGTCAGAAGTTCTCTTTCCCGTCGTCTTGGAGATTGAGAAAAAGAGAAAAACGGACAAGAAAGATGAGGAAGTGAAGGAATTCGGCAACCAACGTGCTCAGGTATATGGGATTGGCAGCTCGAACCCACCGAACCCACCTTATGTGCATGAATGCTCACACACACACACACACACACACACACACACACACACACACACACACACAGGTGGGGAGAGGGGATCACGTTCTCTGGATTGAATTCGAGCCATTGTGTATGCTAAGGTCAACCCATGACTCATGTTGTTAGACATGAAGTAGATATGTACTAACCATTGCTCTAAGCAGTGGGGATAAAACACCCAACGATGATTACGGTGATGGAAGCAGATTATGTAGCTTGCCATTTAACGGTTAGGGATAAGGCCTGTTGCTAGATATTTGCAATGCAGAGGACAGACCCCGACACAGCACAGCGGCCGAACGTGGCTTTAGCTTCAGAGCAGGAGTCATTTGCGTAGAGACGGGAAATGGAGCTGGAGAGGTATCACCCCGACGGCAGGATATTTAAGTTAGCATGCACGCAGCCCTGAGCTTGAACTGCCCCCAACACTGAACCCGACAAGGTGCAGTGGCACCCGATTGTCCTCCTGGCCATCAGGAGGTGAAAGCTGGTGGATTGGGAGTCCGAGACCAGCCGTGGTTACTACGCCTAGTGAGTTGGAGACCTGGCTGGGCTACACAAGACCTAGTCTCAAAACAAAAGGGCTGTGGAGAAGACCAATTAGAGCATGGGGGGGGGAGGGAGCTCCTACAGAGCAGTGGTGCTCAATCTTCCTAATACTGTGACCCCTTAACACAGCTCCTCACATTGTGGTGACCCCCCCCCGGCCCCCCTGCCCCCCGACCCCCCCCCCGCCCCAACAATCAAATCACTCCTTTGCCACTTCTTAATGGCGATTTTTCACCACTGCTGTGAATTGTAAATATCTGACATTCAGGGCGGGCGTCTGATGTGAGACCCCCCCCCAGAGGGGTCACAACCCACATATTGAGAGCCACCTGGTAGAAGGAACAAAGTCCCTGAGGCCGAAGCGGGCATGTTCACTGTACCTTTACTGAGTGTACCCTACCCAGAGTCCTAACGAAGGAAATGGCTTTTTCTGGTGCACAGTTTGAGGGGACAGTCCCAGCATGGTGGGGAAGTACTTTGTGTGTGCGAGTCGGGGGTGGGGGTGGGGGTTTGTGGTGGTGCGCGGGTGTGCTGGCCTATGCGTGCAAGTTTGTGAGACAGAAGTCAGCTTTGGGTGTCTTCCCTTGGATTTGATCCTGGTACCAAATGAAACTGGGTGTGGCAGTATCCCCTTTTGGTCCTAGTACTTGGGAGGCAGAGGCATAGGATCAGGAGCTCACAGTCACCTTCGGCTCTGTACCACCATCGAGGCCAGCCTGTAGTACAAAGTGACTCTGTCTCAAACTAATAAGAGCCCTTGCGATGGCTCAGTGGGTAAAAGCGCTTGTCACCAAGCCTGGCAGCCTGTGTTCCATCCTTGGGACCCATATGGTGGAAGGTGAGAACGAACTTCCACAAACTGCCCTCTTATCTACCTAAGCACCCATGGCATGGCACCCCTCTCCCCTTTTAATCCCAGCACTCAGAAAGCAGAAGTGAGTGGATCTCTGTAAGTCTGAGACCATCCTGATCTACATACCCGGTTCCAAACCAGCCGGTTTCCAGACCATGGTGAGACCTTGTCTCAAGAGAAAAAATATATATATAAAAAAAGTAAAAATAAAAACAAATTGTCACATACCAAGTGAAAGAAACAGACCCCGAAAGCCAACCAGATAAGAATACATTTCTATGAGGTATGAATACATTTCTATGGTGTCCACGGAGACAGAAAAAGAGAGACGGTGATTTTCCAAAGTGCTCAGAGATGTAGGAATGGAGAATGACTTCTGATGTGTTGGGGGTGGGGGTGGGGGGGTTGCGGGCTGAAAGGTGACCAAAAACGTCTTTGGACACTAGAAAGGGGTGATAAATATTGACTACCTTTTAAAGGTGTAAATACCAGCTGTGAAATATATGTAATTTCTGCACTCTTGGATGCCTGCCTCCTCTGCCTGTCCCCTAAAACAGCCTCTGCCTTTCTCTCCTCCCCACAGTAAGCAGCAGCGACCCAAGGATTTAAGATAACACAACGCAGGAGACGCAATCTATCAACGTATTGTCCAGAAAGCCCAGTGGGACCAAGGTACCCCTGAGACACGGAAGATGTGGACCTGGAGGAGTGGTTCTCAGGAACCAGGAACCCTCCTCCTCCTCCTCCTCCTCGCACAGGCCCGCAGGGTGCTGTGCACCCCGACTGTTAAGACAGACGCAGACTGCTGAGAACACCGTGTGCGGTGGTGGGGAAACCCTCCCTCTCCCGTGGGGACCAGAGTTAGAAAGACGTTTATCTATCGGGGGAGGGTGGGGCGGAGCAGATGTCAGGGACCAGCTCAGCTTTGCAGGGATTAAAAGTCTTAAGTCTGAGACTCAAAAAAGCGCAGCCTTGGTGCCTGGTGTCTGTGTGCGCTCCAGTGCACGGGTCCCCCCAAGGGGAGGGGCATCCCCACCCGGGGCATCCCCACCCACCCACCCACCCGCACCCGCGCGCGCGAGAGGGAGGGGCGGGGCCTCCACTGACCCCACCCCTCACGTTGCAGAGGGATCCGATTGGCTGGGACTCCCCGAGGGCCAGCCAATCCGGCCTGAGGGTCGCATTTTCCCCTGCGCTCTTTGGCACCGGCTCTCACACTCGGGCTAAACTCACGGCAGGCCAGGCGGAGTTGGCGCATCTCAGTCTGGTGAGGGCAAGGCGGGTGGGGGGTGAGAGTGGGTCAGGAGCTGGGAAGGGTCGGAGCCAGGGGCCGCCCCTTAGGCCCCACGGAGCCGCGCACCCCTTCCCGCAGGAGCGGACCCGACCCTTCCGTGGATGGTGGATGCTGAAGCCCAGATGTCCGCTCCGGGCGAATGGAAAACGCCCCCCTTTGACCCGCGCTTCCCTAACCAGAACCAGACGCGTAACTGCTACCAGAATTTTCTGGGTGAGACCGGTTGGGCCACATTAAGAGGGGAGGTCCCCCCCCACCCCCACGCCTGGAGACCCTCGGAGACCGTTGGAATGGGAGGCTGGATCGTGGCCTGCAGGGGCGGGGCCTGCACCCAAGTGGGTGGGGCAGAGCCGCGCAGGGGCGGGGCCCGGAGAGGAGGATGCTGCCAGTCTGGAAGCGTTAAGATCACCGCCCTGGAGTTGAGATGGGTTGAGGCAGGAGGGATGGATGGAGCCTTGTCAGTAAAGGGCCAGGAGTGAGGGGGTCGTGGCCTGCAGGGGCGGGGCCTGCACCCAGTGGGTGGGGCAGAACCGCGGAGGGGCGGGGCCTAGAGAGGAGGATGCTGCCAGTCTGGAAGCCGCCCTGGAGTTGAGATGGGTTGAGCCAGGAGGGATGGAGCCTTGTCAGTAAAGGGCCAGGCCAGGAGTGAGGGGGTCGTGGCCTGCAGGGGCGGGGCCTGCATCCAAGTGGGTGGGGCAGAGCCGCTCAGGGGCGGAGCCTGGAGAGGAGGATGAGGATGCTGCCGCCAGTCTGGAAGCGTTTAGATCACCGCCCTGGAGTTGAGATGGGTTGAGGCAGGAGGGATGGAGCCTTGTCAGTAAAAGGCCAGGCCAGGAGTAAGGGGGTCGTGGCCTGCAGGGGCGGGGCCTGCACCCAAGTGGGTGGGGCAGAGCCGCGGAGGGGCGGGGCCTGGAGAGGAGAGGAGGATGCTGCCAGTCTGGAAGTGTTAAGATCACCGCCCTGGAGTTGAGATAGACTGAGCCAGGAGGGATGGAGTCTTGTCAGTAAAGGGCCAGGGAGTGAGGGGGGGTCGTGGCCTGCAGGAGCGCGGCCTGCACCCAAGTGGGTGGGGCAGAGCCGCGGAGTTGAGATGGGTTGAGCCAGGAGGGATGGAGCCTTGTCAGTAAAGGGCCAGGCCAGGAGGGAGAGGGCTAGGTCAAGAGAAAAGGAGCGGGGCCAGGGGTGACAGGAGGCGCCCCTGATGGAGAGCCAGCTGGAACTTGTCGTGGAGGGGCACGGTGAAGCGGACAACCAGAGGGGCCTGGACCTCGCCAGGCGGCAGAGCTCGGTCAAGATGGGAGGGTTGGTTGGTTGGTTTGTTTGTTGGTTTGTTGGTTTGTTTTGGTGTGTGGAGGGGCTGTAGATCCAAAGCAGGAGCCCGATTGGTTGGAAAGTTTGAGACTGAGTCTTGGAAGGGCGCGGTAGGTGGGGGGCGGGCAATGTCTAGAGGGGCGTGGCTTGTCTCGTGACCCTCCCACCCCCACCCCGAGGCTCTCTGCAGACTATCACCGGTGCTTGAAGGCTATGAACCGCCGCGGGAAGAACACGCAGCCCTGCGAGTACTATTACCGCGTGTATCACTCTCTGTGTCCCATCAGCTGGGTGAGAGAGCGGAGCGGGGGGGACTGGGTGGAGAGGGTGGTGGGCTCAGACCCCGGCTGAGCAGACGCTGGGTCCCCCCTGCCTCTCCAGGTGCAGCGCTGGAACGAGCAGATCAAGCAGGGGACTTTCCCGGGCAAAATCTGACTTGTGCAGTCGAGGGCGCAGGAGCGCTGCGCCCCCGGTGACCGCGGTCCTCTGACCAAGCGAGCCCCAGCCTGGGTGACCCTCCTCTTCTTCATCTCTACGCCACAAATAAAGTTATGGTGCTGCTAATGTTTATCTTCTCTGTTTGGTTTTGTGTTTTTGAGAGTCTTCTCTCACTAGCCCTGGACCTCACTGATGGGCTGGACTAGCGGGGATCCGCTTGTGTCGGACTCCCCAGCCGCTGCACCAGGCTCTGTGTGTGCATGCTCAGGCTCTGTGTGTGTGCATGCTCAGGCTCTGTGTGTGCATGCTCAGGCTCTGTGAGTGCTTGCTCAGGCTCTGTGTGTGCATGCTCAGGCTCTGTGAGTGCTTGCTCAGGCTCTGTGTGTGCATGCTCAGGCTCTGTGTGTGCATGCTCAGGCTCTGTGTATGTGCATGCTCAGGCTCTGTGTGTGTGCATGCTCAGGCTCTGTGTATGTGCATGCTCAGGCTCTGTGTGTGTGCATGCTCAGGCTCTGTGTGTGCATGCTCAGGCTCTGTGTGTGCTTGCTCAGGCTCTGTGTGTGCATGCTCAGGCTCTGTGTGTGCATGCTCAGGCTCTGTGAGTGCTTGCTCAGGCTCTGTGTGTGCATGCTCAGGCTCTGTGAGTGCTTGCTCAGGCTCTGTGTGTGCATGCTCAGGCTCTGTGTGTGCATGCTCAGGCTCTGTGTGTGCATGCTCAGGCTCTGTGTGTGCTTGCTCAGGCTCTGTGTGTGCATGCTCAGGCTCTGTGTGTGCATGCTCAGGCTCTGTGTGTGTGCATGCTCAGGCTCTGTGTGTGCATGCTCAGGCTCTGTGTGTGCATGCTCAGGCTCTGTGTGTGTGCATGCTCAGGCTCTGTGTGTGCACGCTCAGGCTCTGTGTGTGCACGCTCAGGCTCTGTGTGTGTGCATGCTCAGGCTCTGTGTGTGTGCATGCTCAGGCTCTGTGTGTGTGCATGCTCAGGCTCTGTGTGTGTGCATGCTCAGGCTCTGTGTGTGTGCTTGCTCAGGCTCTGTGTGTGCATGCTCAGGCTCTGTGTGTGTGCATGCTCAGGCTCTGTGTGTGTGCATGCTCAGGCTCTGTGTGTGCATGCTCAGGCTCTGTGAGTGCATGCTCAGGCTCTGTGTGTGTTTGCTCAGGCTCTGTGTGTGCATGCTCAGGCTCTGTGAGTGCTTGCTCAGGCTCTGTGTGTGTGCACACTCAGGCTCTCTGTGTGTGCATGCTCAGGCTCTGTGTGTGCATGCTCAGGCTCTGTGTGTGTTTGCTCAGGCTCTGTGAGTGCATGCTCAGGCTCTGTGAGTGCTTGCTCAGGTCGTCTTGCACACATGGCAACTGCTTACTGGCTGAGCCCCCCTAACACTGCTTCTTTTCATGGGGGGGGCAAGGAGAAGGATGGCCGCTCCAGTGTTAAGGCAGGCAGATGGAAACAAACTCAGAGGCTCTCGGGTTCTGCCCGTGATGACCAGGTCAAGAGCTCAACATTTAAGGTAGCCCCTGCCTTTAATCCAGCACTCCAGAGGCAGAAGTGTAGGAAGACACCATAACCATGCCTCCTAAGGGCTGGCTACAGGTGTGCCTGACCAGGCCTGTCAGGGCGTGGTCAAGGTGAGGTCAGGATGACGTGGGATAGGTTTTTAAGGGATGGGAGGCCCCTTCTCTCTGACCTCGCTGCCTTGCTGCCCTGGGCACGCTCTGGCTTGCGTTTGGCTGGTGTTTATCTGAATAAAGATATCTTAACCATGCAGACTACGGATAGGTTCTCGATATACAGAAGCAGGTGGATTAAAAGCTAGCCTGGTCTACATAGTGAGTTCAAGGCCAACCAAGGCTACAATATACAGTGGAACCCTGTACACACACACACACACACACACACACACACACACACACACACACCCCAAAGACCACCTACAGATCCAGGCTCAGGGTGTCTTGTCTGTCAGTCGCCACACGTAACCCTTCTTCAGCCTCCTGCCCTCCTGCCTGGGCCATCTTGGCTATCATGCCTACCCATCCAGTCCCTGGTCCTGAGGAATTGTAATTCCATGACCCAGTGCTGATCACTATCCCCTGACCACCCTGCTTGACACTTTATCTACTTCCCTTCACGCCCACCCCCGCTGGTCCCATTTCCCTCCAAAAACACCTTGTCCCCACCACAAGAGCCCTCTTGTCCCTAAGGCCCCAGAGACATTTCTATCCTTCAGCAGCCCCAGAGCCTGGCACAGCAGCACCCTCTGATTAAGAAAAAAAATTGAAGATGTGGGGGCTGGAGAGGTGGCTCAGAGGATAAGAGCACTGGCTGCTCTTCCAGAGGTCCTGAGTTCAATTCCCAGCAACCACATGGTGGCTCACAGCCATCCGTTATGAGATCTGGTGCCCTCTTCTGGTGTGCAGATAGACATGGAAGCAGAATGTTGGATACATAATAAAATCTTTAAAAAACTGAAGATGTGTATGAGTAAGATATCCGTGTGTGTGTGTGTGTGTGTGTGTGTGTGTGTGTGTGTGTGTGTGAATGAATAAAACATTCATGTATGTGCACACACCCCTTGAGTACTTGGTGCTCATGGGAGCCAAAAGGGGGGCCTTGGATCTCCTGGAACTTAAAGCAGCAAATGTTTTTTTAAAATATTATTATTGGTGTTTTGAGACGGTTTCTCTGTGGCTTTGGAGGCTGTCCTGGAACTAGCTCTGTAGACCAGGCTGGCCTCAAACTCAGAGATCCGCCTGCCTCTGCCTCCCGAGTGCTGTGATTAAAGGCGTGTGCCATCACCGGGCGCGGCAAATGTTAACCACTGAGCCATCTCATCAGCACCCTACTCCCTTTGATTTCTAATGCAGGTCTACCCCTGTGCTCATATGGGGCCGTCTGTCCCTTTCTCCGTAGGTGACAGTTCTGTTTCTTCCACTGACCCACCCCTTGAGCACGCTCAGCACTTCCGTCTTAACCATTCTTTGTACCCAATCATTCTGGTTCCAGATGCTCCTTGGCAATATCTTCCACACATAAGGAGTGGCACCCTCCTCCTCTTTATGGACAGGTTTACATAGTCCTGGCTGGCCTTGAACCCACAGAAACCCATCTACCCATGTCTGCCTCCTGTGCACCGGGATTAAAGTGTGCACCACCACCCTGCCAGACTAACTCCCTGGCCCTCCTTTTAAAATGTACTTTGAGCAGGTGGGTCAGATGCCCTGGTGCTGTAGTTGCTGGGTGGAGACTGTTTGCAGCCTGATGCCAGGTCCTCTGGATGAACGGCAAGCACCAAGCCACTGAGCCTGCCCTCCATCCTGAAGTGACCCTGTTTGCTTGTTTGTTTTAAGATAAGTATCATGTAACCAGGATAGCCTTGAACTCTTAATCCTCCTGCCTCTACTTGCCTTGTGTTGCGATTATAGCCTCCAAGCCTAGCACCAGTAATCCTTAACAGAACCCCAGGCCTCTAGGCTTGCCTGTGCTGGAACCTGCTGTTACCCACAGCTACCTGAAGCTTCAGGTCCTGGCCAGACCTGAAGTAACCGCAAACTCTTGTCTTACAAGGCCTCATGTGACTACATGTAACTCCCAGGTTTCAAAGTAACTTTGATTATGCACGTCACCTTCCTGAATGACCAGCCCCAGTTTCTCCAGCTGTAAAGCAAATGGCTCAGAGTCCCCGTTATCAGAAGCGGGATGGGGAGGGGGGTGGTCTGGCTGGTCCCACCCTTGGGTGACCTGTCTACTACCTACCTGCCCCATAGGCTGCTCACCACCCACCAAGGACACACCCCAGGTGGCCTAGGATGACTGGCTCCATCTAGACCTTGGCCCCAGAGCTGTCTGACCACAACCCGAGAGAGACGGGCATGGTGGGAACACAGGGTGAGGACCAGGAAGATTGGTCACCCGCCATCCCCACAGGCGACACTGCTGATCAGACAGCAACTGACCAGACAGCACTGTCCCGGGGAGAGGTCAAATGCTGCCTGAGGGCTTAATGATGTCACCCGGTTAAGCGTCTGGACCTTGAGCTGTGCAGCTAGCTACCTTTGTCCTGCCCAGAGGCATGGGTCTGGAGTCTGTTTCCTCCCAATGTCCTCCCAGCTTCCATCTAGCTTTTCCTTTCCGGGTCCATCCTCCTCCTTGCCATTGCCACCTGACTCCTTCCTGTCTCTTTCCAGCACTTTTAAAGGCCAGCCTGGCTTCAGACTCTCCATCGTCTTCCCGAGTGTTGGAACTGCAGGTGTACCGCCATCCCGGGCCTCACTCCAGGCCATTCTTAGCTAACTCCTGGCTAACTCTGCCTGTGCTTTGTGAGAAGCCACACCACACCCTGCCTCTAGCCTGAGCGTGAACCACCCCACCACAGACTCCCAACGGCTCTCTCTAGGCCCCTCAGCTAGTGCTCCCCACCTACATCGACTGGGACCATTTCCCAAGCTCCCAGGGCTACACTCGGCTCTTAGCAGCCTCCCTGGCCACAGGGTGCAAGACCAATCGCCCTGTCTTCCTCTTTCCTCCAGCTCTGTAGCTTCCTCAGAAACCCTTTCCTCCCCGGGACCACTGACGGGTTCCTGTGCTTCCTGGGCAGAGGTCAGAACACCTCTGCCGCTCTTCACTGTGTCCTCAGGGGTCCCCTTCATTTCCAGACACCGGCTCTCCCTACAGGGTCCTATGGCTCCTGGGGTCATCTGAGAAACCTCCAAGGTTCAAGAGGAGAGACAGAGCTGGAACAGCGCCTCTGGGGCGCCACCAGTGTCCACACTGTCTGTCTTTATTTCCTGGTTATTTCTTTTCTGGTACAGAGGATTCAACAAAGGCTTGGTACTTGTCAAACAAGCCCTCTACCCCTGAACTACAACCCCCAACTTTTTTTTTTTTTTTTTTTTTTTTGGTTTTTTGAGACAGGGATTCTCTGTGGCTTTGGAGCCTGTCCTGGCACTCGCTCTTGTAGACCAGGCTGGTCTCAAACTCACAGAGATCCTCCTGCCTCTGCCTCCCGAGTGCTGGGATTAAAGGGATTGCGCCACCAACGCCCGGCTAACCCCCAACTTTTTAAACTCTGAGAGTACAACATGTAGGCCAACTGGCTACATGAGACTTCCTCCACCCGTCACCAGGGCTGGGTTTCTGGGCCCCAGCTATGTCTCCCCAGAACCTGTATTTGTACAGGCTCAACAACTCCCTGCAGATTTTATTTGATTTGATTTTTCACAGTCTATGTAGCGGTGGCTGGCCTGGAACTCCCTGTGTAGACCAGCCTAGCCTTGAACTCACTTGCCTCTGCCTCTTGAGTGCTAGAATTAAAGGGGTGCCACCACATCCCACCCCGGGCCCTGCACTAGAGGTAAGGGCACCTGGTTGCGAAGTGAAAGAGACAAGTCCTTCCATGGCCTCAGGCCAGTCACTGCTTCCCGGTCATCAGTCATCCATTTATCTCCTCACTCCCCACAACAGAGAATGCCCTCGGTCTCCTCCTATAAGCCCTGTTCTTGTGGTCACGGACTTTACCTTAGTACAGCAGTCCCCAGAACCCACTGCCCGCCTCCCTTCTTAAGGAGCTCGTCGGGGTAGCTATCAGTGTTTAAGGCATGCCACCCCATCTCCCTCTTGACATCCCCCTAAAACAGAAAAACTCCTAAGGGCTTAAAAGGTTTTAATAAAAAGTTCAAGTTCTTCCAATCCCCCCCCATCACACCCCCGTTCTGGTGTGGGGAGGAGAGGGAGCCTCCCCTACACCCCAGTAGCACCAGGGATAGCACCGTGAGAAAGATGAGGTCACACCTGGCCTCCCTGAGACCCATGGGGCAGGGCCAAGGATGTGCCCCTGGGTACCACCCACCCCATCTGACTGCTCCTGCCTCCAACAACTGCAGAGCTGAGAGAGAGTCAAGCCACTCCCCTTTGTGGGGGGCGGCTTGGGAGGGCAAACCCCCAAGTCAGTTCCACCTCCTGAGGCTTGAGCAGAATTGTAGAGAGTCGCCATGGAGTGGCCCCCACCCCTTATGGCTTTGCTCCCTGGGGAGGAAGAGGCTGAGGGGGGGATGGCTCCTACAGTTCTGAGGTGCGGGCAGGGATGGGGAGGGGAACATCAAATGGCCAGGGCTCCCTGCTTGGTTGGGGTTGGCTCAGGGGTCAGCAGTCATAGAGCAACAAGGATCAAATCCCTAGGGATGTCCTAAACAACACAATCCCGGGATCAGACCCGGGTCAAGGGTCCTTCCTTCCCTCCTGGAGGGGTCCAAGACAGAGACTGCACTCCAGGCAGCCCATCATGGCTCGCCACTGTTGATGTCCAGATCAATGGAACCATGACTGACCACTAGCCGGAGGCGCTTAGGTGGGCAGAAAGGAGCGAAGGCAAGGGTCTGCTTGGGGATAAGGTCAGGGGTAGGGGCAGGGGCTGGGCTCCCAGCAGGGGCAGGAGCAGCTGGTAGGGCTGGGGCTAGGCGGGTAAGGTGTACACGCACCACAGACGGTAGCCCGTAGCGCCGGGCCCAGTACCAGTCCTGCTGTGGGGTCCAGCGGGTCTTGGGGAGCATGTGCAGGGCCACCATGGCCTCAGCCCGCAGTTTGCAGTGGGGACCACAGCCCCCCCATCGGTGTAAGGAGACACTGACAGCAGGGAGGACAGGGGGCGACTTAGCCCGGCGGATCCTGGGGCGGCGGCGGCGCTTTCGGGGACGGACTCTGGGCTGGGGCTGAGGCACCCTCTGGAGCCACAGGGGCAAGTAGTCCAAGTGGGGGCTGGTAGGCAGCAGGCATGGGGGTTGGCAGGCAGCTGTGGTAGTCAGGGAAGAGAGAAGGAAAGGGGGAGCCAGTCAGCAGGGCCGGAACAGCTCCTCCTCCGGGCAGTTCAGCAAAGTGACCCAAAGGCTAGAGACCAGGCATGTGCTCACCGCAGAACGGGTCACGGAGTCGCAGTGGGGACAGGTGGGAGCAGGCCCGCGGACCCAGCGGGCTCTGCTGGCTGCTGTCCAGGCCCTGCTGCAGACGCCGCTTTGTCTCTCGAAGCTCGTACTTGTCCAGGGGCTGTGGCCGCAGCTCCGGCTCCCTGGGCTGAAGTCTGAAAGCTCCTTCACCCTTCCTGCAGGAACAGAAAACGGCAGAGGCGGGCACTGGGTTAGACACGTTTCAGAGTGACTTCCTGGAGATGGATCCCAACCCAGAGACCCTTGGCCTCCCACGGCATCGGCGGCGCATACCTCTCACAGGTGTAGCATTCACAGTGCTCGTTCTTCTCACCAAAGAAGCCCTCGCCATAGAAGCATGTCACTTCGTCCCCTGGCTCAATGTCCCGGAGCACCTTCACACAGGCAGTGTTGCCATCTGAGGGCACAAACTGAAGCCATGCCCACTCAATAGCCCAACCTGGGTCACAAGGCAGGAGCTGACCAGTTTCTCAACCTGACCAGGCGCACACACTGGTCTAAGGTTCTGTAAGGGGACAGGCCACAGCTAAGGAACCCTACCCCCACCCCACCATTTCCTGGCAGCTGCCCTGGCTAGAGCCTGGCCTGTCTTCTGTGTCTAAGCCCTCCCTGCAGGCTGGGACCCCCAGCAGTATGCGGGGCCAGCAGGGACCACTCCTTGTGTTCTTCCCCCGACTTGTGCTCAGTGCCAAGCTCCACACCTCAGACTTACCTGCCCATGGCATAGTCCCTCTAGAGCCACCACTCCTTGCCACTCTGCCTTCAGGATCACTCGCCCCAAGGTTACCCTACAGACTCGGTCATTCTTGTCTCCCTCTCATATCTGCATCTGCCTCTGTACTCCCTACCTGGAGGAGACGTGGTCATCCTAGCTATCTAGCCAGCCAGCCTGCCACTCAAACCTGACATCCAAAGATGCCTCCTTGCCTGATGGTCCACACCAAATGGCCAGGGCCTCCTGAGTGTGCCCCCTCCTGTATCCTTGTCCTTCTCTCCTCCTGCCCCTCTACCTTCGGTTGGTCTTTCATCACCTCAGGGTTCATGACCTGCCCAACTCCCTAAGACCAACCTCTCTCTATACAGTCCTTTCCTTCCCACTAAGCCTCCTGCCAACTGCCACCACAGCCACCTAGAACCCAAACCCCCCACTCTGCTGTGGGACACAAGGAGTGGTCCCTGCTGGCCCTGCATACTGCTGGGGTCCCAGCCTGCAGGGAGGGCTTAGACACAGAAGACAGGCCACACTCTAGAAGGAGAGTCAACTAAGCTCACTAGCCTGGCTGTCACCATCTTTGCCTCATTACAGCCCTATCATATGACGTGAAATGTCTTGCCCTCTTGTGCCCCTGATTTCCTTCAACACTTAGAAAACCTCGGATACTCCAAAGCCTGCTGGTTCCAGATCACCAAACGAGCTGGTGACCGCGTGCATACTGCCCTTTGCTTTCTGTCCCACCCAGCGTCTGAGTGCAGGGACTGGTGAGGGCTGTGTGTCATTCATCCTGAGAGCCTCTGACACACGGAACAAGTCTGCAGTGTCAGATGTCCACCACCTGACCCCAACAACTGTCTTAAGGGCGTGGACAGGAGAAACCTGAGGCCAGACAGTACAACCATAACTCTTTTCAGTTCTTAGTCAGGAAACTGAGCTTTGACCCTGACTCATGCCTTGGGGGCCCCCACAGAGGGCAAGAGGTCTGTGCCCTGACAGTACACAATGGGTCAGGGGCTTCCCAGAGATGCCACTTACATTATTATCAATTATTATTATTATTATTATTTTTTCGAGACAAGGTTTCTCTGTGTAGCTTTGGAGCCTATCCTGGGACTCTTGTTCTGTAGACCAGGCTGACCTCAAACTCACAGAAATCCACCTGCCTCTGCCTCCTGTGTGCTGGGATTAAAGGCATGTGCCACCAACACCTAGCCCATTATTTATTATTATTATTACTTGATTTCTTTTTAGTTTTTTGAAGACAGAATCTTGTTACTTTATCATCCTAAGTGACCTGAAACTCACTATGTGGATCAAGCTGGCTTCCAATTTGCATCAATCCTCCTGCCTCTATCCCTAAACACTCATGTCACAGGTACAAGTCAGCGTGCTCAACTAAAACTCTGCTTTTGTTCCTGCTGGTCCTGTGGTTTGAACTCAGACCACTCGTATGCTAAGCAAGCACTCTAACCTGAGCTGTATCCCTGCTCTGTTTGTTCTTTCTGTGGTACTGGTTAACGTAGGGTCTTGTGCATGCTAAGCAAGCATTCTACCCTGAGTTAGATGCCTGGACCTTTTGAAATATAGTTTAGCTGAAGTTTCCCGGATTAGCCTAGAACTTTGAATTTTCCTGCCTCAATCTCCCAAGATGCTGGGATGACAGGACCACATCACCACACCCTACTAGACCTTTGTGACATGTTCTAGCCCGTTATCTCCTCCCTCCCTCCCTTACTCTGCCCTTCTAACCACAGTTTCTTAGCAGAGGTCCTTGGTCTCCTGGATTTTCTCCACTTCTCCCCTGTGAGTGCCACCAATGCTGCCTGGGTGAGATTAGCTAATCTGTCTCCCCATCATGCCTTAGGCTCCATTTTAGTCAATAGCCCAGGCTCTGGTACAACAGTGCAAACACACTGATGCTCCTGCCTCCCCACCTGATATTCTGGGGTACACGTGCCTTCCCATGCTGCCCTCTCCAGGTGCTGCCACCCACCCCACTACAAGGGACTATCGAGGGTAGGAAACTGCAAGGGACTATCGAGGGTAGGAAACTGCAAGGGACTATCGAGGGGTCCAAAAAACACCCCTCCCGAACCCTGATTTCCCACGTGCCGGTCCCTCTCACACCCTGCAGGCCTCACCTTGCAGTTAGGTTTGCAGTCTGTCATCGGTTGGGCGGACACGAGAGAAAAGAGAACAAGTGAGCAAGTGAGCAAGTGAGCAGGTGAAGGCAGCCCCCCCTTTCCCTCATCTCCGACACTCGCCTGGCCTCCAGCACCTTCCCACTAGCCTTGCCCTCACCGTGGTTGATGAAGGCAGCTGGGCCCAGCCACAGCTGGGCACTCCTTTTCCGGGTGGAGTACATGATGCTGAAGTCGTTCTCCCCGGCCCTAAGCAGGTGCTCGTCTTCTTGGCGAAGCTCGGCAACGCAGCCTACCAGCAGCTCCAACTTCTCATTCTTCTTCCTGCTGACAGGCTAAGCTGTAGGGCTCTGAGCAAGGAAGGCTTCCGGGTCCTTGCTGGGGATGAGGGCCTCCCATGCAGAATGGCGCAGGGAGCCAGGGCTCTCCCTCTTATCCCCAGGTGCTCACCTCTCACTAGCCCCACGTCCTCTGGGCCCTACCTGCCTCACCCACAGGGACCCAGTCTGTGCTCCCAGCAGCCCCCTTACCAAGCGCGGGTAGACACAATCTTGGCCCCATTGGTCTCCATGGAGTAGCGGGTGCAGGGCAGAATGGTGAAGCCACTCTCGGGCAAGAGGGCTCGGAGGTAGCAAAAAATCTGAGAGAAGAGAGAAGAGGGACGGAAAGTTGAGTAGAGCCAACTACAGGGGCCCTTCCTCTTAAGAGGACCAGGTCTACTTTGTCATGGACTGTGTGGCCTGGGTCCTCCCTGGGTTTAAGTGTCCTCATCTGTCAAAGGAAGAGGAGGTTGGACTCATCTCGAAGCTCACCAGCCCCTAGTTCTTCTCTTCTAGGATTCTGAGCCTTGCAGGGTGTCTCCAGGGGCAAGGCAGCCTGGGACCTGGGGGCTGCTCCCCTAAGAGCTCCAGAATCTGCCAGCTAAATGGGGAGAGCACAGTGCAGTTCAGAGAAAGGCATGGGCTCCCTCACGTGGGTCTTGAAGGCAGCCTCCTGCCGAGGGGCCCGGCTCTGGAAGTAGTGGGCCATCCAGCTCCCCAGTGTCAGGGCCCTGTACGTAGCCTCCAGGTCCTGCTGTCTTAGGAAAGCTTCCAGTGCTGAGCGGAGGTGGTGCTGTCGTCGCAGGGTGGGCACGGGGCTGGGAGAAAGGATAGGCCTCAGTTCCAGGGACTTCTGGGATCCTGACCCCCCCACCCCCCACCTGAGGCTTCAGGGAGGCCAGGTGAGTGTTACAAAAAAGACAAGAGAAAGGGTCCAGGCCTGCCATTAACGCAGACACTCCCTCACCTGACATTCATCTTATGCGTGCGGAAGCCGAGGTAGGGGTCAAGAACAAGGCTGGTGGCCAGGTCATCGTTCTCGCACAGTTCTCGGGCTGTCACTCTGTCAGGCCCCATGGTGCTCTGAAGACCATGCTGCTTCTGGCACAGAACAGGGCACAGGGGTGTGCTCTGTGCCACTCAGCTGCTCCGAGGTGTCTGTGGGCTCCACAGCCTGCTTATCTGTAGGAGAGCACAGGGTGGAGGGGAAGCAATATTGACTTCACAGGGCGCTAGGCAAGAAGGACACCCCGTGAGAAACACTGTCTCTTGTGCATTAAACTCTCCCCTCCCCGCTTGCAAAACAGCTGCAGGTCCCCCAGTTACACACACACACACACACACACACACACACACACACCACCTCCCCAGGACATGCACACTTTCATGGATGTAAGCACACACAGACCACCAAATGCACATGGAGGAGATAAGTCCCCCGTGTACCCAAGGGAAGGCAGATTAATTGGCGCTCTGAGATAACTCCAAAGGCTTAGCATCGCAGGAGGGAGTTGGGACAGCTGGGCCTCACCAAGGGAGAGTTGAAAAAAATGAACTCAATGTTTCTGCGCTTCTAGCCTGCCTTTGGTGACCCTTGCTGGGCTGGGTCTCAGCCTTCACCACCTCCCTCCAAGGTCACCCTTTTCTGGGAATGGTCAAAAGGCTGTGGGTGGGACCCAGGCACCCTGGAGTGGAGAAAGAATCCAGTACCTGTTCCCTGACTGAGAATTCCAGCAACAACGGGGAGGAAGGGGGGGGGGGAAATCACTCAAGGGGACAAAAACCAGGAAGAAGAAAGAGGAAACAGAACGGAGAGAAAGAACAAGTCAAGCCAGAAGGGAAGGAGGCAAGAGGGAGGAGAGGGAGAAAAGAAAATTAAGAGTCAGAAAACCAAATCCAACGAAGCAAGAGGGAGGGACGGGTTACCCCCCAGTTACCCTCATCACCGTGGTGTGTCTGACAGATGAGCAGTGTAAGCAGGACGAGAGGGGAAGGAGGGTGGCTGAGACACGGGGAGAGAAGCTACCAGAACTGGGAGAAAACAAACAAACCAACAAGCGAACAAACAATAAGTGTGGGCTGGATGAAGAGGGTGCTAAGAAAAAAGCCTGGAAGCCGGGGAGGAGCTTCTGAGGAGAGACAAATGAAGCCAGGTACAGCGTGAAGGGAGAGAAAGGCTACAAGCATGGAGGGGAGCCAAAAGGACGACCCGGGGTGAGGGGTGAGGGGGGGTGGCGAGGGGTGGGGGGGCGGCACCTACGTGTGCAAGGGAGGAGCCCACGAGATCCCAAGACCAGGTCCAGCATGGGGGGGGGGGTCCCGGCTCTGAGAGACGGGGCCTAAGTAGGGTTTGGGGTGGGGCGGGGCGGGGTGGTGGGAGCCCTGGGGGATCAGAAGTGACGGGGAGCGCGGGAGACACTCGGGGTTCGGGGAGGGGACCTGAGGGCGCTAAGTGGCGGTGGTGCGGAAGGGCGTGGGGGAGCCGCGAGAGTCGGGGTGAGGAGGGCCTCGGACAGGAGTGAGGAAGCGCCCTGCCCCGAGAGTGACAGGGGAGGAGGCTACGAGGCCGGCCAAGGGGGGTGTCGGGGGGACAAGCCGCGGCGGTGCAGGGGGAGGACCCTGAGGTGCAAGGGGAAGACCTGGGAGCGAGCGTGCGAGCGAGCGAGCGAGGGAGCGAGCGAGGGAGGGAGGGAGGATTCTGCACGGGCTCCGAGGGCGCGGGGAAGGCTGCGAGTGAGGAGCGCGAGGACCCCGCGGGGCTGGAGACTTGGGCGGCCCGGGGACAGCCGGGTCAGGGGGTGACTGGGAGGTCGGGCCCCGCGCCGCCCCTCACCCGCTTCTCCTCCTCCTCCTCCTCCTCCTCCTCCTCCTCAGGCGCCCGCGCTGCCGCCGCCACCACCTCCTCCTCCTCCTCCTCCTCCCACCGCCTCCTCCGGCTCCCGTCAGACACCGCCGCCGCGCCGCCCCTCGGCCGGGCGCACGGCCGACGCCACCTCCCATTGGCCCGCCTCGCCGTCACTCCTCCGTTGCTAGGAAACCCGCGCCGCTCTGGTTGGCCGGAGCTCGTTTGCTCTCTCTTTATTTTGTTGGCCCCGCCTCTCCCGGCTCTCCGGACCCCCCCCACCCCCGCCGGTTCCGTGCCCCGACAAAACCCCGCCACGCCCACGCTGTCAATTAAACCCGGTGGACTGCGCCGAACGGCTCGCGCCCCTGTCACTCACCCGTTGCCGTAGGGATACGGCCCGCCCCCTCCCTCCGCCCCTCCCCAAAGCAATGCTTTCATTGGCTGAAAGCGCCGTCGCTCCCAGAGAAAAGTCTTGTCTGGGTCGGGTTATTCGGGTCCAAGCGGAAGGGGGGCGGGCTCTGCCGGAGCCAAACCGCGCGTGTTATTGGTTGGCCTTTGGCAGGCCCGTGCTCCCATTGGCTGAGGCCTCCGTCCATCACGCTAGAAGCCCCTAGGAGCTCTAGTCCCTTTCTTTCAGCTTCAGGGGTGCAAAGAGGAAAAAAAAAAGACCAGGAAGGAAAGAGGTGAATGCGCGCGCGCGCGAGCGAGCGAGAGAGCGCGCCACCGCTGCCCCGGGCCCCGGGAGACCATCGGTTGCCGTGGCAACTGAACTTCCTTGCCAGCCAGCCCTGCTTGGCAAGAAGGCCTTCTTTTCTTTCTTTCTTTCTTTCTCTCTCTCTCTCTCTCTCCCCCCCAGCGTGTCTTATGGTTTTGGAAATTGCACCTTTACAAGAACTCTGGAAAGTTTCCTTGCCCTGCGTGTGCACCGCTCGGGAGGAGAAAGGGACGCCGAGGAGCTGAGACTCTGGAGACAAGCTCTGAGTGACTCATGGGGCGCTCCCCTTGGGGGGGAGGGACCCCTGTAATTAGGATCACCCCCTCTTCAGCCCTGCAAAACATAATTAGCAGCGTGTCCTAATTAACGTCCAAACAAATCAGCTCCGTGCATGGAGCAGGCAGCCTCTGTATTTTTGCTTTTTTGGTTTTTTTTTTTTTTTTTTTTTTTTTTTTTTTTGCTTTTTTTTTGCTTTTTTCCATGAGTGGATCTCTCGGGTTAGGGTTAGAACAATGCCTACCGCACAGACTCGGGCGAGGCTGGCACGGGGACACAGATGATGGCTCAGCGGGGGAAAGGCGTCTGCCCCCAGGCCTGACAACCAGACTCGTGCAGGTTGTCCTCTGACCCCCATGTGCAAGCAAGCGTGCCGGGGCCTGTGCTTCCTCGCACATGCACACACACACACACACACACACACACACACACACACACACACACACACACACACACAGTAATGAAGTTGGGACATAATAGCTTTGGGGCTGCAGAGACGGCTCAGCGGTTAAGAGCACTGGCTGCTGCTCTCCCAGAGGTCCTGAGTTCAGTTCCCAGCACTCACTCACTCGGTGGCTCACGACCGTCTGTAGCTCCAGCTCCGGGAGTTCTGACACCATCACACAGATAGACCAATGCACATAAAATAAAAATTATATATATATATTAATTAATTTAAAAAAAGATGTAATAACTTCCTTTTTTTTTTTTTCTTGGTTTTTCGAGACAGGGTTTCTCTGTATAGATTTGGAGCCTGTCCTGGCACTCGCTCTGGAGACCAGGCTGGCCTCGAACTCACAGAGATCTGCCTGCCTCTGCCTCCCGAGTGCTGGCATTAAAGGCGTTCGCCCGGCAACAACTTCCTTTTTTGAGACGGTGTGCAGCTCTGGAACTCGCTCTGTGGACCAGGCTGGCCTTGAGCGTTTAGAGCTCCTCCTGCTTCTCTGCTCCAAAGCGCTGGAATTAAAGGTGCGCACACACCACTGTGCCCGGCATAGCATTTTGCTTTCAACCAGGCTGAAGGTTTTGCAGTACTCTGTCACCTTGGGGAAGTGTTATGCCTCATGGCTCTGTCTACCAAACGGCGGCGGATGCTGGTACACCTTCAAGCTTCTTGGGTCCATGCTACACCACGCGTGCCCCTCGAGGGTTCCAGGATCCCTTCTAACTTTCGCAACTCTCCGGGCAAAGGCAGCTGCTACGTCTTCTTTGGGTGCCATCACCTGGACCAAATCTAGTGCCGATGGAGGGAATGAGGCCTGGGCATGGCGCTGTAGCAGCCCCTAACGGGGTGACCCCTGCTGTGACTTCTTTGGCTATCAGCTTAGGAGAGATGGAGTGCAAAAGCCAGGTTTAATTACCATTAATGGTAATTAATGGCAGCTGTGCTGGTCTGGATAGGAGCCGCTCCCCACAGACTCCCGGTTTGAACCCTTGGCCCGCGGAGAGTGGCAGGATTCGGAGGTGTGGCCTTTGTTGGAGTAGGTGTGGCCTTCTTGGAGAAAGCGAATCACGGTGTGGGCGTGCCCTGGGGTCTCATGAATATTCAAATTACGCCCCGCCCTCAGTTTCTTTTTCTGCTGCCTGTAGATCCAGATATAGAACTCTCGCTCCTTCTCTAACACCATGTCCTCCCATGATGACCGCAGACTAAACCTCTGCAACTGTAAGCCAGCCCAAATGAAATGCTTTCCTTTATAAGAGGGCTGGAGCGGGCTGGAGAGATGGCTCAGAGGTAAGGGCACCGACTGCTCTTCCAGAGGTCCCGAGTTCAATTCCCAGCAACCACATAGTGGCTCCCAACCATCCGTTATGAGATCTGGCGCCCTCTTCTGGTGTGCAGATATACATGGAAGCAGAATGTTGTATACATAATAAGTTAATAAGATCTTTTTAAAAAAAAAAGTTGCCATGGGTGGCTGGAGAAGGAGGAGGTTCAGAGGTGAAGAGCACTTAACTCTTAATTTCCTGAGGTTCTGAGTTCAGTTCCCAGCAACCACATTGTGGCTCACGACCATCTATAATGAGATCTGGTACTGTCATCTGGCCTGCAGTCAGAACACTGTATACATAATAAATAAATACATCTTTAAAAAAAAAAGTTGCCAAATGGTCGGAACCAGGAGGTGGCGCCTGCCTTTAATCCCAGCACTCAGGAGGCAGAGCCAGGCGATCTCTGTGAGTTCCAGACCAGCCTGGTCTACAAAGCCACACAGAGAAACCCTGTCTCGAAAAATAAACAAAAAAGAATATGTAACTTGGACACTGGAGATGGCTCAGTGGTTAAGAGCACTGACTGCTCTTCCAGAGGACTCAGGTTCAATTCCAGCAACCACACGGCAGCTCACAAGTGTCTGGAACACAAGTTCCAGGGCATCCAACACCCATGGCAAAACACCAATGCACATAAAATAAAAATAAAACAAAATGTGTAACTTCCCAGAGGCAGATGGAATCTCTGAGTTTGAGGCGAACCTGACCTGCAGAACAAGTTCCATGACAACCAGATCTACAGAGATAAAACTTGTCTCAGAAAAAAAAAAAAAAAACAGCAAAAAAAAGTGTGGCTTTTCAAAGTACAACCCTCAAATATGAGACTGACACCCTGGAGAAACAGTTATGTTATCCAAAGACAAGTGGGAGAATGCTTGCTACAACTGAAAACCTGAACTGTCCCGAAGTCTATGGCATGAAGAATGGACAGATGGACCAGCAGAGGTTCCCACAAAACAGCCGGGTGGTAGTGGTGGCGCACGCCTTTAATCCCAACAATAGGAGGCAGAGGCAGGCGGATCTCTGTGAGTTTGAGGCCAACCTGGTCTCCAGAGCAAGTTCCAGAACAGGTTCCAAAGCTACACAGAGAAACCCTGTCTCAAAAAACAAACAAACAAAAAGAACCATTTCCGGGCTGGAGAGATGGCTCAGAGGTTAAGAGCACTGACTGCTCTTCCAAAGTTCCTAAGTTCAATTTCCAGCAACCCCATGGTGGCTCACAACCACCTTGAATGAGATCTGCTGCCTCCTGCTGGCATGCAGGCAGAAGACTGTACACATAATAATAAAAAAAATCTTTAAAATAAAAAAGAGCCATTCCCACAAAACAGTACCACCAGACAGTAGAAACTGTCAAAGGTCATTTACCTGGAAGACCTTTAGTGCAACCTGTCCAGAAATGTATGTTATTCAGTTTCACTCACAAACTTTCCCATTCTTGAAACAATTCTGAGGTCAAGAATTCACACTGCAAGAGTGGAGACCGCAGATAGAATCTGTACAAATCCTGAGCAAACCCAGGACTCAGGAAGTAGAGATGGGATTTCCAAGCAAACTGTTTAGCCAGTCTTCGACTCCACATGCTCCGGGCACTATCTTTTTTTTTTTTTTTTTTTTGGTTTTTCGAGACAGGGTTTTTCTGTGTAGCTTTGGAGCCTATCCTGGCACTCGCTCTGGAGACAAGGCTGGCCTGGAACTCACAGAGATCCACCTGCCTCTGCCTCTCGAGTGGGTGTGCCACCAACGCCTGGCTTAAAGATTTTATTTATTTATTACATATACAGTCTATAGAGTCTTCTGCCTGCATGCCAGCAGAGGGCACCGGATCTCATTCAAGGTGGTTTTGAGCCTCCATGTGGTTGCTGGGAATTGAACTCAGGACCTTTGGAAGAACAGTCAGTGTTCTTAACCGATGAGCCATCTCTCCAGCAGAGAAACCCTGTCTTAATAAACATGGTGGAGAGGACTGGAGACTCATCGGATCAAGGCTGTCTAATTTTTGACAAAAGTGTCTCAAGCTTGCATTGGAGAAAAGACAGCTTATCGGGTGAACTCTTGGAGAAAACTTTTACACAAGGAGAAGAATGTAATTAGACCCAGAGAGGGAGAAATGGTTTCATGGGTAAAAATGCTTTCTCCCAAGACTGAGGACCAGAGTTGAATCCCTGGGACTCACAGGGTGAGAGGAGAGAACCCACTCCTGAAAATTGTCCTATGACTTCCGCATACATTCCCCTCCCCGCCTAAATAAATAAATGTAATAAACGTGTATTTTAAAGGAAAGGAGGAAGGGGCTGGAGAGATGGCTCAGCAGTTAAGAGCACTGGCTGCTCTTCCAAAGGTGGTGAGTTCAAATCCCAGCAACCACATGGTGGCTCACAACCATCTCTAGTAGGGTCTGATGCCCTCTTCTGGCATAAA
The DNA here is from genome assembly GCF_003668045.3 of Cricetulus griseus. Lineage (NCBI taxonomy): Eukaryota > Metazoa > Chordata > Mammalia > Rodentia > Cricetidae > Cricetulus > Cricetulus griseus. Next base: position 23,381,315 of record NC_048602.1, on the reverse strand, counting down.
GGCATGCATGCAGAAAAATCAATTAATTAAAAAAAAAAAAAAGAGCCGGGCGTTGGTGGCGCTCGCCTTTAATCCCAGCCCTTGGGAGGCAGAGGCAGAGGCAGGCGGATCTCTGTGAGTTCAAGACCAGCCTGGTCTACAAGAGCTAGTTCCAGGACAGCCTCCAAAGCCACAGAGAAACCCTGTCTCAAAAAAAAAAAAAAAAAAAAAAAGAAAAGAAAAAGAAAGAAAGAAAGAAAGAAAGGTCAGGTGTGATGATTTATATAATTGCAGAACAGTTGATGTTAAGATAGGAAATTGTCTTTAGTTCAGCGCCAGTCTGGGCTACATAATGATTGTGAGGCCAGACTATGCTTCATGCGTCTTTGCCTCAGAAAAACAGGCATACAAACAGAAAAGCTTCCCCGCACTCGGGAGACAGAGGCAGGTGATTCTCTGTGGTCTAGAGAATGGTCTAGAGTGAGTTCCAGGACAGGCTCCCAAGCTACAGAGAAACCCTGTCTTGAAACCCCCCCCCAAAAAAAAGGCCACACATGGTAGCTCACGACTGTATTCCTGGATGCTAACGCAGGAGGATTGTGGTCCTTCCATCTGAGGGCAGTCCGGGTCACACAGTGAATGCAAGTCCAGTCCTGGCTACATGAGACCGTCTCTCAAATATAATCACACACACAGTATCAGACGGCAGACTAAGGATATAGCTCAATGGTAGAGGCTGGAGTATACAAGGCCCTAGGTTCAATCCCTGGTTCTGAAAAGAGGAAGGGAAATTTATTTAGGGGCTGGAGCGATGGTTCAGCACTTAAGAGCACTGGCTGCTCTTCCAGAGGACCCGGGTTCTATTCCCAGCACCCATGTTGAGGAGCCAAAAATTCAAATTAATAAAAGTTTGTCTAATGATAAAGGAAAATTTAACTCCTTAAATCAGGAGTGCATGACTGGCGCCTGATCCCCTGCTCTCAGAGAAGGAGAGGTAACTGTCCACCACTCCTAATTGATGGTCACAAAGATTCCCCAGCCCAGAGGATAACTGACACTCTGTGACCCTGTAACCCTGCAAGCCCATGCCCTGTCTTACCTCAGTCAAATGTATCTCCCTTAAAATGTGTAGTTACTAGCTCTGTACTTTGTATGACCTTAAGTAACCATGGAAACTCTGTAATTTGTGGCCTTCAACCTTACGGTCTGCCCCTTTAAAAGCTTCTCTTTTTGGCTGGGTGGCTACTCATTTGCCCACCATGCAGTGAAATCGTAGCTTGCCTGCTTGAAATAAAAATAAACCTTTTGCTTTTGCATCAGAGTGTCAACTCCTTGGGTTAGTCTCTGGGCTCCAAGAACCTGGCACAACAGTGTGACAGATCATACTTGTCTGTAGCAGGCAAAACAAACAAGAAGAACCCCCTAATCTGAGGACCCAGGTTCGAGACTCACAATGGTCTAAAACTCTACTTCCAGGGGATCCAATGACCTCCTGGCCTCCACAGGCACCAGGCATGCACACAGTGTGCATCTAAACACCTGAGCAAAACACATGAACATTTCAAATAAAATAGAAACAATTTAAAGAAAAGAATCATTGTATATGTGGCTTTCCAATAACTAGTAAGAATACATTTAAGAAAAAACAAACAAACAAAAAAAAAACCAAAAAAAAAAAAAAAAAAAAACAGAAAGTCATTTCCGGAACGTTGTTGTTGAAGTAGATTCCAGGATAAGGGTGTAGCTTGTGGTCACAGAACAGGCACCAGGGGTGAGGCTTTGAGGCTGATCTTCTTGTTGGAAGAAAAAGGGGCAAACAACCCAGGCATTGTGCCATCATCATGGGTGGGGGTGGAGGGTAAGGAGGGGACATGGGACAGGTACACTCCTTTTAGAAGAAGTTGGGACCGGATCTCACGTATCTATCCCAGGCTCATCTCTCCTGATCCTGAGCCTTTTTCTTCAGATGCAGGGTGTCACTGCCTCTGCCATGCTTACTTTACTTGGTGCTGTGTTAAATCGGGGCTTCATCCCAGTTAGGAAGAGCTCTACCAACCAAACTATAGACAGGGTTTCTCTGTGTAGCCCTGGCTGTCCAGGAACTCACTCCATAGACCAGGCTGGGTTCAAAATTAGTGACCCACCTGCCTCTGCCTCCCGAGGGCTGGGATCAAAGGAGTGTACCACCAATCCCCCCACCCCCACCTGGTACTTTTTGTGTTCTTATAGCCCCAGCTAGCCCAGAAGTCACTATGTAGCTCAGTCTGCCCTTAAATCCAATAATCCTCCTGCCTCAGACTCCAGAGTGCAGGGATTATGGGCTTGCACCACCAAACCTGACTTTGGTGTATGTGTTGTCTATCATCCCATAAGGAAAGGTAAGCTGTGACAGGCCCCCAGACCTTAGCACAACTGATGCCATGACAAAAGTACGGTTTAGGCCTTAGAACCCAGAACATAGGCGTCAACACCTGCTAAAAGGAGAATAAAACTCTAAAATCCCACCCAAGTCCACAGTTCTGGGAAACTCTGTAAATGTACTACTAACCTTGCTTTTTGGCTTCTGGAGTTCTGCTTCTGGCTAACTGTTCTTGTTAACTAAAATAAATCAACCCGAGATACGGTTTCTGTGCTTAAAAGCTCACCCTGAAGCTGGGCAGAGGTGGCACATGCCTTTAATCCCAGGGCTTGGGAGGCAGAGGCCGGCGATCTCTATGAGTTCAAGGCCAGCCTGGTCTACAGAGTGAGTTCCAGGACAGGTTCCAAAGCTACAGAGAAACCCTGTCTCGAAAAACCACCACCAACAACAAAAAGCTCACTCTGAGAAAAGCTCAGTGCTACACTGGGATCCCAAACACGCAGTGTAGTCACAGAAGGGCTACTAAAGACTTCTCTATCGGTTTGACTCTCAGCAGCTACTCGGCAGCTCAAAATTGTCTATCATTCTAGTTCCAGGGGATCTGACACCCTCATACAGGCATACAGACATACGTGCAGGCCAAACACCCATGCACACACCAATACCTCACAACAAAGCCAGGACCACATAGCAGCAAATCCCCTCTTAAAGACGGAGATGTGGTCACGCACACCTTTAATCCCCTGCACTCAGCAGGCAGAGGCCTTTGGATGTCTGTGAGTTCGAGGCCAGCCTGGAGCTAGAGCTGTTACACAGGGAAACCTTATCTTTTGAAGAAAGAGAATAAAAGATAAAAGCAGAAATTTGGGCAATGCTGAGTACTTCTTAGGTCTCATGTTGCTGTAGTTAACACATTCCTAGATCAAAATCTGACTTTCTAATAAGGCACACTCCCTCCCTACACACACACACACACCAGCCACTCAGGTCGGTCGTAAATTGTTGTCTTCCATGACTCCAGTAATCTCAACCATATCTATTCCCCTAGGAGTTCAGTTTGCACCAATCTGGTCAACCTCCCAGAGAAACGTCAAATGTGGCTTGATTTTTTTTTTTTTTAATTTTTTGATTTTGTTTGTTTGAGACAGTGTCTCCTGTCACAGGTATTGCTCTCTAATTTGTGCACAAATCGTCTTTGAAGTGGCCCTCATACATTTACCTCCCCAGGGCTGGGAGCTGGGATCACATGTGTCTATCATTGTCATTTGAGAAAGATTTGCTGGGGCAGGTCAGATGACTCACAAGGTAAAGGACTTGCATCCAAGCCACACACACACACACACACATACACACACACACACACACACACACACACACACACACACACACTAAATAAACATATATTTTCTTTTAAAGATTTGCTGAAGGATGTAATAATATCAACCACTTAAGTAAGGGAGAGAAGCCGGGCGTTGGTGGCACACGCCTTTAATCCCAACACTCGGGAGGCAGAGGCAGGCGGATCTCTGTGAGTTCGAGGCCAGCCTGGTCTCCAGAGCGAGTGCCAGGATAGGCTCCAAAGCTACACAGAGAAACCCTGTCTCGAAAAACAAAACAAAACAAAACAAAAACAAGAAGTAAGGGAGAGAATCCATCTGAATCCCTTTCCTTCTAAGTGAACCAGTAATACAACACAAATATGCTGTTCAGTTTCCTAAAGGGAATCTGCTATTGTGTGGAGAAATAACAATATTGCATGACTGTTCACAGGGAAGAGGGAACGAGAATAAAGTTGTCATTGAGAATGAAAAAAAAAAAAAAAGGAAGTAAGGAAGAGAGCCTGGAAAGATGGCTCAGCAGCTAAGAGCACTGATTGCTCTTCCAGAGGACCCAAGTTCAATTCTCAGCACACACATGGCAGCTCATAATTGTCTGTAACTCCAGGTCCATGGGACCCAATATCCTCAAACAGACACACATGCAAGCAAAACATCAAAGCACCTAACATTTTTTTTTTTTTTTTTTTTTTTCCTGAGACAGGGTTTCTCTGTGTACCAGCCCTGGCTGACCTGGAACTAGCTTTGTAGCCAGGTTGGCCTCAAACTCATAGAGGCAGGCAGAGGCCTGCCTCTGCCTCCCAAGTGCTGGGATTAAAGGATTGTACAACCACTGCCTGGCAAAACAAAATTTTTAAATAAAAAAGATGAAGTCAGGGAGAAAATACAGGTTGAAAACAAACTGTTATTCTCAGGCAGACACTTGTTCTTCTCACCTCCGGGTGCATGCCGTGATCCCAGCATGTCCACACACATACACAAATAAGTGTTTGCTCACGAGTGTGCACGCGTGCACACACACACACACTACAAAACAAAACAAAAAATAAGGTGTGGTCATTTTCTTCCTATTTTGTTTCCTTCCCTCTGCTAACCAATGTGGAGACTTTGTCTCAGAACAATAAACCAGACAATAAGTAAAGCGTACCGTCCAGGGACAGCACAACGATCACCTCCAACTAGTTCTAAAGCATTCCCAGAACTCCCAAAGGAAACCTCCTGGAACCCGCTATGCAATTACAACGTGTACCCCAACCACCACCCCAACACCCAACTCCCCCACCCCTCTCACCTGCTCCCTAGCTCCTTGTGTTTGCTTGTGGGAAAACTCTGTGAGAGCCTCATTACCCACTGGGGCATCAGGCTCTCTCAGAAGGGCTCTGGCATCTGAGGTTCTCTCTGCCTCCCTCCTTTCCGAGTGTGACATCCACCCATATATTCCACAGCCCCGATCTCCCGGGCTCTTTGGTCCTTTACTTTTCACCCTCTGCCTCTCAAGAGCTGGGATGAAAGGCGTGAGCCATGGCTTTCTTCTTTTTGTTTTCTTCTGTGCACTGTTGTTTTGCCTGCATGTCTGTGTATGTGCCCTGGAACTGGAGTTACAGACAGTTGTGAGCTGCCATGTGCTTGCTGGGAATTGAACCCAGGTCCTCTGGAAGAGCAGTCAGTGCTCTAAACCTCTGAGCCATCTCTCCAGTCCCGAGAAGTATGTCTTGAGAGGCAGTGTAGGAGTATCCCTGCACCCCAAGGCAGGCAAGTGTCTTTTCTTTTATTATTAAATATTTTGTTTATTTTTATGAGCATTGGTGCTTTGCCTCATCAGTGTGAGGGTGTCCCGGATCCCCTGGAACTGGCTTAACAGGTAGTTGTGAGCTTCCATGTGGGTGCTGGGAATTGAACCTGGATTTCCCGAAAGTGATTCTTAACTGCAGAGCCATCTCTCCAGCCCCACAGCAATGTCTTCATCCAGTAATCCATTTTATCAACACCAATCAATACATTCTTAGAAACAGAGCTCCAGTCAACTTTTACCACGATGCAGGATTGACCCAGGTCCTTCCACAGCCGAGTAAATTGCTCTACCATGGATAACATCATGACAAGAACATTAACCTCAAGAATAGGTACAAGGCTGGGCATGAGGGCACATACCATTAATCCCAGCACTCGGGAGGCAGGGGCAGGCGGATCTCTGTGAGTTTGAGACCAGCCTGGTCTCCAGATAGAGTTCCAGGACAGCCAAAGCTGTTACACAGAGAAACCCTGTCTTGAAAAACAGAAAACAACAACAATAAAAAGAAGAAAAAGAAAAGGGATTGCTGAGGGAAGAAGAGATTAGAGTCTAGACTCCTGATTCCTCATGAGGGCACAAAGAGGGGACAAGCTTGAGAAGGAAAACGGCAGCTGGCTATTTAATTATTGTTGTTAGTTATTGCTTTTATTTATTTGTTTATTTTGCATGTGCCATGACATGAGAGAGGGGTTCAGAGGATAATTTGTGGGAATCAGTTCTCTGTATCATGTGTGTCCCAGAGACTGAATTCAGACATGGCAGCAGGTGTCTTTATGTACCGCCATCTCACTGTTTATTATTATTATTATTATTATTATTATTATTATTATTATTATTGGTTTTTTGAGACAGGGTTTCTCCATATTGTTTTGGAGGCTGTCCTGGCACTCACTCTGTAGACCAGGCTGGCCTCAAACTCACAAATATCTGCCTGCCTCTGCCTCCTGAGTGCTGGGATTAAAGGCATGTGCCACCAACACCCAGCCATTTATTATTTTTACCATTGCCATTGTTCTATTGGTGTGTGAAACTGTGTGTGTGTGTGTGTGTGTGTGTGTGTGTGTGTGTGTGTGTGTGTGTGTGATAGTCTTTTTCTCTTTCAGTGCTAGGACAGGACCCAGGGCCTTGTGCCAGGCAAACAATCCACCACTACAACTGCTGCTTTCAAGATCTCTTGAATCTATGCAATCTGAGATAATTCCAGGTATTCTGTCCTCGGGGTCAGCGGGCTGTGTGTATGTCTCTGAGTCACAAATGAATCGAGAAATTGAAATTCCCTTGGGTGTGCTATGTGCCTGTAATCCCAGCCTTTGAGGCAGGAAGAAGGAAGGATGCCAGTGTGGATCCAGCCTGGGCCACACAGAAAGAGCCTGGAGAGAGACAGAGAGAGAGAGACAGAGAGAGAGAGAGAGAGAGAGAGAGAGAGAGAGAGAGAGAGAGGACAGACACAGAGAGAAGAGACACAGAGAATATCAGCATCTTTCTCCCCTCCTTTTCTTTGCCCGTCTCCCTCCATTTCTCTGAGAGAGGGTCTCATGTGTCCCAGGAAGGACTCTATCACATCTGGTTAAGGTGGTGCTGAGGGCAGAAGCCCAGGTTTTATGAATTCTAGCCTGGCACTCTACCCTGTGAGCTACATGCTCAGCCCCGTTTATTTGTGACTAGAGTTTTATCTACGGAGTCTGTCCCGGAACTCACTCTTCAGACAAGGTTGGCCTCGAACTCACAGAGATCTGCCTGCCTCTGCCTCCTGAGTGCTGGGATTAAAGGCGAGCGCCGCCGTTGCTCAGCATGATTTTGTTTTTTGATGGAGAGTCTCACTACTGATCTGACAGGCCTAGAACTCTCTGAAGTCACTGGGCTAGCCTTAAACTTACAGCAATCCTCCTGTCTCTGTTTCCTGAGAGCTGGGGCTGGGATGACAGGCATAGCCACTACTCATTTTGTGTGTGTGTGTGTGTATGTGTCTGTCTGTCTATCTGTCTCTGTGTGTGTGTGTCTGTCTGTCTGTCTGTCTCTGTGTGTGTCTGTCTCTGTAGATGTGTGTGTGTCTGTGTCTCTGTGTGTGAGTGTGCGTGTATGTGTCTGTGTGTGTGAGTGTGTCTGTCTGTCTGTCTCTGTATTTGTGTGTCTGTCTGTCTGTATGTGTGTGTCTGTGTCTATGTCTCTGTATGTGTGTGTGTCTCTGTGTGAGTGTGCGAGTATGTGTCTGTGTGTCTTTCTGTGTGCACATGCGTGTGTGTCTGGTTCTTTCTTGGGTCACACTATGGCAGCCCTGGCAGGTCCGGATCTCACTATCTAGACCAGGCTGGCTTCAGATTCACAAAGATCCATCTGCCTCTGCCTCCTGAATGCTGAGGTTAAAGGCGTGCATCACCACCGCCAGGCACTCCCAGGATTTACTATTTGCTTCCTGATATTTAGCATCTTTTTCTTTTATTCTTCCTGGTTCAAAGACCTCATAAGATTTCCCAGTAACGAAGTCTGGGAAATTTTGTTTATTTGTTTGTTTTTTCTACTGGCTGCTCCTCTCTGAGCTGACAGAGGCATTGCACTTCTGAGTGCAAATTCTCATGCATCCTCTTTCTTTCTTTTTTTTTTTAAAGATTTTATTTATTATGTATACAACATTCTGCTTCCCTGTCTATCTGCGCACCAGAAGAGGGCGCCAGATCTCATTACAGATGGTTGTGAGCCACCATGTGGTTGCTGGGAATTGAACTCAGGACCTCTGGAAGAAGAGTCAGTGCTCCTAACCTCTGAGCCATCTCTCCAGCCCCACGCATCCTCTTTCTAAGACTGGCTGCTGAGGCTTCCTGTGACCTTTCTTCCCCCTGCCCCACACCCCATAAACACGGGCTACAGTTGTTAGTTGACAGTCCCCTCTTGTGAGGCCTTGGTTGCTCCCCCGGGTATTCAAGTGTTCTTGTTTTAGGGGAGGTGCTCTTACGTGTGCTAGTGTGCATGCCTGTGTATGTGCATGTGTGTGGAAGCCTGAGGACAGCTTCAGGTGCCCTTTCTTGGGTACCATCTGCCTTGAATTTTGATACAGGCTCTGTAACCAGCCTGGAATTTACGAAGCAGACTATGCTGGCCTGGTCAGAGAGCCCCACCAGATTCTCTGGCATTGGGATTACTGGCAAGCCACTATGGCCAGTTTTCGGGGGTTCTTTGTGGTGGCTGGAGAGACAGCTGTGGATGCTGGGAACTGAACTCTTACAATTTTGGTTGTGAGCCTAGCACTATGGCCAGTTTTTATTTTATTTTATTAATATTTTAATTACATTTATGGGCCAGGCACAGTGGAACACATCTTTGGTCCCAGCACTAGAAAGGCAGAGGCAGGTGGATCTCTGAGTTCAAAGCCGGCCTGGTCTACCAAGTCACTTCCAGGTCAGCCTGGGCTATGTAGAGAGATCCTGCCCCCACCCCCCCAAAAAAAAAACAAACAAACAACCAAAACTAAATATAAATATTTATTTTTGGTTTTTCGAGACAGGGTTTCTCTGTGTAGCTTTGGAGGCTGTCCTGGCACTCGCTCTTGTAGACCAGGCTGGTCTTGAACTCACAGAGATCCACCTGCCTCTGCCTCCTGAGTGCTGGGATTAAAGGCATGTGCCTGGCTGGAGTCCATTTTGTACTGGTCAGCTACTCACGGGCATGGAGCCCCTCCTGGAGGGTGGGTGATAAATCCATGACACCCCCCTGGAGAAAGCTGATTTTTGCCCTTTCTCAGAAAGTTATCAGTTGCTTCTTGGTTAGGCACAGGACTTCGTGTCCACTTCCTTTTCTCAGTTCTGGGATTTTTGTGTGGTTATCTAGTAAATTAAAAAAAAAAAAATGTCTGGGTGTAGTGGCCCATGCCTTTAATCCCAGCATCCAGGAGGTAGAAGCAGGTGAGGTCCAGGCCAGCCAGGGCTACAGAGAGGCCCTGTCTCAACAAATGAATAAACAAGTAAACAAAGAAAGAAAGAAAGAAAGAAAGAAAGAAAGAAAGAAAGAAAGGAAGGAAGGAAGGAAGGAAGGAGGGCTGGAGAGATGACTTGGCAGTTAAGAGCACTGACTGTTTTCCAGAGGATCCGGGTTCAGTTCCCAGCACCCACATAGCAGCTCACAACTGTCTGTAACTATAGTTCCAGGGGACCTGACATTCTTACACAGGCAAAACACCAAAAAAACATAAATAAATAAATAAATAAATAAATAAATATAAAATACATAGTTATTGTGTGTGTTCCTGGTGGAGTACATATGCCATGGTGTGTATGGTTTGTAGAGATCAGAGGTAAACTTTGTGGTGTGAGCTTTCCCCTTTCATCTTCTCACGGGTTCCAGGAATTGAACTCAGGTTGCCAGGCTCACATGGCAAGTGTCTTTTCTTTTATTATTAAATATTTTGTTTATTTTTATGTGCATTGGTGCTTTGCCTCTGTGTCAGTGTGAGGGTGTCCCGGATCCCCTGGAACTGGCTTAACAGGTAGTTGTGAGCTGCCATGTGGGTGCTGGGAATTGAACCTGGATTTCCCGAAAGTGATTCTTAACTGCGGAGCCATCTCTCCAGCCCCACAGCAATGTCTTCATCCAGTAATCCATTTTATCAACACCAATCAATACATTCTTAGAAGCAGAGCTCCAGTCAACTTTTACCACGATGCAGGATTACCCAGGTCCTTCCACAGCCGAGTAAATTGCTCTACCACGGATAACATCATGACAAGAACATTAACCTCAAGAATAGGTACAAGGCTGGGCATAAGGGCACACACCTTTAATCCCAGCACTCGGGAGGCAGGGGCAGGCGGATCTCTGTGAGTTTGAGACCAGCCTGGTCTCCAGATAGAGTTCCAGGACAGCCAGAGCTGTTACACAGAGAAACCCTGTCTTGAAAAACAGAAAACAACAACAATAAAAAGAAGAAAAAGAAAAGGGATTGCTGAGGGAAGAAGAGATTAGGGTCTAGACTCCTGATTCCTCATGAGGGCACAAAGAGGGGACAAGCTTGAGAAGGAAAACGGCAGCTGGCTTTTTAATTATTGTTGTTAGTTATTGCTTTTATTTATTTATTTATTTTGCATGTGCCATGACATGAGAGAGGGGTTCAGAGGATAATTTGTGGGAATCAGTTCTCTGTATCATGTGTGTCCCAGAGACTGAATTCAGACATGGCAGCAGGTGTCTTTATGTACCGCCATCTCACTGTTTATTATTATTATTATTATTGGTTTTTTGAGACAGGGTTTCTCCGTATTGTTTTGGAGGCTGTCCTGGCACTCACTCTGTAGACCAGGCTGGCCTCAAACTCACAAATATCTGCCTGCCTCTGCCTCCTGAGTGCTGGGATTAAAGGCGTGTGCCACCAATGCCCAGCCATTTATTATTTTTACCATTGCCATTGTTCTATTGGTGTGTGAAACTGTGTGTGTGTGTGTGTGTGTGTGTCTGTGTGTGTGTGTGTGTGTCCGTGTACCACCATGTCTGGGCCGAAGCCAGAGATGTCACCAGTCCTTTTTCCCTTCAGGGTATGTTAATTGGAAGGGAATGTTGTCATCCTTTAGGGTAGGCTGGGTCTTCCTCTCAGTGCAACAGTTACAGGCACAAACAGCCACGCCTATGGGGTGGGTGCGGAGTACTCCAACACCAATCTTCATGCTTGCCTAACAACCGCTTTTATCCACGGACTCACCTCTCCAGACTTCAATCCTGGCACTAGGAAGGCTGAGGCAGGAGGATCTTGCTTTTGAGGCCAGCCTCAGAGATGTAATAAGATTCTATCTCAGAAAACAAGGACATGAAGAGAAAGTGGCCGCTTGCGGGGGCAGGGATTTCCACCCCCACCCTGCCCGTTTTTGGGAACTCTGTCGAAACAGAAAAAGAAAGGTCGAGGGGGAGGTCTTTGGGCTTGGTCACCAGGATCCCAAATCAAGCAACCTGAACAAGCCAACTGCACCCAGAAAGCAGAAACCCAGAACCAACAACTGGCCTGGTGGTACTGGACCATACTTCCAGCTACCCTGGAGAGACTGAAGACGACAAATTCAAGTCAGCCTGGGCTACAGCAGAATTCGGAGCTAAGAAACCTGGGTTTGTGAGTAGGTAAACGCAGCTCGACTCCAGAAGCCACATATAGGCATGCGTACTGGGAGGTTGTATTACCTAGTGTGTGGGGAGGGTGGGGAATTTGGAGGTTGAACCCACAAAGCCGTAGGAAGGAAGTGAGGAGCTGAAGCAAGGGTGACAGGAAGCATCTGAGACGGGAAGCGGTAGTTTGGGTGTCCGACAGAAAGTGACTGATTAGATCCAAGGCTCAATATCTCATATACACTCAGCCTGGACTTTGCTTCCCCGGCCACACCTGGAATCAAAGCCCGTCTCTCCCGATACTGTCACCCAGACCTAAACGTATCAAGAAAGTTAAGAGAACTTGAGGCAACTTGGAGAGGTGAGGTCCAGGGGAACCCAGAGACCGGGAGGTAGACGTGAAGGAGGCCAAGAACCAAGAAAATAGGCAAACATCAGTTGATTAGGGGTGAGGAAGTTAGGGAAAACTGCCCGGAGCAAAGGCTGGCCTGCCTCAACCAGTCTTCCAGCGAATGTGGCCACAGAAGCAGGTATCTTCAATCCCGTATATTTTAGGACTACTTCGGGACCTGGGAGACCAGGCTTCTCCACTTCTACTGTACAGCTCCCAGCATGTGGAGCTACCTGTCCTTGCTGCCAGTCATCCTAGCTCTATGGGCTATCGCTGGCATCTGGCTTGTGTAAGTAGCAGAGGCCCAAAGGATGCTTGGGTCTTAGGGACAAGGGCTGGGGTCTGGATTCTTGGCTTTGAGGGAGGCCTGAATTTCTGGGTCTCAGGAAGGAGGGCTGGGGATTAGACTCCTGGGTCTGCGGTTTGCTGTGACCGAGGATGGGGGCCACAAGTCTATCAAGGAAGCGTTCACAAGTTGGTGAACAGGAGGGAAAGAAAGCTATCCGTCAGAACCCCCTTACTGAGTTCCTGTATCACTTTCCATCCCAGCTTTGCAATTGCCGTGGCTAACAGGAGTGTGGACCTCAAGAAGGGCTTCCCCTTTATCAGGTTGTTGTGGCTGAAGGGGTGATGGGGGAGGGAAAAAGGAGGGTGGTCTTATCTCGGCGGAGCCAAAGGATGACACTGTTAATTTTCTGCAGTAACTGTGGGTCTTATGCTCCCCAGAGCTGCATTTTCGGCCAAATCCTCAATACAGGAGCTGCCCTAGGTAAGTATTTCCAGGCCTTTCCTTTCTACTGCCAGCCCAATGCTGCCCAAAGGGTCCCTAGCTCCTCCTTCCCCAGCTCAGGACAGCTAAGCCCCTCATCCCCTCTTCCTCCCAACCCTCCTCCCTCCGACCCCAAGGTTCAGGCCCCAGCCCCCCTCCCCCCACACCCCAAAGCCCTGTACCTCCAAATCCCTTCTTCCCTTATCCTCCCCTTGTCTCCGACCTCAGCCTCTTCCTGTTCCAAGTCGTCCCCTTCAACTAGTAAGTCTGACTCTCGTTCATGCTTTCCTAGCTATTTGGATCTGCATTGTCCGGTATCATCAACTCCGGGACTGGGGAGTCAAAAAGTGGCAAAACCAGTTGATTCTGTGGGCGGGACTCCTCTGTGCCCTGGGAACCTCCATAGTAGGCAATTTCCAGGTGAGGTGAGCTGGGAGCCAACCTGGGGTCAGTCTCCGGAAACCGGACTACAATTCCTTAGGGTTTCCCGCGGCTTCTAGCGGCTCTTTCTATGGAGTTGGCTCGCTAGGCTTTCTGGGATTTGTAGTTCTTGTTACTCTTGGTCCACGCTGGCGCGTTAGGGGTTTTGTAGGGAGAGCATCCTTTGCTAGGCTGTGTACTCAGAACCGTGTGGAAACCTCCTCGGAGGCTGGGAGAATATTTTTATCGCAGCCACCAATCTCCGTTTCACTTAATCATGAAATGATTGCGATCGATCGGTACAATGGTTGAGGCTTCTCTCTATACAGAATCTCCACAGAACTCTATTCAGTCTAAATATTCTTTCAGACCCTAAAAGAGCAAGCAGCTTGTCAGAAAGCAACAGGGATTCACAGACTCCAGTTCCAGCATTCGTGAAGCTCTATAGATAGTTGTAGAATGAATAGACAAAAGAATAGGAAAAATCTCACTGGCTTATTTTGTTATTGCCTTTTACGTCCTGCCCAGCCTCCTGCTAAAGGCTGGGAGGTGCAGGGCGGGTGAGAGGTCATAGGATGTTCAGAGCCTCCACTGGTCATTTACTCCTATGCTCCTCAACCTACTACCTTGCTATTGTTATTACATTCCTTCGTTAAGAACTTTTTTTTTTTTTTTATGACCAGGCTGTGCTAGCGCTCGCCTTTAATCCCAGCACTTGGGAGGCAGAGGCAGGTGGATTTCTGTGAGTTCGAGGCCAACCTGGTCTACAAAGCTACACAGAGAAATCCTGTCTCCAAAAGCAAAACAAAACAACTTTACTTTTTTTTTTTTTTATGTATAAAACATTTTGCTTCCATGTCTATCTGCACACCAGGAGAGGGCACCAGATCTCATAACGGATGGTTGTGAGCCACCGAGTGGTTGCTGGGAATTGAACTCAGGACCCCTGGAAGAGCAGTCAGTGCTCTTAACCTCTGAGATATTCGGCCAGCCCTACTTTTTTTTTTTTTTTTTAAACCTGGTGGTAGTGGCATAAGTCTTTAATCCCAGCAGGCTGATCTCTGAGTTCGAAGTCAACCTTGTCTACAGAGTGAGTTCCAGGACAGCCTGGACTGTTACAGAGAAACCCTGTCTCAAAAAAAAAATCAGTCAATCAACCAACCAACCAAACAAACAAACAAACAAACAAAAAAACACTTTTTAAATTGTTGTTGAGGATCTCAAGTAGCCCAGGCCAGTCTGGAATTCAACATGTACAAGAGGATGGCTTTGAATTCTCCCAGATGCTCCTGCCACCACCTCATTAGGTCTGGGATTGCAGGTGAGCCACGCTCTTATTGTATGGACACGGGGAACCAAACCTAGGCAAGCCCTCTATGGACTGAGCTGCCTTCCCTGGCCCTTTTAAGGAACTTCCTGGGCTTTTTTTGTTGAGAGAGTCTCATTATTTTTGCTAGGATTATAGGGCAGTGCCACTACCCTGATCTTTCATGAATTTTTTTTTTTTTTTTTTGAAACAAGGTCTCTTTCTAGCTCAGGCAGCCCTGGAACTTACTATGTAGCCAAGGTTGGATACTGCTTCAGCTAAGATTACATCTGGCTTTGTTAAAAAAAAATACTTATATACATTTTTAACATGTGTTAAAAGTAAGTCACAAATCTTTATCGTATCTATGAAATTTTTGATTGTCAAGTATTAAAATCTGAGAGTCATGGAGACGGTTCAGCGTGTCACCACGGTTCAGAAGGCACCAAGCCCGGTAAGCGGAGTGAGTTTGAGCCTCAGGACTCATAGAATAGGAAAGAACTAACCCTTGCACCTTGTTCTGTGACCTCCACATATGCTCCGTTTCTTCCCACAAAATAAGTTGAACTTTGTTTTGTTGTTTTTTCAGACAGAATTTGTGTGTGTGTGTGTGTGTGTGTGTGTGTGTGTGTGTAGTAGCCCTGGCTATCCTGGAACTCACTATGCAGACCAGGCTGACCTCAAACCCAGAGATACACCTGCCTCTGCCTCTGCCTCTGCCTCTGCCTCTGCCTCTGCCTCTGCCTCTGCCTCTGCCTCTGCCTCTGCCTCTGCCTCTGCCTCTGCCTCTGCCTCTGCCTCTGCCTCTGCCTCTGCCTCTGCCTCTAAAAAAATTTTTTTGGGTGTGCATGTCTGGGAGTGGTGGTACCAACCTGTTATCCTAGCACTTGGGAGGTGGAAGGGGGATCAGGAGTTCAAGGTCATTATTACATCAAGTTCAAGGCCGGCCTGGGGTACGTTCCCCTCTCCACACTTTGAGAACACAAGATTTAGTCTACTGGTGTTTCCTGAACATCTGCTTGGTGGGAGGTGCTGGTGTTGGCACTGAGGGTTGGGGACCTAGCAGTAAATTTAAATTTAAATGGTTCAGCATCTAAGAACATTTGGTGCTCTTCTGGAGGACCCAAATGGGGTTCTAAGCACTCATTATCATTTGTAATTCCCAGCCTCAGTGGATCTGGCATCCGCTTTTGACCTTCGGACATGTGGCATGCACATACACACAAATAAAAGCTGATGAACTGGGCGTTGGTGGCGCACGCCTTTAATACTGGCATTCAAGAGGCAGAGGCAGAGGCAGGTGGATCTCTGTGAGTTCCAGGCCAGCCCGGTCTCCAGAGCGAGTGCCAGGAAAGGCTCCAAAGCAATACAGAGAAACCCTGTCTCAGAAAACAAAACAAAACAAAACAAAAAACAAAAACAAACAAAAAACCAAAAGGAAAAACTAAAACTGGTAATTGCTTTGTGGGGTCTTATAGCTGGTGATAGGGTGGCGAGTGCGTGTGTGCGTGTGTGCGTGTGTGCGTGTGTGTGTGTGTGTGTGTGTGTGTGTGTGTGTGTGTGTGTGTGTGTGTGTGTGTTGGAGGCCAAAGGGCAAATTTTAGGAGTTACTTCTTTTCTTCCTCTGTATAGGTAACCTGAAAGCATTTACCAGCCCAGCCGTCTTACCGTCCCTGGGTTTTGGGTTTTCAATTACATCTCTTGGACTGGTTCAAAGTCTCTACTTCCTATCGTTTCCCCACCCCCATAATTTTATTTTCAATTCTCCTCCTTCCCCCAGGAGAAGAACCAGAAGGGGGCACACATGGCAGGGGCCTTTCTGGCCTTCATCCTGGGCAACCTGTACTTCTGGCTCCAGTTCCTTCTGTCCTGGATTAAGGGCCTGCCCCAACCAGGGCCTCGCTGGGTTAAGCTTCTCCGCCTGAGTTTCTGTGTCATCTCCACAATCCTCATCGTGGCCAGTATCCTTCCCAGGGAGTAGGGCTTTTCTTTGGGGTTGTCCCCTTCCCTTTTTGCTGTTTATCATTGGGTGTCCCTTCATGGCTCTGGTTCTTCCGGGATCACAGCTCCACAGTGGAAAGTGGAAACCAGGCATGGTGGCCAAAATCTGTAATCCTAACACTGGGAGGGAGGGTTGTGAATTTGAGGCCAGCCTGGGCTATGTGGTAGGACTTTGTTTCAGAAGCAAAACAAATGTAACAGATAGCATTGACTTTTGGGGGTCAGTTTGGTTGCCCAGGAACCTCGCTTTCTCCAAGTACCGAGTTGAGGAACTTCTGGTTTCTTACAACCCTGAGTGCCTCAGTTTCCTCTCTTATCAAATGCAGGTGGTTGAGACTAAGGCAAAAGGATCACCATGAGCGGAAGCTAGCCTTGGGTACTTAGTGAGACCTGTCCTAAACAGGTCTCCAGGTCACCAGGTCACCAGGCCTTGGTGGCGCACGCCTTTAATCCCAGCACCTGGGAGGCAGAGGCAGGCGGACCTCTATGAGTTCGAGACCAGCCTGGTCTACAGAGCGGGTGCTAGGCAGGTAGAATGCTTGCCTAGCTTGCAGGAGGCTCTAGGTTCACCCCCAGCACTGAATACATAGGTTGTGGTGACACACGCTTAGAGCCCCAACATCTGGGAAATGAACGCAGGCCTGGAATTTCAAGGTCATTTTCAGTTACATCTCAAGTTCAAGGCCAACCTTGGCTACACAACGGCCTGTCTCCAAAAAAAAAAACAAAACCAAAAACAAGCAGCAACACAGCTGGAGGTAGCAGAAATAGTGTTTTTCTTGGACTTGTTGGGACAAAGAGAGTCATTTAGGGATCAGGAAGCATCCACAGGCTGGAAAGTGGGCTTGGAGCATTGGCACTCTATTCCTTTGTTTGTTTGGTTGGTTTTTCTGGGGGGGGGTTCGAGACAGGGATTCTCTATGTAGCTTTGGAGCCTATCCTGGCACTCGATCTGGAGACCAGGCTGGTCTTGACCTCACAGAGATCCCCCTGCCTCTGCCTCCCAAGTGCTGGGATTAAAGGCGTGAGCCACCACCACCTGGTGGTACTCTATTCCTAATGAGAGTCACCTGGGAGGAGAAACAGGGACAGATGGAGGGAGGGCGGGGTTTGGGGGTCACTGGGGATGGAGGTGAGACAGGGCATGGCCCTTATACCAGGACAGGGGAGCACCTGGGATGACCGGAGATGGGTTTCTCCCGGCCTAAAGTGCCACAGCATCCGAGGGGTGTGGTCGGACCTTTGGCACGTGGCATGGGACCCTTGACAGTGCGTGAAGTGATCGTCCTGTACTCCCAACGGATGCGTTCCGCCTCTGCTGCCTGCGAGTGGGCCGTGGCCATGGTGCTCTTTTTGCTGTTCGGCCTCTTCGCCGTGGACTTCTCCAGGTTGCGGGGTTGCACCCTCCACTTACAGCCCAATCTGGACGCCAGCCTCCCACAGGCTACCTTTGGGTCTCCACACATACAGGCCTCACAGGCGCTCTGACCAGGCCCCCAACTATTGGCAGAGGAAGGATGATGGGGCCGAGCCAGGTTTCCCCCCAAGGTGGACAGCCTGATGGACGCACGGCCGGCCGAGTGGAGCGGCGCTCGCCACTCAGAGGGCCAGCATCGTGGTACCCACCCGCCCCGGGAACCGAGAGGCGGAGACCAGCCGGCTGTCCCTGATCAAGGCTATTTATTAATTTTGTTGTTGTTGTTGTTGCCGCCGGCGGAATCAGACACAGACGCAGGCAGGGTCACGCGAAACCAGAAACCCTTCTGGGTCACTCAAAAACCAGAATTCCTTCCGGGGAGAGCAAATCCGTACAGAAGGTCGGAAGGGGAAGGGGAAGGGAGTTGGACCTGGTGGGATCAGGGGCCCAGGAACGGGAGTCGGGTCTGGGGATGACACAGAGACAGAGGGCCCTGTCCGGATCTGCTAAGCCACCCCCGACCAGCTCCCATCCCTCCCCCACCCCACCCGCAGAGTTTGATCAATAAATAAAATAATAAATTAATCAATAAATAAATAGAAACAGCTCCCACCCCCTTTTTGCCCTAGACCCTCCCCCCCGTTGGGCACGGCCCCTGGAGCCCTATCCCTGCAGGGCAAGGCCAAGTTTTTCGTCCCCCCCCCTCCCAGCATACTCCTTGGGCCTTATTATATACAGATTCACAGTAGGGGGGGCAGGGAAGGGGGGTGGAGGGGGCTCCCCTCCTTCCCTGGCCCCCTGGGGTCAGGGTAGAGGGGTTCCATTGGTGGCCAGGAGCTTCTTGTCCTTAGGGGGTCCTCGGCGG
Organism: Cricetulus griseus; assembly: GCF_003668045.3. Taxonomy (NCBI): domain Eukaryota; kingdom Metazoa; phylum Chordata; class Mammalia; order Rodentia; family Cricetidae; genus Cricetulus; species Cricetulus griseus. Next base: position 23,362,601 of record NC_048602.1, on the reverse strand, counting down.
GGAGAGCTGCTCAGATCAGGGTCTGGGCGGCCTGGTGGGGGCTGCAGGCTTCGGGGTGGGGTACCAGCAGGCCGGGTCTGGGCTCCATTCTTCTCGTCTGCGGAGGAAGAAGTAACTTTGTAGGGGCTGACAGGCGGCCCAAACCAGCTTGAGGCTCCTGTCTGTTGGTCTAGGTAGCCCCAAGAAACTAAAGTTGACTGGCAGGATGGCTCAGTGGGTAAAGGTGTTTGTCACCAAGCTCGGTGACCTTCTAAGTTTGATCCCTGGGACCCACATAGAAGAAGAAGGAGAGAGAGAGAGAGAGAGAACTGATTTCAAGTTGTCCTCTGACCTCTGTGAGGACACTATGGTGCTCATTCCCGAATACACAAATAAACAAATGTGACAGTAATCACAACAATCACAATAGAGACCAAACCCACCATCTGTGAGACTTCACGTCCCAGAGACAGTTGCCACAGGGAAACACATCTCCTACAGGGGGCCCATAAGTACCTTGTAGGTTAGAAAACCTGCTCAGTTTGTCTGAGGCCCAGGATAGCCCACCACAAGAAATTCTCAGTCTCAGAGGCAACCACAGGGCTGCTAAACTGCAGTACCCCTTACCTACAACTGGGTAATTCTACAGGAATGGGGCTCCCAGTGTTGTGAATTGTTCTGGGTTCTGCTGACCGGAGGAAGGTCACACTTCCTACACATGTGTAACATGGAGGTCAACATCAGAAGTCTCTACATAGACCAGGCTGTGTTCAAATGTACAGAGATCCGCCTGCCTCTGCCTCCCCAGTTCTGGGACTAAGGTGTGTGCCACCAATGCCCGGTTTTATCTTATATCTTAGATTACAATTTTTTTTTTAGATTTTATTTTTATTTATTATGTATATAGTCTTCTGCCTGCACGGCAGCAGGCGACACCAGATCTCATTCAAGGTGGTTGTGAGCCACCATGTGGTTGCTGGGAATTGAACTCAGGACCTCTGGAAGAACAGTCAGTGCTCTTAACCGCTGAGCCATCTCTCCAGCCCTAGATTATAATTTTTAAGTATATAATTTGTGTGGGGACACACAGATGCCACAACCCACAAGTGGAGGTCAGAGGACAGTTTGGGGGACTTGGTTCTTTTACTGAACCTGGAGCTTACCAATTGCTTGGACTGGTTAGGGATTCCCCTGTCTCGCAGCGCTGGCATTACAGAGCCACGCTTCAGTGGCTGGCTCTAATTTTCCCCCTGGAGGTGAGAATAGGACCCTGCCTTGCTAGGCAAGCAGTCTGGCACTGAACTAAATCTCCAGCCCCTTTGATTTTTTTCACATGGGTTCTGGGGATGAAACTCAGGTTCTCAGCTTGCTCACCCAGCAATATACCGACTAAGCCATTTCTCGGCACCACCACCCCCCTTTTTTTAGAGGTGTTAGTTATTTTATGAGTGGTTTCTTGCATGTGTGCACCATGCTGTGTGCATGTGTGCATGCCTGCTGACCACCGAGTTCTCCTAGACCTGAAGTTCTGGACGTATGAGTCATCGCGTGAGTGCTGGGATCTTCTGTAAGCACCAGTGTTCTTAGCTGCTGGGTCATCTCTCCAGCCCACCTCCACCCCATCTTTTAATTTTTATTTTTTTGGAGATAGGATCTCACATAGCTCAGGTTGGCCTTGAACTCACTCTGCAGCAGAGGGTGATCCTCCTGCCTCAGCCTCCCAAGGGATGGTCTGGACTCAGATAACTGATGTGGGAAGACCCACCCCAATATGAGATGTTATCTCTCCACGGGCGGGGCCACCATGCCCTCTTTGCTGTGGTGGACTGTCTCTTGGAACTGTAGGCCAAAACAAACCTTTTCCTCTTTTTCTCTCCCAAGACAGGGTTTCTCTGTGTAGCCCTGGCTGTCCTGGCACTCGCTCTGTAGACCAGGCTGGCCTCGAACTCAGAGATCCGCCTGCCTCTGCCTCTTGAGTGCTGGGATTAAAGGCATGTGCCACCACTGCCCAGAATTTCCCTTACTCTTTTAGTGTGTGTGTGGGTGTGCACACGTGTGAGAATATGTGTGGTGGATGTCTTAGAGCTCCTGTGTGGAGGTCAGAGGACAACTTGCAAGAATTCGTTCTCCCTTCCATCATGTGGGTCCTGGGGACCTAACTCAGGCTGTCAGGCTAAGCTGCAAGCACCTTTAGAGGCTGAGCTCTCTTGCCAGTCCCCACTTCCTGGAGTTGCCTTTGTACGGTATTTTCTTGCGGCAACCAGTCATTTTAGCTAATCCTCCTGGGCACTGACACTGAGGCCTGGAATAACTTTGTTGTGAGAGGCTTTTCTGTGAGTTACAGGGTTTTTCAGCATCCCCGGTCCCTGCCCACATGGTGCCAATAACGTCTTCCTGCTTTCCATTCGAGACAAAAAAAAAAAAAAAAAAAACCAAACTGCCAAATGACCCCCGGGAAGGCTGTGGTAGGCTGAATCATGCCACCCCCCACAGATGTTCTCATCATAAAGCTGGGGACCTGTGAAATCGTTGAGCTCATGTGTTGTGACTCAGGGTAATCCCTGTGGGTGGAGAGACTACCTGGGATTATCTGGGTAGACCCAGTTTAGTCATACAAGCCCTTAAATGACCCAGTCATGTCCAGGGCAGATCCTGGCTCTGGAGGGTGTGGTCACAGGTGAAGGGAGGAGCTGCAGAGCAAGAGAGGACAGCTCTCAGGACGCCAGACACCCTGATGTCAGCCTGTGTGTCTCCCGTCCAGGACAGCAGGATGAAAAACCTGTACCGTTTTAGGGACCAATTTTGAGGTTGTCTTCTTCATTTTCTTTTTTTGATTTTGTTTTTTTCCGAGACAGGGTTTCTCTGGTAGCCCTGGCTGTCCTGGAACTTGCTCTGTAGACCAGGCTGGCCCTGAACTCAAGAGATCCACCCTCTCCTGCCTTCCAAGTGCTGGGATTAAAGGTGTGAGCCACCATGGCCGGGCTTGAGGTCATTTATTAATGGCAGCCATAGGTAACGAATCCAAAGTCAAGACGAGGCCTGTCAAGAGTCAAGCTACGAGTGTCCTCCAGAGGACACTCAATGCTACGCCCATTGCTGGATTCTCTGTGCCCGATCCCTTCTATGGGGGATGGGGACAGAGGGATGTCAGGCTGATGTCAGTGGGCTTTCATGTCACCCAGCATGCTCCTCTTTTTGCAAACCCCTCATTCACTTAGAGTTCTCTCATCTTTGCAACTTTGGTTGCTATGGCAGACACACCTTGTACTAGAGGCTAAATGTTGTGTCCCCCAAAATCACATACTGAAATCGTCACCCCGGAGTCTATGGGGCTTCTGGGAGATGATGAGATTTTTGAGGGTAGGACCTTCATATAGGGGATGAGTGCCGTGAAATTATCAAAGACCTCAGTGAAAGCTAGGCTGTTGGTGCATGCCTGTAATCCCAGCAACCAGATGGAGGCAGGAGGATCAGCAGTTCAAGATCGTCCGTATCTACATACCGAGCTTGAGGCCAGTCTGGGATAGATGAGAACCTGTCTGAAAAAAGCAAAAATGAAACTTAAGGAGACACAGGGAGACAAGACCATCTGTGATTGAGGAAATGGGCTCTAGACAGACACAAGATTGTGGAACTGCCTTGATCTGGGATTTCTGAACAAAAGTTCCTGGGCTGGAGAGATGGCTTCCTGGCTAGGAGCCCTGGCTGCTCTTCCAGAGGACCTGCACCAATCCCCAGCTCACAACCATCTGTAACTCCACTTCTGAGGGCTCTGATGCCCTCTTCTGGCCTCCACACACACCAAGCGTGCAGGCAAAGACACACATGTACATAGAATAATCAATACTTAAAAAAAAAATAATTAAAAAACTATTTTTTTATCTCTGAGACAGGGTCTCATGAATGTCTGTCTGGCCTTGAATTTGATACGTAGCTAAGGATGGCTTTGAATTTCTTTCATGTATTGGTATTTTGCCTCCACGTATGTCTGTTTGAGGGAGTTGGGTTTACTGGAACGTGAGTCACGGACAGTTGTGAGCTGCCATGTGGGTGCTGGGAATCGAATCCAGGTCCTCTGGGAAGAGTAGCCAGTGCTCTTAAACACTGAGCCATGTCTCCAGCCCTCATTTTCTTTCTTTCTCTATTTTGTTTTTCAAGATAAGAGTTTCTTTGTATAGTTTTGGCTATCTTGGAATTCCCTCTGTAGGCCAGGCTGGCCTTGAACTCATAGAGATGTAACTGCCTCTGCCTATCCAGTGCTGGGAACAAAGGTGTGCACCACCACTCCCTGGCTGATTTTGAATTTCTGATCTCCCTACTCCATCTCCAGAATGCTGCCCGGCATTACATCTGTGTGACACCACTTCTGATTTTTTACATGGTGCTAGGATTGAACCCAGACCACAGTGCATGCTGGGCAAGCACCCTATAACTGAGCAAATCCTCAGTCCCATTTGTTCGCTTCCAGTCATTTTTACTAAGTGGCCAAAATGGCCTGGAACTAGTCACTCAGGATGGCCTTGAGTTAGTGGCAATCTTCCGGCCTCAGCTTCCTGAATGCTGGGACTACTGGCATGCATCCCCATACCTGGTTTCCTATTACTTAAAAAGCCACCCAGATCATGTTTTTGTGTTTGTTTTTTTGTTTTGCTTTTCTTTTTCTCTGTTGGGGATTGAACCCAGGACCCTTGCTAGGCAAACAGTTGATCTCTAACTCTGGCCAGGTTATGTTATTCTCTCATGGAAAGCTGGATGAATTACAACCTCTCCCGGAGGCCTGGCCTCTGCTCTGCCCCCTGGATACCAGATGAGAACTATGTGGTTCAATTCCAAAGACATCTGGGTTCTGTAAAGTGAGCCACTAATATGTCCTATCTGTCCTGGTTTTCACCTAAAGGTCATGCCCTGCCCCAGTCCCAGGCACATCGGGATGGCTGATACATAAACACAGTAGAGCTCCACAGCTCTCTGGTACCAAGCCACTGTCCTCTCAGGGCCTCCAGGATGCTGAGGAGTCCCTTCTCAGACCCCAGTATCTTTATTTTATTTTATTTTAATGGTTTTTCAAGACAGGGTTTCTCTGTGGCTTTGGAGGCTGTCCTGGAACTAGGTCTTGTAGACCAGGCTGTTCTCGAACTCACAGAGTTCTGCCTGCCTCTGCCTCCCGAGTGCTGGGATTAAAGGCGTGCGCCACCAACACCCGGCTTCAGACCCCAGTATCTTGTTGGGAAATCTATTCCTAACAGTGCAGGGGAGGCCTCAGCAAGACACCGGCCAAAAATCTAAGAAGTGGGCCAGTCTGGTGGCTCCAAAGCAAAGAGAGAGCAGAGCTGGCACCTGGTCACCCGGGATGCATGTCCCCCACTAGTAGTTCTGTTACCCACCTGCTAGGGCCTGCACAGAGGGTTGGTCATGAGTGCTGAGCAGCTGTGCCTGGATGGTTTCTACCACTCTCTTGAACCGGCGGCTGGGACCTAGGGGCAAACAGGAAACACAGTGACTTATAGAGGAGGCAGGCAAGGTCCCTCCATCAAGCAAGACCGTCCCCTTTAAGAGTTAATTTTCCTGACTCTGTTGGGTTTGCTTCAATAACCGGCTCCCAAATGGATCTCTGCATTTCACCTAAAGAATACCCAGACATCTTCATCTTAATATAACGATAGGTGTTGGTTTCTATTGAAATAGATGCTGTTGCTCATTTAACTTTCCTTAGGGATGTAAAGGGGGGGAAAAAAGTAAGAAAAACAAGTGAGGGGCTGGAGAGATGGCTCAGAGGTTAAGAGCACCGGCTGCTCTTCCAGAGGTCCTGAGTTCAATTCCCAGCAACCGCATGGTGGCTCACAACCATCTGTAATGAGATCTGCTGCCCTCTGCTGGCATAAATGCATACATGCAGACGGAGCACTCATACATAAAATAAATAAATAAATCTTAAAAAAAAGAGAGAGAGAAAGAAAACGAGTGATTACTGATACCCATGAAATAATTTCTCATCACACACGCCCCCTGGGGGAAAGAAAGCATGTCGGGAGGGGCCTCAGAGAATCCCAGGCTCATTTCCTTGTCTTGCTGCCCTCCTGTGCGGATGATCCTATTTAGAACTCAGACCCCCTAGGCTGGACAGGAGAGACGCACCAGAGATGAGGGTAAAGGTGACGGAGTAGATGCCACCTCCGCTACTGCCATCTCTTCGGGGTGAGGGCTCTGGACCCTCGGAGGAGCTGATGTCCACCTGGAAGCGGACAGGCTTCTGGAAGACGGAGGGGCCACCGCTGGCCTTGTATTCGGCCCTAAAGCTGGTCTGTGACAGCACACTGTGACTCAGGCTGGGGATCTAGAAGGTAAGGATAGAAGGATGGGGTGAGTCTAAGGACAGGTCACCATCCTTCATCTGGCTCTGGACAAGCAACGAGTTCCATCAGCCACTGGGTTAAAGAATAACAAACAAGGTCTTGGGAGGACCGGTGCCCACTGGTGCCTGTGGTTCCTCCTGCCCTACATTTAGAAGAAGGAATCCTAAATTCATGCGGTCTCTGCTCCCTATGGGATAGTCACAATCACGTGAAACACCACATAAAATACACTTTCCCCTTTCTCCACAAGTCACACGTCTTGGTAATTTCAAATCCCATCAGCCCTACAGCAAAGGACTGAGGGACTGGAAGATTGGGAAGTGTTGAGGCCCACTGAGAAAGGTCTATCCCTGCACCACCCTCAGATCTTGTGGCAAGGCATGGCAACCCACTCACCTTCCACTGGTACTCAGGAAACTGTTATTTAGGGTCTTATTTCAGCGCTTTGAGGCTTTGGGCCCAATAGTCTGTTCCCACCTCTCTGCCCAACACTGACCAAGTCCAACTCTTGCTGGAAAACTACAAATCCCATGAGTCTCAGAAGGAAGTCAGTCCAGGCATAGAGTGGAGGGGTAGGGGTAGGGGTGAGGGGATGGTGTAGCTCTATGGTCAATAGGGACGCCCGGGCTCTCACCGACAGAAAGGCATGGACAATGTCCGCTTTGATGCTGCTGAGAGGTTTGTCCTTTAGCACGAGGAATATTTGTTCTTCTTTGTCCAAGGAGATGAAGTTCCCGAACCAGGAGCGTTTTGCCAGCCTGGGTGAAAGGGGATAGAAGCAGGAGGGTCAGGAAGACGCTAAGAGACACATCAAATCCCCTGGATTCCCACTCAGTTCCTCCCCTTGTCACACTCACTCGGGAGAGGATTCTGGAGTCAAACTGGACATCTCCTCGGCGGTGGGGACTGGTCAGGGAGGGGAGGGAAAGAAGCCAACATTTAGTATTTATCATCCCGGGCCCTGTGGGTGCTGTTTCCTCTCAAATGGCTAACCCTAACCCAGGAAGTCTGATATGGCCCCTTCGGGAGAGGTAGATGGTTAGACCACACCCTTCAGGGTGGGGCTCAGGTCCCATGGACCAATCAGTAGGCAATCCAGAGTGCATCCTATATGACCTCTTCTCTCCAAAACTTACCATCTCCATTTATCTTGGGGCTTGAGAAGATGGCTCTCTTTGCTACTCCCCCCCCCCCATGGAGACTGCCCCTCCTTCCCACATTAGAATCCAGCAGCTGGCAACCCTAGCCTGGCATCTGCTGAGACCCCCCTACCCTGCATCTTGCGCCGGTGGAAGCGAGGGGAGCCCAGGAAACTGTTGCGGATGGAGTTGAGACGACTTCTCCAGGCGGCTCCCCCGACGCCACCGCCTGGGCTGGGAGGTGGTGTCGTTCCTGGGGTCCCGGTAGGGCTGGCTCGAGGCGTGTGCAGAGGTGAGTGCAAGGGGGTTCCGCCGGAGGAGCGCGGGGAGCCTGGTGGTCCGGGCAAGGGCGTGGAACGGGCACTGGGGGGCGGTGGCTGCTCCCCGGCGCCCCCGCCTCTGGGGCCCCGAGAAGGCAGCGTCTGTGTTTTGGAAGTTGGCGAGCCTCCGCCTCTAGCCTCATCTCCAGCGCCTGGCTCCGGCGAGAAGGAGAAGACCGGACTCTGCGGAGGAGCAGGACCTGGTTCAGAGTATGGACTACAACTCCCAGGAGGCTCTGGGAGCACTACTTGCTCAGACTCGCTGGGTCGGGCTGCGAGGCATGCTGGGATTTGTAGTCCAGTCAGCCCCACCCACAGTGGCACTGTCTGCAAAGACAGTATAAGGCTGCAACCCCAGCGTAAGCAGAGACTGGTACGCTGCTGACTGTACCCAAAGAACTTAACGATAGATGTTTAAACCTCTCGGAAATACTACAAATCCAAGCCCAAGAATACAGAAATGGGGTCCTTGACGCTTCTGGGGGGGGGTAAGATCGCCCCATGGAACTGTGGTTTCTGTTGCATCTCTGCTGTGTCAATTATCTGCGCACCTGTGTCAATCATCTGAGGGTCTAGCCTTACCCTTGGGCTGCTCAGAGGGCTGGAGGACAGACCAGTGGAGGCTCCGCTGACGCTGCGGGATCTGTTTACAGGATTAAAAGAAGAAAATTGGAGATTTTTTTCAAGGGTTCAGATGTCCTTCCCAGATGAGGGAACAATAAGGACCCAGCAGGGGAGCGCAACACTTGCGAGGTCGAGCAGGGTCTAGAACGCTGTGCTCGCCCTGTGTTCTGGGGCTGAAGAAGGCCCTTCCGGATGGGACAGGCTCGCTCTCACCTCTGACTGTGCTGGGCCATCTCCAAGGCCCGTCTGGTAGGCACCGGGGAGCCGCCGCCGCCAGCATCTGTGATGCTCAGCACTTCCATGGACTTCCGCTCCGGCCTCCGCTTGCCGTGTCTGCTCAGCATGGGAGAATCCACGCGTTTCCGAGGTGGGTCTGAAGGGAAGAAGAGTGCCAGCCCCGCCCTCAGTGGCTCAATTTGCTCGGCTGTGCATATATTAACGCGAGGGAAACTGAGGCCCAGAGCAGAGAGAGGGGTTCTCATAGCCGGCGTGCTCTCCACACTCCCAGGGCCTACAGCATCCTCCTCCCTCGGGCATCCTGGCACCTGAAATGCCCCCATCCGCCTGCTCACCAACGTCATTCCGCGGGGGCAGGTCCTGGTCTTCGCAGCTGGGGTACCGTTCTTTCCGATCCAAAAGTAAGTAGTAGATCATCTTCTCTTGGTTTTCCCTGAGGCACGGAAGAGGGAGGAGGCGGTTAAGGGAGGACCGCGGTCAGAAATCAGTGCGCGTGGTGGAAAGAACCCAACTCCTGCCAAGTTATCCTCTGATCCTTCACCAACGTGCCTTGGCACACACGCCCTCTCCTCCCACACGTAATAAATGTAATAATAATAATAATAATATAGGGGCTGGAGAGATGGCTCAGAGGTTAAGAGCACTGGCTGCTCTTCCAGAGGTCCTGAGTTCAATTCCCAGCAACCACATGGTGGCTCACAACCATCCGTTATGAGATCTGGTGCCCTCTTCTGGCACACTGTATACATGATAAATAAGTAAATAAATCTTTAAAAAAAATAAATAAAAGTATGTATAGCTGGGTGGTGGTGGGTGGCACATGCCTTTAATCCCAGCACTCTGGAGGCAGAGGCAGGCGGATCTCTGTGAGTTCGAGGCTAACCTGGTCTACAATATGAGTTCCAGGGCAGTAATAGTAGCTAACACCGGGGCACTTACTAAGCACATATTAAATTCTACGTAACGCAGACATCATCCATGCCTGCTCGGCGCATTCCTCTCCAGATCACAACTGCTCTAAGCCATGCCTCTAGTCTGCTGGTTCCCTAGGCCTGGATGTGGCACGCCCCCTTCGGGCAGTCTAGGGAGCTGCCACAACCCAATCAAGGCGTGAAACGGAGTGCCCGTGAAAAGGTCTTGGGAGCTCTTACTCCTCGCTTCGCAGTTCTCGGTGCAGCCGCTCGCGGTCTCTGAAGCATCCCAGAGACGCCATGCTCTCCAAGACGTCAGGGTCCAGTTCTCCATTGGAGGGCAGGCTCCGCATGGCTACCCTGCGGCCCGGGGCTGGCTCCAGGCAAGGGTCTGGTTCATGTTTCCCACCCCTGGAAAGGTGCAGAAATGCAGCCGGGCGTTGGTGGCGCAGGCCTTTAATCCCAGCACTCGGGAGGCAGAGGCAGGTGGATCTCTGTGAATTCGAGACCAGCCTGGTCTACAAGAGCGAGTTCCAGGACAGCCTCCAAAGCCACAGAGAAACCCCGTTTAGAAAAACCAAAAACAAACAAACAAACAAAAAGTGCAGAAATGCTTTGGAGAAACCAGCATCTGTAATAGAGCCTTTATCATCCTAGGCTTAGGTCCAGACTACTCCTCCTAGGACCCGGAGAGTCTGGATCCCCGGCTTGACTTCCTCAGACCCAGGCAATCAGGAGTCCAGATCCCAGCAGTCCTCCCCCAGACCCAGGGGGTCCAGACCCTAGTTCTCTCTCTCTCTCTGACTCAAGAGTCCTGGACCCCTAGCTCCCTCCTTCCTCTGGTCCGACACTCTTTCTTCAGCCTTGTTCCCTTCTGCCAAGACTCATAAGTTTGAGACTGTAGTTCCACCCATCCCGCCCCCGCCCCATCCATCAGGAACATAGCATCCCAGTCTCCACCTCTGTTCCGGCCCCAACGCCCTCCCTCCCTCCCTCAAGTACCCAACTGTTCAGTTCCCTGTTACTCACAGATACCAGGGATGTTTCTGAATTTGCTCCAGCTGTAAAAGGGTGGGTCACAGAGAGGCAGAGATTAGGTCACAGACTCACAGAGGGAGAGCAATTAAAATCGATGAGAATTGACTCTGGGAGGTCCCTGAACCGTCAATCCCCAACCAGAGGCAGGATGACAGATCGTGTCTTCCTCTGGTGGTAGTAAGGCATCCCGTTACGTGCACCTACAGACTGACCGTTTTTAGACCCTGGGTGTCAGTTTTCTGCACTCACAGTGCCAGCCTTTCAAACATGTGCCATCCCCAAGGCCTGGGACTCCCTGGTCCAACCTTGGCCTGCTTCCTCTCTAGTTGGTGAGTTTGAGGTTTTGCTGGACCTTGGGCTTGTAGCCGAACCCGTGAACTCATCCACCCAAGGATTCACAGGTAGGCTCTGGGAACTAATCCCATGACAGTCCCCACCGACTCACACTGAGCCTTTTCTCGGGCTCCACTTCGATCATCCCCCTCAGGAGGCTCTGGCAGTCTGGAGGGATAAAGTGTGGCATGTGGAAAACACCGCGTTTCACCTTCTCCAGCAGCTGTCGCAGGTTGTCGTCGTCGAAGGGCAGCGCCCCCTGTGCAAGACATTATTAAGACCCCTTGGGTCAATGGCTCTCAACCTATGGGTCACAGACCCTGGCAGGGGTGGGGGGCTGTCAGAGGATTCTTTCACAGGGGGGGTCACTGTAGGGAGTCACCCTAGCCCCGCCCAATAGTCCTGGGGCAGGTACCAGGTGGATCCGGGGACTCGCACAGAAGGGCGTGGTGAAGGAAAGCCGGGGTGATGTAAGGGAGCTTCTTAAGGGGCTGCACGTGGGGACCCTGGCTCTCTCTTTTGTTCTGGCCGCGCTGGCTGGGTTCTATAACCTAGCTCTGGCCTGTGTTTCACCTTGCTGTCTTCTGAAATAAAGAGACCTTAATCCTATAGGTCACTTTTTTTTGTTTGTTTGTTTGTGTTTTCGATACAGGGTCTCTCTGTGTAGCTTTGGAGGCTGTCCTGGCACTTGCTCTGGAGACCAGGCTGGCCTCAAACTCACAGAGATCCGCCTGCCTCTGCCTCCTGAGTGCTGGAATTAAAGGCGAGTGCCACCAACACCCGGCTCACAGGGGTCACTAAACACCATTGGAAAACATATTTACATTACGGTTCGGTTCGTAACACTGGCAAAATTACAGTTACAGAGTAGCAACGAGAAAATTTTACGGTGGGGGGGTCACCACACTTGAGGATCTGTATTAAAGGGTGGCAGCATTAGGAAGGGTGAGAACCACCGCCTTAGGTGGAGTGGAGGATTGGCCAGGTGAGGTTTCCAGCCCTAATTGGCACATCTCACCGTCATCACGGCACAAGAGGCAGTGAGGACGCTCTTAATAGCTTTACCCATAAGGCTTGAGATGGAGGTCAGCTGGTAGAGGGCTCGCCTAACACGCACCAAGCCCTGGGTTCCATCCCCAGCTCCAGTCTAGTGACACATGCCTACCATCCCACAATTTGGGAGGTAGTAACCGGAGGATCAGAAGTTCAAGGTCATCTTTAGCTACATAGTGAGTTCAGGGACAGCTTGGGTGAGATAACACACTGCCACAAACAAAAACCACATTAAAAAAAAAAAAAAGAAACAAAACAAAAGATACCAAGACCAAAGTCATCCTCACTTTTAAAAAATTATTTTTTAAACCGGGCGGTGGTGGCACACGCCTTTAATCCCAGCACTAGGGAGGCAGAGGCAAGCGGATCTCTGTGAGTTCGAGACCAGCCTGCTCTACAAGAGCTAGTTCCAGGATAGGCTCCAAAGTCACAGAGAAACCCTGTCTTGGAAAAAAACAAACAAACAAAAATTATTTAGGGTGTGTGTGTGTGTGTACCACATGTATACAAGTGCTTTTGAAAGCCAGATCCCTCAGAGCTGGAATTACAGACAGTTGTGAGCTATCTGATGTGGGTATAGGGAATTGAACTCAGGACCTCTGGAAGAGCAGTCAGAGCTCTTAACCACTGAGCCGTCTCTCCAGTCCATGATCCTCACTTTTGATGGGGAAATTAAGACACAAGAAGCTCAGCAATTTGCTAAAGGGCTGTCCACTGTGTAATATGTAAGTGACACAGTAGAGATTTTCAAGGGGGGTGTGTGTCTTTAAAATAAATAAAACAGGGCTGGAGAGATGGCTCAGAGGTTAAGAGCACTGACTGCTCTTCCAGAGGTCCAGAGTTCAATTTCCAGCAAGCACAAGGTGGCTCACAACCATCTGTAATGAGATCTGGCGCCCTCTGCTGGCCCGAAGGTGTACATGCAGACAGAGCACTCATGCATAAAATAAATATTTCTAAAAATAAAAAGAGAGAGAAAGAAAAATGAGTGAATACTGATACCCATGAAATAATTTCTCATCATACACGCCCCTGGGGGGAAAGAAAGCATGTCAGGAGGGGTCTCAGAGAATCTGTGCATTCCAGGCTCATTTCCCTCTCTTCCTGTGCTGATAATCCTATTTAGAGATCTCAGACACCTAAGGCTGGACAGGAGAGACGCACCAGAGATGACAGTAAAGGTGACGGAGTAGATGCCACCTCCGCTACTGCCATCTCATCTCAGCATAAATAAATAATAACTAAATAGGCACACCAGCAAGACAAGCGAGAGGGCTGGTCGTGGTGTGATTCTCACACTCAGGCCGCATAGGCAGCTGGATCTCTGTGGGTTCAGGGCTAGCCTGGTCTACCTAGTGAGTTCCCGGCCAGCCGGGGCAACCAGCGAGACCCTGTCTCAAACACACTGACAAACTAGCTAACAAAGAGGGCTTGGTGTGGTGGTTCACACATTTAATCCCAGAACTTGATAGATCTAGGCAGGCAATCTCGGTTGGTTGGAGGCCACCCTGGACGACACAGAAAGACCCTGTCTGAAACACACACACAAAGGAAGCATGCTTGTCTAACAAGCGGCGGCTCCCGCTGGCTCCCTTGCAGCAGTGCTGGTCTATCTAACAGGCACCAAGCTGTTAGGCACCAAACACTAACTGTGCACGATCCCCAGTGCTGCATCAGCAGGACAAGGAGTTGACTCCTGTAACCCTGGCACCACGAGGCAGTGGAACCATGTTCAAGGTCATCTCCAGTTACACAATGGGGTCAAGGCCAGCCTGGGATATACGAGAACTGTGAAATGACTCACTGGGTAAAGAAAGGCCTGTCGCTGGCCTATCTAGTCACTGGATCCCTGGGACCCACAGGGTGAAAAGAAGAATTGCCTCCTCGGGCCTCATGCATGCCTTGGACACACACATGCACACACACACACACACACACACACACACACACACACACACACGCACGCACGCACGCACGCACGCACGCACGCACGCACACACACACACACACACACAAACACGCACACACACAAACACACACACACACACACACGCACACACACACACACAAACACACACACGTACACACACACACACACACACACACACACACACACGTGCGCCAAATGAACACATAAATGAATACTTAAAAATAGCAAAAAACACGAGAATACAAGGAGGGGCTGGAAAGACGGCTCTGCGGTTAAGGGCGCTGACTGCTTTCCTAAACAAAGGCTCCGGGGTTCAAATCCCAGCACCCACAAGGCCGCTTACAACTATCTGTACTCCAAGATCAGACACCCTCACACAGGATTTTAACTTCTGGCAAAACACCAACACACATAAAATAAAGAAAAGTAAACTTAAAGGGAAAAAAAAAAAGGAGAAACAAAGAAAAAACAAACAAACAAACAAACAAACAAAAAACCCCAGCCTGGAATGGGATGACATGATCATAGGATTGGGAGACAGGGCAAGAAGGGAGTCTGGTTTGACCTAAGGAGCTGGAGGAGGGCTCTGGGAAGAGATGACGTTCTGAGTCTCAGGGCTTTTCCAAGGGTTTTAAAGGGTTGTCCCTTGTATCTAAGGTGCATGGACGGAATGCAGGGTGGAGGAAACGGGAAGAGGACACCTCACCGCTGGTCTTGGAGTCAAAAAGCCCACCTTTGGCTCCGGTGCCTGATTTGTTGGCAGTGAGCCTCAGCTTCTCGACTCTATGGAAGGGGTGTAAGGTTCTGATTGGGAAAGGCTATGGGACAGGTTAAAAATATCGGCCACATGGGGGCTGGAGAGATGGCTCAGAGGTTAAGAGCACTGACTGCTCTTCCAGAGGTCCTGAGTTCAATTCCCAGCAACCACATGGTGGCTCACAACCATCCGTTATGAGATCTGGTGCCCTCTTCTGGTGTGCAAATATACATGGAAGCAGAATGTTGTATACATAATAAATAAATAAAATATTAAAAAAAAAAAAATCGGCCACAGCACAGCTGGTCCTCACCACTCTCGGAAGCTCATTTTATATAATCACTGTGAACAGTGAGTTAGTGAGCACTGCGGTCGTGAATTATTGCATCTGGGTGACAACCAGCTAGGTTCCCTTGACCCACTGCTCACGCCCTCTCTTTTATCAAGGTCAACCAACCATTACTCTAAGTTTTTTTTTTTTTTTTTTTTAATGTGCTTTTTGTCGCTCGTCTGTTTTACAGTGCTGGATCTCCCATTTAATTTAATCACAATTGTTGGTACTATATGCTTTTTTGTTGTTGTTGTTTTTGAGACAGGGTTTCTCTGTGGAACAGTCCTAGCTGTCCTGGGTGGGACTCACTTTGTAAACCTAGCTGGCCTCGAACTCACAGAGATCCACCTGCCCCCGCCTCCCAAGTGCTGGGATTAAAGGCATGTGCCACTGTCTGCTTAGTACTATAATCATTCACAACATATCCATAAGGAGAGGCTTACAGAAAGAAAGTGACTTTTTTTTTTTTTTTTTTTTTTTGGTTTTTCGAGACAGAGTTTCTCTGTGACTTTGGAGGATGTCCTGGAACCAGGCTGGCCTCGAATTCACATGGATCCCCCTGCCTCTGCCTCCCGTGCGCCACCAACGCCCGGCTGCAAGAAAGTGACTTAATTGTTCAAGACAAGCAAGTAGACATTTGAACCCTGTCTTTTCCCCATCTGACAACAAAAGACTGAGGGAGGAGATCTAGCCCAGTTGGTGGAGAGCTCGCCCAACATACACAAACCCCAGGGTTCAACCGCCAGCACCGCGTCCCCGTGGCATGGGTGACGGGTGGAAGGAGGCACGGGAATTCAAGGAAGCTACATGGTGGAGTTTGAGGTTAGCCTGGATTACATGAAACTCTGTCTCAGAGCACCTAAAACCTGGGTCTGGAGAGATGGCTTAGCAGTTAAGACTACTTGCTGCTCTTGCAGACGACCTAGGTTTGGTCCCCAGCATCAACACAGTGTCTCATAATTGTTTGTAATTCTAGTTCCAGGAGATTTAAGACTGCTCTTCTGGCATCTGCAGGCACCAGGCAAGCACACAGGTCACAGATATGCATGCAGGCAAAAAACTCATATACATAAAATAAAAATAAACAAATCTTAGCTGGGCACTGGTGCCACGTGACTTTAATCCCAGCACTTGGGAGGCAGAGACAGGTGGATCTCTGAATTGTAGACCAGCCTGGTCTACAGAGCAAGTTCCAGGGCAGTCAGGGCTACACAGAGAAACATTATCTTGAAAAAAAAGAAAAAGAAAAAGCCTTAAACAAAAAAAAATACGCTCAGGGGGCTAGTGAGATGGCCGAGGGGTTAAGAGCACTAACTGCTCTTCCAGAGGACTCGAGTTCAGTTCCCAGAAGCCACACTAAAAGCATAGAGCCACCTATAGACTCCAGCTCCAGGGGATCCGACACCCTCTTTTTGTTCCCATAGATACCCATGTACACACACAGACACACATAAATAAAAAAAAATAAACCTTAAAAAAATGCTCAGAAAAAAGTCTGCTCTGAGTTAGTTATTACTTCATGCTACATTAGGAGGTTCACGACAGGCCAACCCTGGGCCTTCAAAGATGAGTCAAGCGAACCAGTGTACAAAGATGAAAGCCACCGATAAGGTCCCAACCTCAAGGAGCTTATGACAGACAAGGAAGGGAAATAAGGCTTGCAAAACCATGCAGCAAAATGCATACTGACAACCGTGACCATGGATGGCTGGGAAGAGGAACACTTACCACAAGATTCAATCAGGGGAGGGGGGCATGGGAGGGCAAAGAGCGAGGCTCTGGGAAGCTTCTGGGAGAAATGACCGTGGGGCTGAGGGTATGCATTACATAAGACACAGGACTAGCAGGGATGCAGGAATGCTATAGGCCTAGCATGCAAAATTCTGGGTTCAATCCCTAACACTACACAAACCAAGTACAGTGGTACACACACACACACACACACACACACCTATGAGCCGAGCATTTGGGAGGCGGAGGCTGGAGAATCAGGAGTTCAAAGCCATCCTTCCAGGCTAACCTGGAAGATATGAGACACTGTTTGTGCCTCTCTATCAGTGGCTCTCAACCTGGGAGACAACCCTTTTTTGGGGAGAGGGAAGACAAAGGACCCTTTCACAGGGGTAGCCTAAGACCATTCGAAAACACAGGTATTTACATTACGATTCTTTTTTAAGTTTATTTATTTATTTATTTATTTATTTATTTATTATACATACAGTGTTCTGCCTACATGTATGCCTGCAGGTCAGAAGAGGGCGCCAGATCTCATTAGGGATGGCTGTGATCCACCATGTGGTTGCTGGGAATTGAACTCAGGACCTCTGGAAGAGCAGTCAGTGCCCTTAACCGCTGAGCCATCTCTCCAGCCCCTACATTATGATTCTTAACAGTAGCAAAGCTACAGTTATGAAGTAGAAACAAAAATAATTTTATGGTCGGGGGTGGTCACCACAAAGTAAGGAACTGTTTTGTTGTTGTTGTTGTTGTTTTTTGTTTTTTCGAGACAGGGTTTCTCTGTGTAGCTTTGGAGCCTATCCCAGAACTCGCTCTGGAGACCAGGCTGGCCTCGAACTCACAGAGATCCACCTGCCTCTGCCTCCTGAGTGCTGGGATTAAAGGCGTGCGCCACTAACGCCCAGCAAGGAACTGTATTAACGGCATTAGGAATGCTGGGAACCACTACTGTCTCTATAAATCCACACACACAGCATGTCGGATATCACACACACACACACACACACACACACACACTTATTTTCGAGAACCCCCTCATAAACACTTACATAATTCAAGAACTCACACACACACACTCACATGTTTAGACATCCCGTCAACATGGCATACAAACACTTGAGAGACCACACAGACACCCAGTCTTTGGGAGGCAAGCCTGGAGGTGAGGATGCATGCATGGTCCCAGGCTCCGTTGGCTGGCACTGTTCTAGAAATACGGCGGTAGCGGCAAAAGGCACCTTACCACAAGCAGAGCAAACAGAATGACCCCACAGCTCCACATGTCCGCCCGGCGGCCATCATACTTCTCCCCCTGGAAGGCAAAAGGTGTCATTTCAACTCCGTCTCCATTGCCACTCTGTCTGCTTCTCTTAAGCTCCCCCGGCCCCTCACTCACCTTGATCACTTCTGGACATGCGTAATGGGGGGACCTGGGGGAAGAGAAGGAAAGAGAGAGTGGTTTGAGGGTATGAAGCCTGGCCAGCATCTTTCCCTTCCCAGGATCTCTGGGGGAAGGGGGTTGGGCCTTCCACTCACCCGCAGCTGGTCTCCAGGAGGCTGTCCCCCACCTGCAGGGACGCCATGCCGAAGTCTGCAATGCGGATATTGTTCTTCTCATCCAGCAGCAGGTTCTCTGGCTTTAGGTCTCTGTGACTAAGACAAACAGGTGAAGGTCAGCTTTGGCTGCCCCCTCACGCCCCCTTTTTTTTTTTTTTTTTTTTTTTTGGCTTTTGGAGACAGGGTTTCCCTGTGTAGCTTTGGAGGCTGTCCTGAAACTAGCTCTTGTAGACCAGGCTGGTCTCAAACTCACGGAGATCTGCCTGCCTCTGCCTCCCGAGTGCTGGGATTAAAGGCATGAGCCACCAATGCCCGGCTTAGTTGCCTTTTAAAAAGATTTAACTTTGTGTGTGTGTGCGTGCGTGGGTGCGTGCGTGCGTGTGTTCGTGTGTGTAAGCATGCGAGAATGTGCATGTGATTACAAGTGAAGCCAGAGCCATCTCATCTTTCAGGGGCTGGGGTTGCAGGCAGTTGTGAGACTTTAGAACCTGGATCCTGTCTAACGGCATTAGATGCGCTAACCACTGAGTAATAGCTTTACCCTGTTTTTAAAAACAGGATCTTTCTTTTTTTTTTTTGGAGGGAGGGGCAGGGGTCCTAAAAAAAAGTCCTAAAATTACAGGGTTTCTCTCTATAATAGTGCTAGCTGTCCTGGAACTCATTTTGTAGACCAGGCTGGCCTCAAACTCACAGAAATCCACCTGCCTCTGTCTCCCAAGTGGTTGAAGGTGTGTGCCATCGTGCTGGCAAGAGAGGGTCTTTCTATGAAGCCCAGGTGGGCACTGAACTCTTCAATGATGCTCCTGCCTCTGTCTCCTGAGTGCTAGGATTACAGGTTAAGTACTCCTCACCCTAAATGCTACATGCCTCATATCTTTGTCTAGGCTGAAGTCATTGAGGAAAAGCAGTATCTCCTTGCAGGGATATTCATATATCAAAAACATGAACTGCAATTCTTACCTCACATCAAACAAGTTATTAACTTGAAAGAGACCCTAGGATTAAATGCAAGAAATAGAATAGGCTGGGTGGTGGTGGTGGCTCGAGACGTTAATCCCAGCACTTAGGAGGCAGAGACAGGCGGGATTTTGAGTTCGAGACCAGCCTGGTCTTCAAAGAGAGTTCCAGGACAGCCTCTAAACCTCCAGAGAAACCTTGTCTCGAAAAACAAACAAAAAACAAAAATGAAAAAGAAAAGAAACCTGGTTTTTCCCTCACACACAAAGGAAAAAAAAAAAACACAAAAGAAAGAAGAAAGCTGGGGATATATGGCAAATGGTATTGCTCAGCTAGCAAGCACAAGCCCCAAACCACACACATTAAAAAAATATATTTAAAAAAAAGTCCTAAAATTACATAGCAACCACACACAAGACTGAAAGTGTATTTAAGACCACGAAATTGTACACTTTTTCAAAGGGTAAATGGTATGGTCTGAGTTACAATACTAGGAATTTTAAAAAAGGTTAGGGTTGAGGGCTAGCCACACTGATGTCTGCTCAGCCCTCCATGTATGTGGCTGCAGGGCCCTGCCTGCCTCCTGGACCACCCTCAGCCGTCTCCCCGCCAGCTGGTCCCTCACCAGATGGAGTAGCTATGGCAGAAGTCCAGGGCTGACACTATCTGTCGGAAGAACTTCCGGGCCTCCTTGGGTGTTAGTCTCCCTTTTTTTACCAGGTAGTCAAACAGTTCACCACCAGAAACGTGCTCCAGGACTAGGTATCTGAAAGACACAGACGAGGCAGAGGGCTGGAAGGGGCATGTTAAGGACCGAGGCCTGGTCTCCCTTTACGGTAGATAGTGAAGCCCCAACTCCCCAGGTTCTGTGCAAGGAAGAAATCTCAACTGCTACCAGTCCCTGGGAAAAAGAGACTCCAATTGGCACCAGCCTCTAGGAGAAGTGGTTCCAATATCCACACGTCTCTAGGAGACCAAACTCAATTCCCACTAGTCCCTGGGTAGCATAGACTCCCAAGGAAACTCTTGGTTGTTTTTGGAGCTAAAACAACTCCACTGGCACCTGAGGTCAGAAACCACAATTCCCATGGAAATCTGGGAAATAAAGACCCTACTCCCATTAGCACATGCTCCCATCCCCAGGCCAAGCCTCTGATTCTCACAAGCCTGTGACTTGAATAAACCCACGTTCTCATTCATTCTTGGGCAGTAACAATTACAGTATACACCAAAGAGAAACTACAACTCCCATCGATTCAAAGAAGTTTATAAAAAACAAAACAAAACAAAACAAAACCCCTCCCATTTCCCATAAGCCTCTGGGATATAGAGAGTCCCAATTCCCATCAGCCACCTGGATTCTAGAGACTCCAAATCCCATCAGGCTCTGAAAGATTAAACCTCCAGTTCCTATCAGCTCCCAGGAAACAAAAAACTCGATTTCTGAGCTATTGGCCGGCTAGATTCCCATGTGAAGCACAAACTCCCAGGAGCCCTCTCTCAGCCCTGGTGGTGGGTGGGGATCTCGGTCCCCCACAGGTAACTACCATCAACTTTGTAAGACAAAGACTTCTTGCCTCCACACCTGGGAAGCCTAAGGGCTACGACTCCCATGAGAACCTGGGGCTGGGCACTACTGCTTCCAGCCTGGGGAAACCTGCCCCTCCAATCTGATGGTGTTGGAGTGGCTTCGTCAGACTGGGAACGTGAGCCCTGTCCCCTCTCCTGTTGTCCAGTCCAGCTGTTCTCTGGGCCACCAGAGTCTGGACAAAGAGTCTTTCTCTGACGTCCAGACAGCTGACTCCCACCCCCATCTTAACGGGATGGTAATGGACTTTGTGATACTGGCTCAGGGCTCCAGAGGAGGCCCATTGTTGGGGTGGCCAGTCCTGGCATCGGAAGTGATGCTGGGATAAGAGAGACCTCAGATGTCCCAAAGTGGGAATTTGGAAGGACCCTTCAGGTCTTACTAGGCTAACACGAACCCAGACTGCCTTAGGGAGGAAGAGGCAGTTAGCTGGGCTTGGTACGGGCTGTTAAGCCCATTTACCAGGAGGCTGAGACAGAAAGACAGCAGCATCAGCAAGAGGCTCAGCCTCTGTCCTCCGCTCAGGACCACTCTGATCCTGGTGTACTGTTAATAGTATCAGTCCCGTTCCTGTAACCCAGGGAAGGGACGGGCCCAGGTCACACGTAGCTCCCACTGGCCTCCAACACAGCTCTGTATCTCGAGGGTGACCTTGAACTGCTGACACTTCTGCCTCACTTCACTAGAGCTGAGATCACACAGTTATCCAGTTTAAGCAGGGCTGGGGGTTGAACTCAGGGCCTTTCTGCATTCTACACCAATTGCGCTACAAGCTTGAGTTTTGCCAGGGATACCCTAGGCACTAGGCCCTGTTTCTGGAGCAATAACACGGGGAGGGACGAGAGAGGGGCTGGGCGGCTATAAATACCTACAAATATTTCTTGTTCTCGTACACGTCATGGAGCTTGAGTACGTGAGGGTGTTCGATGAGCTTTAGGATGGCGATCTCCCGCTCCACCTGAGGGGCCAGGGACACGAGAGAGGGGGTCAGCATGTCCTCCTGCCTAACTGTCGGCACCAAGGGCATTCCTGCTATACACACATACTTACACACACACGCGCGCGCGCACACACGCACGCGCGCGCGCGCACGCATGCACACACACGCATGCACACACACGCGCGCACACACGCGCGCACGCACACGCGCGCACACACGCATGCACACGCACCTTCATCAACACCGATTCCGACAACTTCTCCCTGTTGACGATCTTGACGGCGACCTTCTGACCCGTGATGCAGTGGACCCCAAGTTTAACCAGTCCTGGAGGGCAGATTTGAAATAAATATGGGGTGTTCTCCTGGATCTCTCCCCAGCTCTGAAGTTGTCAGTCACCCCCACTTCCCGCCTGTCCCCCTCCGACCCGAGTTGGCTATCTTTTTCTTCTTTCCTGAATCTCCCGCATGCATCTGAACTGGTCATCGAATACACTCACGTAGCCTTCTGCCATGTCTGCCCAAGTTCATCTTTCTGGACTTTCTTTCTCCCAGAGTTGCTCTCTCAACCGACCCATCCCTCCCTCGAATTCTCTTCTGCCTTTCAGATTTTGGAAGCCCCATAATCTCGCAAAGAATACACTCTCAAGTTTCCTTCTTTCTCAAAGCCGCCCCATCCTCACCTCCTTCCAAACCCCAAGCCTTCAATTATCTTTACAAAATAGCTGCCGTGGTCACCAGAGTGCAAATTCCAGCCCCCCCCCCCCACACACACTCAGGGATCCCTGCTTATTCCTCAGAATCCTTAACTCGCCCAGAACTCAAGACACACACGTAGCCCCCTTCTCGGTCCCAGGAATCCAGACCTCAGCCCTCCTTCCCCACCCCCACCCCCACCCCCGAGTCCTGGCTCTAGAGCTTCACCCCTCAGTTCCAGGAGTCTTGGCCCTAACCCTCCTCCGCCGGACCCAGGAGTCCATCCAGGCTTCTGACCCCTTCTCCTAACATAGTTCATGAATTGAGGTCAACAACACTTCACGCTCTTGCTACCAGGATGTAAAGTGTGACTTCCCTTTCTTATCTCAGGCCTGGAGCTCAACTTCCTAGGGACCCGGGACCCCCCCACAGCCCGCAACGCTAGAGGTGGGCTCCCAGGTCCCCTCCACCCACTGCCCAGAAGAGTGGCCACAGTCAGCATTTAGCAAGAATCAAACACAAGCCAGCTAGCTTTCCAGGGCCACTCTCGGGAGCTCAGCTTCCTAGAGCCTGCCTGCCTGCCTGCCTCTCCATCCTGTTTGTTCGCACACTGTGCAGAACGGGGAGAATGCCGCCGACCTCACACCCTAGGGCTCCAGCTCCAGGTGACCCCTTCTGCGAAGAGGGGCCGGGAGGCGGCCTCTCTCGGGACGGACGCACCTCCACCCTGCCTGCCTGCCTGCCTGCGGCTCTACTGCAGCACCCGCCTGCCTCGGCTTGCAGGAGAATCAGCCGGGGGGGGGGACACCCCACACCCGCAACGGGCCTGCTTCCCCACTGCCCCTGGAGCCCCTCCCCAGCAGGGTGATTGGAGCCTCAGGAGTTCAGACCCCTTCGTCTCCCTCGGACCCCGGCCCTCTCGAGGCCCCGGAGTCACAAGAGTCCCTCCATCACCCGGCACTCAGGACCCGAGCCCCCTTTCTACGGGGACCCAGGTGTCTGCCCTTTAAGTACCCGTGGTCCCGCCCTCTGCCCCCCTCCTGCACCCCGCCCCCGCCCCAGGTGTCCGCTCGCTCCGATTCTGGGCTCACCTGTCTGTCCTTTGCCCAGCGTCTTCTCCAGCCGATAGGGCCCCACATACTGGGCGTGCTGGGGTGGGTGCGGGTGCGGGTGTGGGAGGTGGTAGGCGGGCGAGCCCCCGCCACCCTCCTTGGACCCGGACGACATGGTGCCCTTGGTCCCGGCCCGACCGGTCCCCCGGCCGCCCCCCCTGCGGCCCGTGGCCCCGTTCCTCCGGTGGGGGCCGGCGACACCTCCGTCCCGGCCCCCCCGGCTGCTCCCCACTTCTCCGGGGGTCCCCAGGGGGCTGGGCTGGGCCCCCACCCCGAGTTCGGTGGGCCGCTGAGCTGGGGGAGGGGGGCCGGGGAGGGGGGTCAGGCCCCTGGAGTCAGCATGGCCGGGGGGGCTGCGCGGGCCCCCCCCCAGCCCGACCCTGCCGGGCCCCCCCTTCCTGTGCCCCCCTGCAGGGGGTGGAAGCGCGGGCAGGCCGAGATCCCCCCCCCCCCACGCGCCCTCTCTCCTCCCCTCCTCCTCCTCTCCGCCTCCCCCACCCCCGCCACTCGTCCTTCTCCCGCACGCTGACATCACCATCCCGACCCCCCTTCCACGCCGGAGGGGAGGTGATGGGAGGGAGGGATGGAGGGGTGGGTGGAGGGATGCTGGAGGAGAGGGATGCCTGCAAGGATGGAGAGAGGGATGCGGGATACGGTACCAGGAGGCAGGCAGGCAGCGATGGAGACGCAAAGAGAAGCCCGACGTACATTAATGGGTGGGAAGGTGCGGGGTAGCAGAGGCAGGGCGGAAGAGAGAGAGGGGCAGAAAGAGAAAACGAGGGAGGGAGGGAGCATTAGGAGTTCAAGGCCATCCCTGCTATATAGATTAAGGACGGCCTGGACTATGTGAGACACCCCCACCCCACCCCGGGGCAAAAAAAGAGCTGGAAAAGGCAGGCACGGATAGGAGACACGGAGGACCAAAACAAACAAACGAACAACGCATGGGTTTTAGAGATAGAGAGGGGGACAAAGAGAAACAAGGGCTGCCAGGGGGTCCAGATATTCACAGGAGGAGGGAATAATGCTGGACTTAGGTGGGAACAGACTTCAGGCTCTGTGTGTGTGTGTGTGTGTGTGTGTGTGTGTGTGTGTGTGTGTGTGTGTGTGTGTGTCTGTGTGTGTGTCTGTGTGTCTGTGTGTCTGTGTGTCTGTGTGTGTGTGTGTGGGCAGGCAGAGGGCAAAGGACCCAGAGCCAGAGAAGGGAAGGACTTTGGAGAGTTGTCGACCCAAGTGTGATCTATTTCTCTGTGTCCCCTGAGGTCAACACTCTGTACTCCTTGGGCAAAGTCTATGTTCCCACCATTATCAGGGCTCCAAAATCTGTTTTTTTTTTTTTTTAAGACAACGTCTAATCCACGGTGACCTCAAATTTTGTGGTTGAAGATGACCTTGAACTTCTGATCTCCTGCCTCTGCCTCTCAAGTGTGGGATTACAGCCCTGGAGAGATGATTCAGCAGCTAAGAGAACCAGGCTACTTCCAGAGGACCCAGGTTTGATTCTCAGCATCCACATGGAGTTCAGGGCCACATGTAACTCCAACTCCAGGGGACTCTGGCTCCAGGGCACCGTACACATGTGGTTCACAGATATCCTCACAGCCAAGCACCCATACACATAAAACAAATAATTGTTTTGCTTGTTTTTTGAGTCAAGGTTTCTCTGTGTAGCCCTGGCTCTCCTGGAACTCAGTATGTAGACCAGTCTGGCTTCAGAGATGCATCTACCTCTAACTCCTGAGTGCTGGAATTAAGGGCATAAGTCACTGTGCCCAGCTCCAGCATTTATTTTTATTTTATGTGCATTGATGTTTTGTCTCCATGTATGTCAGTGTGAGGGTGTCAAAAACCCTGGGACTGGAGTTACAGACAGGTGTGAGTTACCCTGTGGGTGCTGGGAATTGAACTCACGTCCTCTGGAAGAGCAGCAATGTTCTTAACCACTGAGCCATGTCCTCAGCTCTCATGTTTCATATACCTAGATAGGTGGGCAGATGGATCAAGATGTCCTGAGTGTTTGTAGTCTGTGCTTGTCGTTAAGTCCTAACCCTCACACAGGCCCCAGTATAAACCGTACACTCCATTGGGCGCACCATAGATATGCATCCAACCTTGTTGAATCTACTCTCTATTAGATCCACACAAGCCACAGCCTTCTCTCTGTCGGGTTCCCAAAGCAGTTAGACACCCATTTAATCCCCAAGTTTCTCATAGGGTATACCCATGAAACTTGACGCTCCCTTGAAATGACAGCCTATTTAACCACCTTCGTTCTAGCCATCTTTATAGACGGGCAAATCTAAGCCACGCACTGTTCTGAATGGTAAGGCTAGGTATGACACGGTGCTAAGTCAACAAAATTCTTTGTCCGGTAGGACTTCCGTGATAGCAGAGAGGACAAGGTGATGAACAAGGCAAAAAACTTGTTAGCTATTTTAGACAGTCATTGTTTGTGCTGAAGACATGACTAAGGGTAAGGAAATGCTTCTTTTCTTAGAATTGTGTGTGCTCTTAGAATTGTGTGCGTGTGTGTGTGTGTGTGTGTGTGTGTGTGTGTGTGTGTGTGAGAGAGAGAGAGAGAGAGAGAGAGAGAGAGAGAGAGAGAGAGAGAGAGTTTGAGACAGGGCTTCTCTGTGTAACAGCCCTGGCTGGCTGTTCTGGAACTCGCTTTGTAGACCAGGCTGACCTCGAACTCACAGAGACCTTGCCTGCCTCTGCCTCCCAAGTGCTGGGATTACAGAATGCACCACCACCACCCTGCTCATGAACTCTTGTTTTTGAAGAGCAAGTGCTCTTGATCCCTGAACCATTTCTCCTAGGAAGTGTTTCTGGGAATAGGTATGGCTAGGAAGCAAAATGAATCGTATAGACAAAAGACAGGAGTAGTCTAGGCAGAGAAAGAGCGAGTGTAGGGGTCCTGAGGCAGGAGGAGGCGGGGTCATGTCCTATGACATTGAAGAGACCAGAGTATCTAGAGATGAGTGAGCAAAGGCAAGAAGGAGGCAAGAAAGCAGCTGTGTGGCGGGGGCTTCAGAAACTGGCTGTCATGGGTCTTTGGTTTATGCCTGGTATTCTGTAATAAGTGTTCATCTCTTTTAAAAGTGTAAATTGCTTTTTGAAAATTTCATACATGTAGATAATGTATTCTGGTTATGCTCCCCACATCTGTCATCTGTAACTTATTGTTTGGATGTGTGTGTGTGTGTGTGTGTGTGTGTGTGTGCAAATGTGAGTACACATGTGTGCATAATGTCTGCAGAGGTTAAAGGTCAACCTCTAGTGTCATTCCTCAGTTGTCTAACTTAATTTTTTTAAGATTTTATTTATTTATTTATTATGTATACAGCATTCTGCTTCCATGTGTATCTGCACACCAGATCTCATAAGGGATGGTTGTGAGCCACCATGTGGTTGCTGGGAATTGAACTCAGGACCTCTGGAAGAGAAGCCGGTGCTCTTAACCTCTGAGCTATCTCTCCAGCCCCACCTTATTTTTTTTTTAAAGATTTTTTTATTTGTTTATTTTTTTGAGACAGAGTTTCTCTGTGTAAATCAGGCTGATCTGGAACTCAGAGATCCGCCTGTCACTGCCTCCGTTGTGCTGTCACACCAGGATTGATTTTTGGTTAATTTTTTTTTTAAAGTATGAGTGCTCTGTCTGCATGTACACTTGTATTCCAGAAGAGGCATCAGATCCCACTATAGATGGTTGTGACCCACCATGTGGTTGCTGGGAATTGAACTCGGGTCTCTGGAAGAGCAGTTAGTGCTCTTAACTGCTGAGCCATCTCTTCAGCACCAACCTGCCAATTAGGTTATATGGCTGATCCCGGTTTCCACCTCTGCACCACTGGGATTACAAGCATGCATTACCCCACCCACCCTGTGGGTGCTTCTTTTTCTTCTTCTTCTTCTTCTTCTTTTTTTCTTTTCAAAACAGGATCTCATGTGGCTCAGGATGGTCTCGAACTTGCTATATAGCTGGGGCTGGCCTTGAACTCCTCTTTGTCTCAAGTACTGAGATTATAGGTATACATTATTATTAATTAATAGGACCACTTTTACTCTGGAGTGTCTCAGTGGAGATGGCAAAGTTATATGATTACATTCCTTATGGTTTATTGTAAAGCTTTCACAGGGTATCTGTGTATCATATTGCAACTTTTTATAGAATGCACGGGAGCTTTCGTCTGGGCTACCAGCATGATGTATGTGTGTTTGTGTGTAATATTCATATATACATACAAATATGTTATATGTACATTTATACTATGTGACATCATATATCATTATACATACATCCATATATTATACATAGACCCCTATACATTCTAGTTCAAATTCTAATTCCCAGAACCTGTGAATATGTGACCTTATATGGCAAAAGAAACTTTGAAGATGAGATTCAGTTATGGATTTTTTTTTGTTTGTTTTTTCGAGACAGGGTTTCTCTGTGTAGCTTTTGAGCCTATCCTGGCACTTGCTCTGGAGACCAGGCTGGCCTCGAACTCACAGAGATCCGCCTGCCTCTGTTTCCTGAGTGCTGGGGTTAAAGGTGTGGCCACCACTGCCTGCCTGTCCTGTATGGCTCACTAGTGGCTTAGTTCTTAAGTAGGTGTGTGGCTAGCTGGTGGCTTAGCTCAGCACTTTGATCTTCAGGCGAGCTTTATTTGTTAGATTACAAACAAAATATCACTACAAAGCTATCTGTGGACAGCAGTAGTAAGAGTTCCAGGAAGGGCTGGAGAGATGGCTTTGAGGTTAAGAGCACACTGGCTGCTCTTCCAGAGGTCCTGAGTTCAATTCCCAGCAACCACATGGTGGCTCACAAATGTCTGTAACTCCAGTTCCAGGGTATCTGACACCTTTACGCCAATGCACATAAAGCAAAGTTACATAAACACACACACACACACACACACACACACACACACACACACACACACACACTGAGTTCCCGAGAACAGATCTCATGTTCTGGCCCACAAGGGCACCAAGCATGCAATGATGTATATATATATATATATCTCACTCATACATAAAATAAAAATGAATAAAGCCGGGCGTTGGTGGCGCACACCTTTAGTCCCAGCACTCAGGAGGCAGAGTCAGGGGGATCTCTGTGAGTTCGAGGCCAGCCTGGTCTACAAAGCTACACAGAGAAACCCTGTCTCAAAAACTCAAAATCAAAACCAACCAACCAACCAACAACCCCAAACCAATGGCAAATAGATAAACCTAAAACATTAAAAACCAATAATAAGGGCTGGAGAGATGGCTCAGAGGTTAAGAGCACCGACTGCTCTTCCTGAGGTCCGGAGTTCAATTCCCAGCAACCACATGGTGGCTCACAACCATCCGTTATGAAATCTGGTGCCCTCTTCTGGTGTGCAGATAGACACGGAAGCAGAATGTTGTATACATAATAAATAAATAAAATGTTAAAAAAGAACAAAAAACAAAAAACCAATAATAATAATAACTTCAGGGGCGTCTTGGAGAGGACCTGACCCATAGCGCAGAGTGGGCGTGGCCCGTCTAGGGGCGTGGCCGAACCAGAGGGTCCAGGTCCTTACGAAAGAGGCGGGACTTGACTGGGAAAGGAGGCGGGGCCCAGGCGAGTGGGCGGGGCCTTGCCTGGAAGGGGAGGAGCCCCGCGGTTTTCTAAGGGGCGCAAGGCGGCCGGGGGGCGGGACTTATCACCAACGCGCGCGCACGGCCGCGCGTGGAGGGGGCGTGGCGACGCGGGCGGAGGGCGGGTCGGGAGAGGCGGAGCTAGGCGCCGTTTCCGCCGAGAGCTGCTGCTGCTGCTTAGGACGGGGCGGGGACGGGGACGGGCGAGCAGCCTGGCGTGGGGGCCACTTCCGAGCGAGGCCGTGCGTATTTCCGGTAAAGATGTCGGCGCCCATCGGAGTCAGGTGCCGGCGAGCCTGTCTTTAGGCGTGGCGGCGGGCTCCAGACCCGGGAAGGTGAGGTCCGCTCCCGTTGGGGCACCCCCTCTTCCCAGACGAGGGAGGGGGGGACTTGTTGCCAGGGAGACCGAGGGAAGGCTTGTCGCCTTGGAGGCGGGGCAGCGGAGTTGCTAAGAGACGAGCACGCAAAAAAAAAAAGTGGATCCTGCGGGGGGGGGGGGGAGGGATGGGGGATGGGGGATGCTGGTTGCCATGGAGAGTGGGTGGGGCCTGTTGCTAGGGAGGAGGAAGGATGCGGGCGGCATCTGGATTTGGGGAAGGGTCCTGTGGCTAGGAAGGAAGGAAAGGGGGCTCTGGCTGAGAGGTGGGCGCAGGCAGAATGTTTTGGGGTCACGAGGAGGCTCCTAACACCCCCCGAACGCCGCCTTCCCCGCAGACCCTCGAGAGTCGGCCCGTCGGATGCCCGAGCTGCCTCGGCGGTGACCGTCGTCGTCTTCCTGCAGCACATTGTCCCCCCGCAGAAGGTCCATGGCCGACAAAGGCTCCGGGGGCGGCCGCCTCCCCCTGGCGCTGCCCCCGGCCTCCCAGGGATGCTCGTCAGGGGGCAGCGGCTCCTCGGCGGGGGGCTCAGGCAACCCCCGGCCTCCCCGCAACCTCCAAGGCCTGCTGCAGATGGCTATTACCGCGGGCTCCCAGGAGCCGGACCCCCCGCCAGAACCCATGAGCGAGGAGGTAAAGTGTGAGCACCCCAGGAGCTGGGGTGAGGGGCCCCCGCCCCGGGATGGCAAGTGTCTTTGGAGAGAGGGGCTTCAGGGAGCTGGGAGCTGTGGCCTTCTCTGTGTGCTGAGCAAAGAGTTTCTTAAGTGGAGCTGTGGCCCCTCTGTGTGCTGGTCAAAGAGTTTCTTAAGTGGAGCTGTGGCCCCTCTGTGTGCTGGTCAAAGAGTTTCTTAAGTGGAGCTGTGGCCCCTCTGTGTGCTGAGCAAAGAGTTTCTTAAGTGGAGCTGTGGCCCCTCTGTGTGCTGAGCAAAAGTCTCAAGTGGAGCTGTGGCCTCTCTGTGTGCTAAGCAAGAGTCTCAAGTGTGGGTGGCTGAATGAAGGTCAGCTGTGAAGTGACTGAGAACACAGCCTGGTTCCCGGAGGCACCCTGACGAGGGGAGAGAGAGACACAGAGAGGGACAGAGGAAGCTAGGGTTCTCTGGGATGAGGCAGACCTGGATGCAGCCTAGTCCTCACAAGTGTGACCTTGGGTATATTGCTGAAATCTTTTCCAGTCCTCAACGTTTCTCATTTGCCTTTGGGTTGATGGTGATAGTAATGACAGTGTTTCACAGGCAGTTTTGAGGTTCTCGCTTAGACCTGGGCTGTCCTCAGCGTACTGTACAGTTGGGATTTGCCAGTAGCCAACTGTGACCTTGGTTGGGCAAGTCACATCCTTGCTGTGCCTCAGATTTTTTTTTTTTTTAGTCAATGTATTCAGCATGGCCATAATAAAACCTGACAGAGTTGTCTTGAAGGTTGATAGGAAATTTACATGTAGTTTTTTTTTTAAGCTGACAGTTACTCTACATAGAAATAGTGTAGCAATTAAGTTGTAGCATAATCTGTATACATTGTGTCCTTAGACCTTTGCAGCACAAGGAGAACCAGGCATGGAACAATGAAACAGCTTGCCCAAGTTTATCAGGGAGTGTGATTACAAAGCTTTACCCCCCCCCCCCCACACACTTTCTTTCCTTTTTCCGGACTGAGGTCTCATACAGACCAGTCTAGCCAAAATGACCTTGTCCTCCTGGTCTTCCTGCCTCCCCTCCAAAGTCCTGGGTTTATAGGTGTGTGCCAGGCCTTTCGGCCCTCTTTGGGTTTCCTCTGTACTTCCTCGTCTTTGTTTGTGTCCTCTGTTGATTTCTCTTCATTCTCTATACTTTCTCTTGTTTTATTTTTTATTTTTTAAATTTTCCAGAAGACAATTAGCAATAGGTACAGTCTGCCTCTGCCTGTCTTCCTTTCTTCCTTCCTTCCTTCTTTTGTTCTTTCCCTCCCTCCCTCCCTCCCTCCCTCCCTCTTTCTTTCTTTCTTTCTTTCTTTCTTTCCCTCTTTCTTTCTTTCCTTTCTTTCTTTCTTTCTTTCTTTCTTTCTTTCTTTCTTTCTTTCTTTCTTTCTTTCTTTCTTTCATATTTCTCTGTGTAACAGCCCTAGCTACCCTGGAACTTGCTTTGTTCCAGGCTAGACCTGGCTAGCCTCACAGAGATCTGCCTGCCTCTGCCTCCCCAGTGCTGGGTGGGATTAAAAGTGTGCACCATCTGGATAGAGCCATTCCTGTCACAACTTGGAGGAAAGTGCCTGCTGTGCAACCCCGTGTAGTTCTCAGGACGTTTGTCACGATGCAGAGCCATCCAGCTCAGGGTGTCAGTAGAGTGAAGATGTAAGGCCTCTCTCTGCTCCAGCCGTGAGGGCTTCCACTCCGTGCAGATCCTCACACCTGGCATCTCGTGTCCCCCCCCTCTGTTGCCAGTTGGACAGGATAAAACTCCAGCGTCATCGAGACTCCTGTTTCTCATCTGACACCTTAGCTGTTCAGTGAGCTCTCTTTTCACAGTCCAGGATCTGGCCATCTCTCTCTCATCCCTGGTTGAGACTGTTCTTGAACTTCTAACCCTCCTGCCCCCACCTCCCCAGTGCTGGGGTTACAAGCATACTGCCGCCACCATGAGCTCCATCACCTTTCCTCGGACGTGGAGCACTTAGTCGCCTTCTCAGCCTCCTTGTCTCTGTTTCACACTTGTCTCTTCTTCCCCGCCAAGAACTTTTGTAGCTCTGCCCATCTCATTCAGAGCAAAGTCTAGGCCTTTTCAACTATCTATAAGATCCTGGGTGTTTGTAGGCAAAGTTTTCCTGTCCTGGCGGCTGCTTCCCAAATAACCACAAGAGAGTCTTACTGTTAATTATAAATGCTCACCTGGTAGCTCAGGCTTATCACTAAGTAGCTCTCACAACTTAACTGAGCCCGTTTCTGTTCATCTTTGTATTGCCTCTTGTATAATCTCCTGGCCGTAACTGTCCCCCAGCATGTCTTGCTCCCTCTGCATTTCCTAGCAACTCCTCTTCCTGCCCCCCCCCCCCCCCCCCCCCCCCCCCCCCCCGTTCCCAGTTCTCAGTTTGGTTGTCCCACCTGTACTTCTTTCCTGGCTACCAGCCAAGCAGCCTTTTGCTGACAGTGTGAGTAACACATGCTCACAGTGTACCGGATGGTTCCATAGCAGGTCTGTCTCCCTCCCCAACTTTTTTCTTCCCTTATTTAATCTGGCTTCAGCCACCTTGGCCTCCTGGTCGGCTCCGCCTTGAATACTCCTCCTAGTAGCCACCTGGCTACTCCCTGGCTGATTTCATTGCTACACGTGACCCCCGTTTAGTTCTCCACTCCCATGGTCCTCCACTCTGCTTACTCTTACCCCACAGTGCTTGTCACATCGTCATACGTCACACGCTTACATGTTCCTCTAGCCACACTCTGTTCACCATCCACACCCCCTGAAAGGCACCCCCCACCCTTCTTCTGTTTCTTTAACCTTTCTGTTTCAGGACTGAGTCCTTAGTACTAGGAAAGAATGTGTGAGTAAGAACGGCGTGCCTAACCAAAAAACAAAACAAAAACAAAAAAGGTTGGTGGTGCTCACCTTTAATCCGAGCACTCGGGAGGCAGAGGCAGGTGGATCTCTGTGAGTTCGAGGCCAGCCTGGTCTCCAGAGTGAGTGCCAGGATAGGCTCCAAAGCTACAGAGAAACCCTGTCTCGAAAAAAAAAAAAAAACCAACCAACCAACCAACCAACCAACCAATCAACCAAACAAACAAAAGCCTGGCATGCCTGCCGGGGTGGCCTTTAACCGCAGCGTTGGGAGTTGGAAGCCAGACGGAACTAGAGAATGAGATGGCTGTGCTTTCTTTCCCCAGTATGCTGTATTAGTGTCACCACCTGCGAGTCACTGAGAGCCTGCTGCTTCTCTCTCCCCACCCTTTTTCCTTTCTTCCCTAGAGACGCCAGTGGCTGCAGGAAGCCATGTCGGCGGCCTTCCGCGGCCAGCGCGAGGAGGTGGAGCAGATGAAGAGCTGTCTCCGGGTGCTGTCCCAGCCCATACCCCCAGCTGCTGGCGAAGCTGAGCTGGCCACCGACCAGCAGGATCGAGAAGGGGCGCTAGAGCTGCTGGCAGACCTGTGTGAGAACATGGACAATGCGGCAGGTACCGCCAGCCCCCACCGGGCGGGCACCCCACACCCTGTGCGGCTCAGCCCTCATCCCTTCTCTCCTGGACCGGGCCACCAGCCCCTCCCAGCCTCCGCCCACGCCCACCGGTACCACAGGAGCACGGCCCTTCTCGCGCCCCACCAAGTCACTGGTGACATGTGTGTGCCGCTGCCGCTCCCCCATAAGCCCCGAGACTAGTCATTGTCCCCTAATCTGCTGGCCATTTCCCACCACTCTCCAGAGGACAGGAAGGGAGGAGTTTGGGGTCGGGGGATAAAGTCAGCACCCATCAGAGGCTGGAAGTGTGTGTCGGGATTACCCTGGTTTGGAAAAAGAATCCGAAGGAGTGGTCCTGAGGTAGGATTGTGCTACCCTGGTCAGAACAGAAAGCAGGCCTACTGAGGAAGACTGGCACATCTGTGGTTCTAGGCTGGGAAATAGCATTCTGTAGGTCACAGGTCACTTTTTTTTTTTTTTAAAGAAAAAATATTTATTTTTGTTTATTTATTAAGATTTTATTTATTATGTATACAACATTCTGCTTCCATGTCTATCTGCACACCAGAAGAGGGCACCAGATCTCATAACGGATGGTTGTGAGCCACCATGTGGTTGCTGGGAATTGAACTCAGGACCTCTGGAAGAGCAGCCAGTGCTCTTAACCTCTGAGCCATCTCTCTAGCTCCCCTATATTCTTTTCGTTATTGTTGTTGAGACAAATTCTCAGGCAGTCCAGGCTACCCCTGAAGCTTGCTGGTAACTGGGGTTGGCTTTGAACTCCTGATCTTCCTTCTATTACCACCCCAGTGCTGGGATTACAGGTTTGTGTCACCAAGTGACCTGAGTTCAATTCCTGGAACTCACATGGTGAAAGGAGAGAACCAATCCCAGAGGTTATCTTCTGACCTCCAAAATTGTAGCACCCCCCCCCCCCCATAAATAAGTAAATGTAAAAAAGTCACAAAGCAGAAGTCACCATTTCAGGTGTATAATTCTGTAGCATTCATTCATTTTGTTTTATTTTACTGATTTTTTTTTTTGAGGCAGTTTTTCTATAACATCCTAGCTGATCTTGAACTTGTAGCAATCCTCCTGTTTCTGTCTCGTAAGAGCTGGAATTGCAGGCTTTCGACAGCACACTGGGTGACTTTCAGGATGTTCATGATACTGTGTGACTGTCACCTGCCAGGTTCCAGGATGTTTTCGTGTGAGGTATAAGGACGGAATTCAGGGTCTCAAGCATGTAAAGCAAGCATACTTCTCCTGAGCTATATTGCTAGCCCTCTTTTAATTTTGCATTTTGAGGCAGGGTCTCACCAGGTTGCCAGGCTGGCCTTGAACTCCCCCTGGAGCCCACACAGAGCTTTTGATTCTCCTGTCTCAGAGGAGTATAGGCATGTACCTCCTGTTCCTCTCCATCTGTTTTCAGACAGCTCTGGCTGTCCTGGAACTAACTGTAGACCAGGCTGGCCTCGAACTCACAGAGATCCGCCTTCCTCGACCTCCCGAGTGCTGGGATTAAAGGCGTGCGGCACCGCTGTCCAGCTTGTGACAGAGTCTTATGTAGACCAGGCTGGCCTTAAACTTCCCACGTAGCTGGGGATGACCTAGAACTTGTCATCTCACTGCCTCCTGAGTGCTGCGTGTGCCACTAATCCTGTTTTATGAAGTGATAAGAGACTCAAACCCAGGACTTCACGAGTTCTAGACAAGCGCTCTGCCAACTGAGCTACAGCCTTAGTTAGCCCCAGACCTGTTTCACTTCCAGAATCTTTCATCATTCCCAAGTGAGTCCCCACACCATTGTCAGCCCTTTCTCTCAGGCTCTGTTTCTAAATATAGTCATGCTCTAAGGCTTAAGAGGTCAGCCTGTGAACTGGGGGCTTTGACGCTTTTCTGTCTTCTCCTGTCTCTAGATTTCTGCCAGCTGTCGGGCATGCACCTGCTGGTGGGCCGGTACCTGGAGGCCGGGGCTGCAGGGCTGCGCTGGAGGGCAGCACAGCTCATCGGCACATGCAGCCAGAATGTTGCAGCCATCCAGGAGCAGGTGTTGGGCTTGGGTGCCCTGCGCAAGCTGCTCCGACTGCTCGACCGGGACTCCTGCGACACGGTACGCGTCAAGGCCCTCTTCGCCATCTCCTGTGAGTGTCCAGGATCGCTGGGTGGGGCCTGGGGCTTGCTGGAGCCGCAGGGAACACAGGGTTGGGTGCTTCCTTTATCCTTTATCCTGTTTTTGTTGGGGCTTTGTGTGGTGGTGGGTAACCGTGTGCAGCTTGAGCACCTCACACGAGGCAGAGTCTGTGTCCATGTGTGGGCTCGGTTTATTTGCTGCCTTGGAGACCATCCCCGATGCTGTAGGATACTGAGCTGACCAGCTGCAGACACAGGGGCGTTCCCCGGTTACAACAACCACACGTTCTCCAGACAGGGCAGTGTCCCTCAGTGGGTACCTCTGCACTCTGTACCAATGCTGCCCTGAGAAGTTTAGCTCAGATGTAGGTGCCAGCGTAGGAACAGAAAGAAAACCAGCACTATGGAGCAATTGTTTAATGCTGTTTTTGTTTTAATAATGTGTTTAATAATGTATTTATTAATGTATTTAATAATGTATTTAGTGTATGTGTCTGCTTCTACCATGTGGGCTCCAGGGGTTGAATTCAGGGTCTCAGGTTGGTGGTACATGTCTGTCTGCTGAGCTATGTCACAAGCTCTGGTGTGTGTGTGTGTGTGTGTGTGTGTGTGTGTGTGTGTGTGTGGTGTGTGTGTATGTGATGTGTGTATGTGGTGTGTGTGTGTGTGTGTTTATTTTTAATTTTATATATTTCTTTTCAAGATGCTATCACTGTATAGCTCTGGCTGGCCTGGAACTCGCCATAGAACTCACCACATAGACCAGGCTGGCTTCAAACTCTCAGAGATTCATCCACCAGCAAGTCCCCTCCTGTTTTGCCCTCTCTGTTATTTTGTTTTCTGACCCACTGTGTTTAACTAGGGCTGTTCTCATGAGCTCCAGTGGGTGCTTATTTCCCCAAGCCAGGGCAACTTAGCAGTGGCCACAGCACTGGGGAATATGGCTCCTCCTACCTGCTCCCCCAGCAACCGTGGACTAGAGTGTCTCAGGGGGGTGGGGCCTTATGAGTGCCTCCCCTAAAGTCAGGTGATTCCGATTCTCCTGCCCCCACCTCTGGAGTGCTGACACTGCAAACATGTACCACCATGCTTAGTTTATGGGATTCTGGGCGTCAAACCCAGGACTTTGTGCACGACAGACAACCACTCTGGAGTACGCCTCCAGCTGTCTTCACCTGTTTGTTTTGAGGCAGGATCTTGCTAAATTTTCCTAGGTTGGCCTTGAACTCACTCTACAGTCCAAGCAAGCCCTGAACTTGCCATCCTCCTGCCTCCAGATTCCAAGTAGCTTTGACGATAGCCTGTGCCTCTAGGCCCAGCTTAATCCATCCTTTTAGAGTGCACGGTGTAGTATTTTTTAGTGTATTCCCAAGGCTGTGCACCCCCTTTCAACTTCGGAACGTTTGTCTCCTCCAGCTGGACTCTGTCGGCATGCAGCAGTACCTCCCCTTATCCCCTGACTTCAGCTCTGGCAGCCACTAGTCTAATGTGTGTGAGGTTTGCCTGCCCATGACATTTCCTGTAAACAGAACTGTGTGCCCCATATGGCCTTTTGCTTCTGGATTCTTTCACCAAGCATAGTGTTCGTCCTTGTTGTGGCATGCGTCAGTACTTCATTCCTTTTTATGGCTGAATGACATTCCAGCGCGTCAACACGGCACATTTTGTTTATCTCTCCATCTGCCAGTGGGAGTCTGGGTTGCCTCAGCCTCTTGGGCTCTGCTGCTGTGAGCAGGGGTTACAAGTCCTGTCTCTCGACATGTTCCCTTTCTTAGGGTATGTACCTGGGAGTGGGCTTGCAAGGACATACAGGGCCTCCGTGTTTATCTCTGCAAGGATGACTGTTTCTTTTCTTCTTCTTTTTTTTTTTTTTAATTCTAAGACAGGTTTTCTCTGTGTTGCCGCAGCTTTCTTGGACCTAGCTAACAGAGATTCTCCTGCCTCTGCTCCTGGGTGCTGGGATGAAAGGCTCCTTTCCATTTTTGAGATGGGATCTCACATTTACTAGGAACTGGTCATGGAACTCCAGAGTTGGCCTGGAACTCTCTCTGTACCAGAAAATGACCTTTGCCTTCCCATTCTCCTGCCTGTGTCTTTCCAGGGCTCTGGGATTGTAGGCATGCACCACCATGCTTGGCTAGTGAGCTGCAGAGAGTCGAGCCCAGGGCTTCGTGAATGCTAGGGAAGCATCCTACCAGCAACTGACCAACACCCCAGTCCAACTGTTCCCTAGCTCTAGCCATTCCACATTGCCTTTGAAATAGGATGCGTAAAGCCAAACTGGTGGAGGACTGTAATCCCAGGACACAGGAGGATTGCCACAAAGGTAGATAGATGGTGGAGAGGAGGAGAGGGGGCTGGGGTGCCGGAGAGACAGAGAGAGAGGAGGTATGTGGGAGGAGCCTGTACCTGCTCCTGCACCTTGTGCTCTGGTCTCCAGTGGCTTCCTCACAGCCGGAGGCTCCTGGGCCACCGAGGCTGGTGGGAGAGCAAGGGAGCCTTGGGTAGGACAGGCTTTCAGCAGGGAGGAAGCGCTTCGTCCTTCCTGGGGCAGGAAGAAGGTCTGCTGCAGGGCCGCCTTATGGAAGTCAGGCCCAGACAGGACAGCCTAGCCCTAGGGTAAGGGAAAGGGCTTTGTGCCCCGGCTCTGCCTCAGCCCGACCTGGAGCCGGGTGGGGAGGGACTTGCAAAGCTTTCTTCTAATACGTTTATCTACTTATTATAAGATTTACTATTTGTACGTTTTTTTATGTGCATGAGTTTTTTTTGCCTGCATGTACACTGTATGTGTGCTTAGCCTGAGGAGGCCAGCAGAGGGTATCAGTGTCTTCTTGCACTCAAATTTACAGGTGGATTTGAGCTGCTGCCGTGTGGGTACTGGGAACCGAACCTAAGTCTTCTCTAATAATAGCAATAAGTGCTCTCAGCTGCTGAGCCAGCTTTTCAGTCCCTATTTTTCTTGTGTGTGTTTTAAAAATCTGTTTGTTTATTATGTGTAGTGGTATGCCTGCATGTAAGCCTGGACGCCAGAAGAGGGCACCAGATCTCATTACAGATGGTTGTGAGTCACCATGTGGTCGCTGGAAATTGAACTCAGGACCTCTGGAAGAACAGCCAGTGCTCTTAACCCCTGAGCTGTCTCTCCAGCCCTGTGTTTTTTGTTTTTTTTTGAAACAGACTTTCCCTGTGTAACTCTGTTTGTTACACAACTCTGGTTGTCGTGGAACTAACTCTGTAGACCAGACCAGGCTGTTCTTGAACTCACAAAGATCCGCCTGGCCCCCAAGTGCTGGGATTAAACTGCCTGGGTCTGGTTACATTCTTGAACATGGTACATGTTTATGTAAGGTAGGGGTGTGTGTGTGTGAGAGAGAGAGAGAGAGAGGGAGAGAGAGAGAGAATATGGTATGAGTGTGTGTTGGTGTGTTTGGTATGGGTATCTGGTGTGGATTGTGAATGCATGCTGTGGTGTGTATGGTAATGGTGTTTTGTGTGTGTGCATGTAACTTGCAGACATGCACACAGAAGCCTCTCTCCCTCTGCCCGTGTGTATGGACCTGGTAACTGACCCCCCTGGATGGCTCTGCCCAGCACATCTTAGACAGCTTGGCTCTCTTTCCTCGTCACACCATAGTAACTGTCATCTTGCACCATTTCTGGGGAGCATCCTACCTAAGTAGTTCTTGCTTTGGTCCTTTATGAGGCCCTGGTCATCAGGGCAGTGGACTATGACAGTGGTGCTGTCTTTGAGCCCACATCCATCCATCCTCTGCTATTGGCTCTGTCTCCAAGGTGGCTTGAGTGGCCTCACAGCGTGCTGGGCTCTCCAGATGCCATGGGGGAGCAACCGAAATGACACTGCCATTTCACCCTGAAGTAGAGTTCATATAACCACAGCCAAGCAGTGTCTGTCCTTCTTGGGGTGGCTTTATAGCATGGTGCTAGGTGGCTGCTTTTGAGGTCTCTGTGCTAGGAACCGGTAACGCTTGGTCACATGGGCTCCTATTGCCCGAGGCAGGGACGTTACTGCATTCCTGCCCCTCTCTTGTGAGGGCACAGACTCGGCTGCCTTGTCACTTCACGTTTGTAAGTGGTTCTTTGTTTCCACAGAGAAAGGGTTTCAGAAGGACTCAGAGATGGGTCACTTGCAGTCAGGCGTGTGAGGGCCTGGGGTGGGGGAAGGGACACGGAAGGCCAGGGAGATACACTTGTACCTCTGTTGGCTTGATCCCTGCTTCTGCTTCTTGTCTCCCGTCCCCAGCTGGGGTTTCTCTGTGTGCCTCTCCCTCTGTAGACCAGGCTGGCCTTGAACTCAGAGCTCCTCTTGTCTGCTGCTTATCAAAAAACAAAGCAAAACAAACAGAAAATAAGCCAAATAAGCCTTAGTGTTAATGGGAGAGGCGGTGGTGAGTGCCATCGCACTGTGTGCTGGCCAACTGTGGAGTCTGTTCTCTTTGTTTAACCCTTGTGAGGGCAGAGCATTAAACTCAGGCCAACTGTGGAGTCTGTTCTCTTTGTTTAACCCTTGTGAGGGCAGAGCATTAAACTCAGGCCAACTGTGGAGTCTGTTCTCTTTGTTTAACCCTTGTGAGGGCAGAGCATTAAACTCAGGCCAACTGTGGAGTCTCTTCTCTTTAACCCTTGTGAGGGCAGAGCATTAAACTCAGGCCAGCCCATTTGTGCCAGGTGCTTTGACCCGCTGAGCCATCTCACTGGCCTTGTCTTATCTCCTCTCTTTTTCAGACAGGGTCTTATGTATGCCAGCCTGACCTCCAACTTGCTGTATAGCCAAGGATGGCCTTGTGATCCTCCGGCCTCCACCTCGCAAATACTTAGATTACAAGTGTGTGCTATCACATCTGGTTTTTGGATTTTTGTTTGTTTGTTTTTGTTTTTGTTTTTGGAGACAGGGTTTCTCTGTGTCTTTGGAGCCTATCCTGGCACTCCCTCTGGAGACCAGGCTGGCCTTGAACTCACAGGCCTGCCTCTGCCTCCCGAGTGCTGGGATTAAAGGTGTGTGCCACCAGCGCCCGGCCTGGTCTTGGATTTTTAAGTTTTTTTTTCCTTAACATTTCTGTAGGGGCAGGCATGCCATAGTGCAAGTGTGGTGGTCTAAAGGCAGCTTGTGGGAGTTGGGTCTCACCTTCCGGCAATGTGGTCTCTGGGATTGGACTCAGCTTATCAGCCTTGCTCAGGCAAATGCCTTTTTACCTGCTGAGCCATCTTGGTAACCCATTGTTAATACACTGGAACCCAGTGTGTAACTCCCTATATAGCCCACGCAGGCCTCAGACTTGCAGCAATCTTGCTGTTCTATTTTTAATTATGTGTATATGCTTGTATGTGTTCTTATTTATTATGTATACAACATTCTGCTTCCATGTATATCTGCACACCAGAAGAGGGCACCAGATCTGATAACGGATGGTTGTGAGCCACCATGTGGTTGCTGGGAATTGAACTCAGGACCTCTGGAAGAGCAGCCGGTGCTCTTAACCTCTGAGCCATCTCTCAGCGCTCACCCACATTCTTATATCTATGAGTTTAGTCAGACATAGATTTTGATCTTCAAACATCTGATAGATGTGCAGAATATGGCATCTAAAGGTTTTCATATTAGTACTCTGTTGGCATGAGACACAGTTGCTCCTGACAGCACCAAGCTATTCCTGAGAAAATGTTGAGCACCCATGTCACTCCTTCTGGAGTCCATTCTCTCCTCTGCTAATGACCTCTTGGGCAAAGAACTGCCCCCACCTCGACTGCTGATTTTGGACATGCTGTCCTACTGTGCTTACAGGAGACAAACCTAGAAGACTGCTGAACCTTGCCAAGTCAGGGTAAGACAGCCTTTCTATCTCCCTGTTTCTGTGTTGGTCAGTCTGATACTCCAGGCCTTAGCCAAAGCTGGTCGCCCCTACGCTGCTGTGAGCCTTTGGGTGACTGTCCAGGTAGCCGGCTGTTTCTGTCTTCTCTGCACCTTTGGAAGTTGCTCACCTGCACTTCCTGCCTACCCTAATATAGTTATCTTCCTTCTCAGGTGCTTGATGGGGTTGAAGATTAGACTGTCACAATAACTGTTCTCTCTTCTCTTCCTAGATAGAAATATTAGGTACAAGACTTAAACTTTCCAGCTTAGGAGAACTCTATAGTAATCTCTGTTATGCCTCCACCCTAGGACTGGATATGTAGTTCCTGCCATTTGTTCTTGTTGCTTTACCGGCAATAGGTCTTGAGTGTGTTTCTTCTTTCTTTTCCTTCTCCTAGTGCATATTTAATATATGCTATCTTTGCATAGACTTTTGTATCAAGTCTAAATCTTTTTCTTTAAACTCTAAGGGGAATTGTAGTGAGAGATCTACCAGACACACCTGCGGCGCTGACCACGCCCGTTTGGGTGTGGTCACAGGTGTGTAGGTGAGTGTGGGAGATTTGGTCTGCGGTCAGGGACAGGCTTGCTCTCTCGAGGTTCTGGTCCAGCCACTGAAAGCAGCAGGGTGCTAATCCTGGGTTTCTCATGTAAAGTGATTTCTCCCCGAATAAAATTAGCCTATATCATCTTAGTCCCGTGTATCTTAATTTGAACAACCGCATGGTTTACACAGGGTCAAAGCGCACGCTGTGGTTTATGGAGCCATACAGTCATTTCACTCACTGCCTAGGTCCTGTCTGCTCTGCCTGGAGCATCACACCCCTGATCTATAGTTTGACTTTTCTAGAACACCACTGTCTTGGGGTTCCTATTGCCGTGAAGAGACACCATGACCACAGCAACTCTTGTTAAGGAGAGCATTTAATTGGAGCTGACTTACGGTTTCACAGGAGGTTCAGTCCATTATCCTCGTGACAGGAAGTATGGTGGTGTGCAGGCGGGCATGGTTCTGCAGAAGGAGCTGGGTCCTCAGCCAGCAGGAAGAGAGAGGCACTGATCCTTGCATGAGCATTTGAAACCTCAAAGTCCACA
The DNA here is from genome assembly GCF_003668045.3 of Cricetulus griseus. Classification (NCBI taxonomy): domain Eukaryota; kingdom Metazoa; phylum Chordata; class Mammalia; order Rodentia; family Cricetidae; genus Cricetulus; species Cricetulus griseus. The sequence continues at coordinate 23,319,763 of NC_048602.1, read as the reverse complement.
CCCCAAAGTGACACGCTTCCTCCAACAAGGCCACACCATCTTTTCTTTTTCTTTAGTTTTTTGAGACAGGGTTTCTGTGTAGCTTTGGAGCCTATCCTGGCACTCGCTCTGGTCACCAGGCTGGCCTCGAACTCACAGAGATCCGCCTGCCTCTGCCTCCCGAGTGCTGGGATTAAAGGCGTGCACCACCAATGCCCGGCAAGGCCACGCCTCCTAATAGTGCCATTCCCATTGAGCCCGCGGGGGCCACCCTGTAGCTGGAGGCCAGCATGCAGCCTTTCCTAGTTGGCCTTAGCCTTCCTCTGTCTTGCCAGCCCGTCTCCTCACAGCACAGAGCTAAGTGTAGCGTTTTTAAGGGAGTAGTGTGCCCCGTGGTGAGGACTTTGGCTGTCAGTTGAGAGCAGGCGTGGCTATTCTGTCTTCCCCCTGCTGCAGAGAAGAGATAGGGGCCCAGCCAGGGTCCATGGAATGCGGGAGGTGAGTCAGGCAGGGTTGTGTCAAGAAGGAAGGTGAGTAAGAGACTTCCCGAGGAAAGGTGACAGTGCCCTTCAGGAACACTGGTAGTGACTCAGCAATTCTCAGTCGTTGGAGTCAGGGTCAGGGCACTTGTCCACATCTAACCATGCTTGTGGTAGCCCCACAGCACAGGTTGGTCCAGCCCCCCAAATTTCCCATGTCCAGGTGTGGAGAAACCCTAGGGTCAAGGGCCATGCCTTCTCTGGCCATGCTTTGGAGTTGGAGCTTCCAGGCTATTCTTGCCAGTTGAATTTATGGTTCCTCGAGTCTCCTCCCCATGGACTATTTTGTTACTTATTTTATCTGGCTTTATTTTGAAGTATTTTTCGAAATAGGGTCTCAGGTAGCCATGACTATGTTATAACTCACTCTGTTATTGAAGATGGCCTTGAATTCTGAGTTCTGGGATAACAGACATTGGCTCTTGTCTTGCTTGGAGGCTGCACAGAGTCCTCATTGCCCTCAGAATAAAGATCACACATGCTCTGTAGCCTGGCTCTCTTGGCCTTGGGTCTCTTGTCTGTAAAATGGGAATTTAAGCCATGTGTGGTGGTGTATACCTATAATTCCTGCACTTTGAAGGTGGAGGCAGTCAGACTAAGAAGAGCTCAGGGTCACCTGTGGCTGAGTATGTGAGTTGGAGGCCAGACTGAGACATATGAAACCTTAAGACCTAAATAAGGTCTGGGAAAACAATTCAGTGGTAAAATGCTTGCAGGCTTGAGAACCTGGGTTCGAATCTCCAGTATGCATGTAAAAAGCCAAGCATGGAGGCTTGAGGCTGTAATCCCAGAGATCCGTTGGTCCTCGGACCCCCTAGCCGTCCAGTCTACTGTAACAGGGAAAGCAACAGGCTTAATGAGAAACTCCATTTAAAAAAACAAGGTGGGCAGTGGTTCTGGACAGCACCTGACATGACCTCTGGCCTCCACATGCATGCACACATATGTGCCATGTACACAAACAAAAAGACCAAAATAAGTAATGGATGAATGACTGACTGACTGAATGAATGAATGAATGAATGAATGAGCAAATAGGTAAAATGGGAACCGGAGAGCACCTGTACCTGGAAAGTGTTTGTGAAGAGTTAAAAGTAACAATGCGTAGGAAGTGTGTGTTCCTACAACAGAATGCTGCTCTATTGTAAGACGAAATGAAGACTCAGAATTTATAACACGGATGGACCGTAAACATTTGGTTGAGTGAGTTCATCCATGTGAGGTACCCGGGCAGCAGATCCACAGCGGGAGACGGTAGACCCGTGTTGGCAGAGGCCAGAGGAGGGAACTGGGAGCGGGCACCAGCGTGATGTCCGTGTTCTGGGGTGAGGTGGTGGTGATGGCTGCTTAGTGCCATATGGAAACCCCCGAGTTCCATGCGGGGTGAACTTTATGGCTGTGGTGGTGAACTCTGTATGATGGCCGTGGCGGTGTGGCTCTGACGGTGCCTCGCGATGGTAGTGATGGCGGTGGCGATGGTACTGAAGGCTGAAGTGATGGTGGGGTGGTTGTGGTGGTGGTGCGGGTGGCAGCTTCACGGTGGTTATGTTAGGAATGTGATGGCAACGGTGATAGGGTGTTGTTGATGGTGGCTGTGGTGCTGATGGCGGCTGTGGTGCTGATGGTGGTGAGGAATGGTGGTGCTGATGGTGGCAATGGCAATGATAATAGTTGTTAACAAGTCTTTGTCCTGCCAGCCAGCTCCCAAATAAAGGCGCAGAGACTTAGTATTAGTTATGGAAGCTCAGCCTTAGCTTTGGCTTCTCCCAGTAGCTCTTGTAGCTTAAATTAACCCGTTTACATTAACCTGTGTTTTGCCTTGTGGCCTCTTACCTTACCTCCGTCCTGCCCGGCCTGCTTCGTCCATGTGTCTTGCTTCTCCTGCATGCCTAGATTGCTTTCTCTTCCTTTCTGTCCTCAGAAATCCCACCCATGCCTCCTGCCTAGCGATTGGTCATTTAGCTCTGTTAAGCCAATCAGGAGCCTTGGCAAAGACACACCTTCACAGTGTACAAAAAGATGATTCCACAACACACAGACACGGGTGGGTGCTGTTGGAAGCTGTGATGGTCATGATGCCAGTGGTGTTGGTGGCTGTGGTGATAGTGATGGTGGCAGCCATGGTGACTGGGACCTCAGAGCTCTGCCCCTCCCTCAGGTCTCGTCCGAGAGCAAGAGGCTGGGCTGCTGCAGTTCCTCCGCCTGGATGGCTTCTCTGTGCTCATGCGGGCTATGCAGCAGCACGTGCAGAAACTCAAGGTCAAGTCGGCATTCCTGCTGCAGAACCTGCTGGTGGGCCACCCGGAGCACAAAGGTGAGGTGGCCCGAGAGGGACTTGTGGGGGGTGTGTTACGGGAGCCTTCCTCCTGACTCCCACAGCTCTCCCCCCAGGAACCCTTTGCTCTATGGGGATGGTCCAGCAGCTGGTGGCCCTTGTGAGGACAGACCACAGCCCTTTCCACGAGCATGTGCTTGGAGCCCTGTGCAGGTACACTGGGGCCCCAGGAGGAGGGGGCCTTGGATGGCGTCCTCAACAGCAAGAGCCGCACAGGCACTAGCCCGCTCTTGCCCTGGAGCACTAGATGAAGAGTGCAGGCCAGCGAATAGCAGAGATCACAATGCTTGGGGGCGGGAACCCCTTCTTATGGTTCCCACAGGGTAAACAAATTGGGGTTCTGGGCTTTGTCAACCAGCAGGCCTTGGACCACATGTGCCCAGGGTCTCTATGAATGCTTCCTAAAATAACTCAACCATACCATTCTCCAGCATGAGCTTTATAGATGACAACGCTATGTCACAGCGCCCAAAGGTTAGCCACACCCGCAGCATGATGGAGCCAGACAGACATCATGGCAGGCCCCGTCTAAACTTTATATTCCCCGCAGCAATGTACAGCAGCTGCAGTTTTACAGATGGGAGCCAAGACCCACTGTAGGGCCGTGGTGTACCTTGGCTCCTGCAGGATCAGTGTGGAGGGGGGCTTGGAGCTGGGCTGGGGTCTTCGTTGCTGATGGGGTCCTAAGGTCTGCTCTCATGTCCTCCTGTAGCCTAGTGACGGACTTTCCCCAGGGTGTGCGAGAATGCCGGGAGCCTGAGCTGGGCCTGGAGGAGCTGCTCCGTCACCGCTGCCAGCTGCTGCAGCAGCACGAGGAGTACCAGGTAGAAGGGCGGGGGTGGGGTCCGTGCCTGCCCTGGGGCCAGTGGGCTCCGTCTGTCCCTGCCTTCTCTCTCCGTTGTGTCTTCTCCCATTAGCAAACACTGTGGGCCGCATGCTACCTCAGTCAGGAATGAGAACTATTTTATAAACTGGTTAAAAATGATAAACTGATTAGCTATTATGTACCACAAAAATGATAAACACCCTTAAATATCAAGTTTGTTTTTTTTTTTTTTTGGTTTTTTGAGACAGGGTTTCTCTGTGTAGCTTTGGAGCCTATCCTGGCACTCGCTCTGGTCACCAGGCTGGCCTCGAACTCACAGAGATCCGCCTGCCTCTGCCTCCCGAGTGCTGGGATTAAAGTTGTGCGCCACCAACACCCAGCTAAATAGGTGAATAAATTAAGTAGATAAGAATGGATAACTCAGCGTTGTTAGCGCACGCCTTTAATCCCAGCACTCGGGAGGCAGAGGCAGGCGGATCTCTGTGAGTTCAATGGCAGCCTGGTCTACAAAGAAAAAGCTCCAGGACAGCCAGGGCTACATAGAGAAACCCTGTCTCCAAAAAATGAAAAAAAAAAAGAAATTTTTTTAACTTACATGTCTGTGTTTGTATGTTTGTGGGGTACCTTTGAAAGCCAGTGGAAGGCATTGGAAGCCCTGGAGCTGGAATTACAGATGGTTGTGAGCTGCCTGGTGTGAGTGCTGGGAACTTGAGTTGAGGACCCGAGCAAGAGCAACACGTGCCCTTAAGCCCTGAGCCATCCCCCAGCCTATGAGTGTGTTCATGTGGAGGACACAGGACAACTTTCTGACATGTGGGCCCCAGGGATCAAAGTCAGGGTGTCGGCACTTTTACCCCCTCGGGGCCACCCCGCCAGCCTTGATTCTTCATTTTGTGAATTCCCTGTGGCTCCGGTGCTGCCACTTTTAACAAAGCTAGGCCCGGCAAAAGTGCAGCAGTGGTGTCCATCCTGCTGCACCCCTGCCTCTCTGGACACCCCGATGTTGACAGAGGGATATTGTAAGTAGGAGAGGCAGGAGCCGCATGGAGCACGGGGAGCTGCAGCCCAGGCTGGCCTGGTGTCAGGTGGAGCACGTGGAGGGGAGGAGGCCCCTGCATGTTGCACTTGCATTTATCTCCCAGGGGACCCTGAGCTGAAGAATCCCAGGGCCCCTCAGAGGTGCCCACCACCCACCGGCGCACAGACCAACAGGCAGATCTCCGTGGGTGGAGGCCAGCCTGGCGTTCAGAGATCCTTCCAGGCCCGGTGCTGGGGTGAAAGGCGTCCACCCTTGTGCCCAGCAGGGAAGGTTTATTTTGACTCCTGGTGTTAGGTTTTCTCTTCTATTATTGCTCTATTGTGTGGAGTGTGGGTAGCTTCATGGCCTCATTGATTCAACGGCCTCTTTTTATTTAGTTTTTAGGTAGGTTCTCACAGTGTTAGCTCAAAGTAGTCTCAAACTTGAAACCCTGAGGTAGCTGCCTCTTAAAGGAGGTGTGGCTTGTCCTCAGTTTTTCACTACTACAAACACTGCTATAAGAACAGGTTTTAAGGCAGGGAACATGGCTCATTTGGCAAAGTGCTTGCCACAAGGAGCTGAGCTCAAATCCCAGGTACACACGTGGAGGGAATCCCAGCACTCAGGAGCCAAAGAGAGAAGATTCCCTGGGGCTTGTGTGTAGCCAGTTAGGTAGAATCAGTGAACTCCAGGTTCAGTGAGAAACTGTCTCAAAAAATATGGATGGTGGTGCACACCTTGAACCCTCGCACTGGGGAGGAAGGCAGAAGCAGGCTGATCTCTGTGAGTCTGAGGCCAACTGGATGTACTTAGTGAGTTCCAGGCCAGCCCAGGGCTACATTGTGAGACCGTCCTTCAACAGGAAATGAGAAACAGATGGAGAGTGGGTGAGGGCGATCCTGGTTCACCTCTGAATGTCCACACCCACGTGCACGCTCACACATGCATTCATACCTGCACACACGTGCACACACGCAAACAAGGTGGGTGGCTTCTGGGGACTTCCGGTTTTCACACATGCGTGCACGTGAATGTACACATACTGACATAACATATCCCCATAAAAATACAGCTTAAAATGTTTACATTTGATGGGTGATGGAGGCGCACGCCTTTAATCCCAGCACTCGGGAGGGAGAGACAAGTGGCTCTCTGTGAGTTTGAGGCCAGCCTGGTCTACAGGGTGAATTCCAGGACAGGCTCCAGAGCTACGTAAAAACCCTGTCTCGAGAACCAAAACCCAAACCAAAAATGTTTACATTCATCTATATCATCATCGTCATCATCATCTTTTGGTTTTCTGAGACAGGGTTAGGCTATTCCGGAACTCACTTTTGTAGACCAGGCTGGTCTCGAACTCACAGAGATCCACCTGCCTCTGCCTCCCAAGTGCTGGGATAATTAAAGGCGTGCACCACCACTGCCCAGCAACAATCTATTTTTATTTTATTTTGTGTACATTGGTGTTTTAACTACTATATGTATATTTGTTTGAGAATGCCAGATCCCCTGGAACTGTAATTACAGACAGTTGTGAGCTGCCGTGTGGGTGCTGGGAACTGAACTCAGGATCCCTGGAAGAGCAGCTAGTGCTCTTAACCTCTGAGTCCCTCATCTATTTATTATGTGTGTGTGTGTGGGGGGGGCATGCGTGTGCTGTGGTGCACAGGTAGAGGTCACAGGACAATTTGTGGGAGCCGGTTCTTAATTTCCACAACATGGGTTGTGGGGATTAAACTCAGATCCTCAGGCTTAGTGCTCAGCACCTTTACCTGGGGTGGATATATGAGAGTCACGGGGCTGATTCCAGGACAGACCAGTTTGGGAGGCCTCAGGCTGTCTCTGGGAAGAAAGCTCAGGGACCTATGAGCAGGGGGGGGCAAGTGAGCCTGATCTGAGCAGTGGTCACTCGGAAAGCCCAGTGGCTACTGGAGTGGGCTGGTGGTAGCCAGTAGAGAGGGTTGTTGTGGCCGCTGAATGAATGTCCCAGAGGCAGGTCTGCCTCTGTGCTCAGGATCTCTCTCTTCTCCTTGTCCAGGAGGAGCTGGAGTTCTGTGAAAAGCTGTTACAGACATGTTTCTCCAGCCCTACCGACGACAGCATGGATCGGTGAGACCAGGTGGCTTCTTGCATTCTCTCCGTGGGAACCCCAGGCCTCCTGCCTCCCTCCTTCCCAGGCATCCTCTCCCAAGGGATTGCCAGGCCTTGTTCAGGCCTGGGCCTGGGCCTGCCAGCCCATCTCTGGGCAGCCCCCTGGAGGGGGTGCCGAGAAAGGTGCTGGCCCTTTGGATTCCCCTGCCTTGCTTTCTGTCACCCTTTCTGGTCATGTCCACACTGCTCTTCCAATAAAAGCATTTCTCCTGTTGCCCTTCCCATGTGTTGTCTTGCTTTTCCTGGAAGGTTCTTATGGAAGGTGGGAGGGAGGGGCAGAGCCTAGAGGACTGGGGGTGGGGGTGGGGTGGTCACTAAAGGGATTATACAAGCGTTGCTCGGAACTGTTGTCTCCTTTTATCTTGCTGCCTTTGTTGTGTTGGGACCATCCCATTCTTTTTTCAGTATAGAATCAAACAAACAAAACACGTTTGCTTATTTGATAAGGGTGGAGGTCAGCGAGCACGTGGGGAGTGGATTCTCCAGTCCCACCACGTGGGTTTGGCAATCAGCTCTAAATTGTCAGGTCCTGAGGCTTGCACAATAAGCACCTTTACCCATGGAACCAGCTCACCCTCCATCCGAAAAGGAAGTTTTATGTGAAAGTTAGTCTTCACCGTCCAGTTGGCTGGATTTAGAATCTCCATGGAAACACATGCAGCGTGCCTATGAGGCTGTTTCCAGAAAGGTTTACTTGGGAGGAGACCCAGTCTGAATATGGGTAACACTGCCTTACGGAGGGTCCCAGACTGACAAGGAGACTCGGGGAGCACGACTAGTGTTAACAATTCCCTTCCGTGAAGCTGACTGACGGTCTCTTACAGAACGACGAGGATCAAGCGAACGCCACCAGCAACAAATAAATTAGATCACACAGAGCAGAAGACAGGAAAAAAAAAAAAATTAGTGACTGGTGTTAATCCGCGAAAGAGGTCCATTTAAAGCCATCTGAGAATTAAAGAGGCGGGAAAGGAAAAAACAAAAAAACAACTAGACGAGAGAAGGCACACAAACGTGACTCCATAGAACTTCCCGGAAATACAAGCTGCCACCAATCTGCCGCTCCTCTCCAGGAAGGAAAAGCTAAGCTTTCTTCCATAGTCCTTACAGCCGACCTCTAAAGCGGGGGTGGGGAGGGTGGGGGCGCTGCAGTTGGGGTAAACTGAGGCTCAGAGCTGGGATCCCCGCGCTGGGGGGGGGGGCTCCTCCTCCCGGCTGTTACAGAGAGAGAGAACTGTGCTCGGGTGGAGGCGCGGGGCGGGAGAGCCCGACACGCAGCTCCGGGCGAGCGGGCTGCGCACACGCGCTCGTTGCAAACCGAGCTCTGCCTGCAGCAGCAGCAGCAGCAGCAGCAGCGCCCGAGTTCCGGAGCGGGCGGAGCCTGGGCGCCGGGCCGCCGCGCCGAGTTCCGGGGTGGGCGGGGCCTGGGCGCGGGGGGAGGGCCCAGCGCGCACGCGCCTCGCCGGGCCCGCCCCCCCGCGGCGCCGGCCTGTGTGCGGCGCACCTGCGCACGGAGCGCCGCCGCGAGGGGGCGGAGCCTGCCTGGCTGGGTCCTCCCGCGCTCGGGGCATTGTGGGACAGCGGCGGAGCTAGCTGTGCGTTGGAGGCCCGGAGCTGGACGGGCCGGGCCGGGCCGGGCCGGGGAGCCGCAGGCGCTTCGGGGGACGCTGAGGTGGACGAGACGGCCGTCGGCTCCCGGGGTCGCGCCGCGGAGCCTGGGATTTGTCCTTTTCGTCCCTGCTCCCGGTGCCGGCGCGCCCCGCGCCCCTGTGTAACCGCGGCGCCTTCCCCCGCCGTCGCCCCTGCGCCCGCGGCGCCCGCGCCAGGCCTCGTCGGCGCCTCGGCCCCGGAGCCCGGCGGTGGAACGAACGAGCGCGCCTCCCCCCCCGGTGGCCGCGGAGCCCCGAGCTCGTCGACGATCGGGCGGTGAGGCAGGGGGATTCCCTGTGACCGCAGGGCGCCTGCGCGGGGCCGCGAGCTCCGGCCCGGGCGCCTGTGCGAGCCTCCCCGGATCCTCGGACCCCCGGATCCTCGGACTCCCCCCCCCCACCCCGACCCCACTGCCGGCCCCCTCGGCAGGGCCGGAGCCGCCGGCGGCGGGGCGGCGGGGGCGCCCCGATGAGCCCCGAGTGCGAGGAGCCGCCGCCCCCCCGCGCAGGTGAGCCCCGCAGCCGCCTTCCCCCCCCCAGTGTCCCCGTCCCCCCAGTCCCCGTCCCCACGCTCCCACCCCCCCAGCGGCCCCGGCTCTCGGTGCATCCTCCCCCTTTTTGACTCCCCAAGTCCCTCAGCCACTTGTCAGCGTCGTCAAGTCTTGTTTCCTGTCGCCGCCGGGCTCGCTGTCATCCATGCCGTCACCCCCATCTTCCTGGTCCCCCGAGGGTCCTCTCCAAGTCTCTCAGGCCCTTCCTTCCTTCCTTCCTTCCTTCCTTCCCTCCCTCCCTCCCTCCTCCCTCCCTCCCTCCTTCCTTCCTCCTTTCCTTTTCTTTCCCTCCCTCCCTCCCTCCCTTCCTTCCTTCCTTCCTTCCTTCCTTCCCCTCCCTCCCTCCCTCCCTTCTTCCTTTCCTTCTCCCTGCAGCCCACCACCCTGCATCTCTTCCCCCGCTGGGATCCACATCACCTCCACCTGTCACTCTGACTCAGCTCCCTTGGGACTCCTCGGCGTCCCCACTCCCCCATCGCAGTCTTCCTCCTCCTGAGCGCCTTCCTCTTTCCTTCCTCCTGCCCGCCCCTCTGTGCTCACCTCTGGCCTCCCTGTTTCACTCTCATCAGCCCTCATGGACTCTTGGCCTTTGGTGAGGGCAAGATGAAGCAGGTTTTTCTCTCACCTGGGCTGTGGCCGTCCTGTCCCTGGCTGTCCCTCGCTCCCTGTGGTGAGGAGGCACTTGGAAGCCGCTGTGCTTTGGTGCACTACTGGGGGGTGTGAGGGGAGGCCTGCTGAGGGCAGGGCCCGGTTGCTTGCTGCTGGCTCCCAGGAGGGGAGTGGTCAGCAGAAGGCCCCAGCACTTTGTCTACTCAGGGAGCCACAGGCAGAGTCGGACAGTCACAATTAACTGTGTGTTGTGATGGCAGTAACCCAGGGTGCTGTGGCAGCAGGGCACAGAGTGGGACAGGAGACTGGTGAGACCGGCCGGATGGGTGGCTTTCCTCTCGAGGAAGGCTGAGTAGGAGCTAACAGATGGAGAGTGGGAAGAAGGGCTTTCCAGGGGGAAGAAACAGCACTTGCAAATATGTGAAGGTGAGGGCATGGAAAGAGTCAGGAGTCCCGTGGCATGATGTGGGTTGAAGTGTTGAGAGGGCAAAGGGCACAGTGCCTTGGCTAGGACATTTGTCCTGGGCCTTAAGTGACCTGGTTAGTGGGTCCCTTCTTTTTCTGCCCTTCAGTGGTGGTGCAGGTGGCTCAAACCCAAGGTCTCCTTGCTGGGCAAACCACTCTTAACCACTGAGCTACGACACAGCCTAAGCCTCCCCTGTTACTTTCAAGTGTGAGGCAGTATCTTGCTACGTTATTTAGACTTGTTTTGAACACACTCTGCAGAGCCAGTAAGATATTGACTCAACTGTCTTCTGTCTCAGTCTTCAGAGTAGCTGGGTTCCACGTTTATGTTACCAGACCACGGTGGTTGGGGTCTTTTCTTGATTGCTCTTAATATACAGAGCCAGGCAACTTCACTGTGGACTTACTACCATTACCACCTACCTGGAAGGCAAGCCCTTTCTGGAAAGGAAGCTGCATTGTCTGTCAGATATGGTATGGGGTTGAGGGCTGTAAAACTGCAACAGGGTTGCTTGCATCCTGGAAGAGAGGTTCTGTCTGCACCAAGGCCAAGGTTGCAGGGCCTGGACTGCTTGATCACCACAGTAGGAGTTGTTTCTGTGTGCATTTTGTATCCCTGGTGTGGCCACTTGACATGGGAGAGGTTGCCATATTCTGCCACATACTCATCTAGTTGGAGTTGTCTTGAGCTGTTTAAAATTGCTTCTCCTGTGGGGTTATTTGTTGTTGTTGTTTATTTTCTGGTAACCTTTGCCTAATTCGAATCAGTTTCCCAAGTTCAGTGACTCTGGCCCTCTAGTTTGGGAATTGGGATAATGAGGAGTTATTTAGAGCAGAATCTTTTGTGAGTTAGACCTGGGTTCGAGGTCTGCCTCTTGCCTTTCCATATGGAAGGTGAGTCCTTGGGAAAGTTATGCAAGTGTTCTGTACCTGTTTGTCTATGTAAGTGGGCTAAATGGAGGACTCTCTGTGTAGGGTGTTTCCTGGGAATGGAGTGCAGTGTTTGTAGATGCCTGTCACAGAATGGAAGGCCCCATCGGTAGCTCTGAGAGTTTTGATCTGATTCTGGATGCCTTAGTAGTTCTCAGTAGATATGTGTCCTCTAGGGGACATGGCAATGTTTGGAGACCCTTTGGTAGGAGGAGGTAGGGAAGGTATGCTTCTCACATCTAGTGTGGGTCTATCCCACCCACCTGTCTTGTAATTCACAGGGCATCTCTGCCACAAAGGACTCTCCAGTCCAAATGCCATTGTTGCTGATAGGGACAGCAGGGAAACATTGCTTCTCTGCTTTATTTAAAGCTTGAGTGTCTTGTGTGCTTTGTGCTTCTATGTGATGTGGACTGTTGTATATTTTCCATTTTATTCATCCTCTCTGGTGGTTTGCTTTTGTTGGGAAGGAGAGCAAGCTCATTCCCCCCACCCCCCCACCCTTTTTTTTTTTTTTTTTTACTACTTTGGGATCTCTGGCCAAGTGACCTTCAGAGATCACTTTTCCTTCTCTGGCTTCAGTTTCCATTAATCCAACAAGTACTTTTACTTTTTATTCTGAACCAGAGTCTCATGTAGATCTGCCTGGCCTCAAATTCACTATGTAGTTTCTGATCCTCCTGCCTCTACTTCCCAAGTGTTAGGATGGGGGGGGGTGTCACCCTTGGGACTCTTAACTCAGGGCCTTGTGCATGCTAGACAGACACCTTGGCAAATGAACTACATCCCCAACCCCCAACAGACACTTTTGGTTTTGTGTCTGGCAGTGTGTTTGATCCCGGGTAGCATCCCTAGAGAATGGCAGCTGCTTGGACAGACCTGTCTTTTCCACACAGCTGAGGCTTGTGTGCTCTCGTGGAGTGACCACAGGGGTGCTTTGGAAGGAGGCTTGCTGGCTGTGGCTCCTTGGAGGAAGTGGTGTCACTGTAGAGGCCTGACAGTCTCAGGAGGTAGTCAGAGCTTGTAGGGCAGGTGGAGGGCACAGCCCCCATCCTGAGAGCAGCCAATTTGGTACAGCTGTTGAATGCTTCTGCCATTAGACTTGCTGCAGGAGAGAGGCGAGAGGCCTGGGTGCTGAGAGTTAGGACCCAGCACTTAGTGGGGACACACCCTTGCCAGACCCGGGCTCCCTCTTTGCACATCAGTTTTGTGACTTGTTTCCAGGAAGGGCTGTAAGATATTTCTCAGATGGGGAAACTGAGACTCAGTGGAACTAGGTCCTTGCTTTTCATTTTGGAGAGAGAAAATTTCCAACCCTGGTCAGTTGCATAATCTTAACTACTTAGGACTCTGAGGCAGGAGGGTCACTTGAACTTGGGAGTTTGAGGCCAGTCTGGACACACACATGGAGATTTGAACTAAGGTCTTTGACAGTTTATTTTTAGTTTAATTTTGAGATAGGGATTTTGCTTTATAGCCCGGGCTAATCTCAACTTCCCAAGTCCTGGTTTTCCCTCAGTTTTTCTAGGGGCTATTTCACATCTATTCAGTAGGCTGTTCCTTTTTTCCCTTTAAACCTGTGACCGCTTCAGGAAATGAGTGTTGAGTATAAACTTTCAAGTCTCCTCCCCAGGCCTCGGCTAGGCATCCTTAGACTGTTTTCTGATTACTCCTCCTATGGGGCTGGGTCAGAGTTTCTGTTTCCTCTGGGAGGGTGGTTCTAGGATCCCAGGGGTAGGCCCATGGTTCTCTCACTCAGAAACCTCCAGGCTTTCCTGAGCCACGGGAAAGTCCCAGCTCCCTGTTGCTTGTGGCCAGGTCCCTCTAGCAAGTGGTTCCTTCTCTGAGTGGCTCCTGCCAGGGTGATGGTGTGCTCTGAAAGCCCCATTGAAGAGCCCTGCCCAGAGGTGGTTAGGTTGCTGTAATTGTCTCCTCATCCCCGGTATTAAGTGTCCCAAACCCCTTTTCCAGATTTGGCCGGGAGCTGGCTGTGGCATTAAAAAGTAGAGGCATGATCCACCCAGCCTTTTAAGGAGCTAGCAGGCCTGTGCTGGTAGCACGGTTTCCTTTCCTCCTAGAACAGTCAGCTGGCCCGAGGGTCTGTCCTGATGCTGGCTCTCCTGAAGGCCCTCCCAAAGGGTTCTCTGCCCTTGTCTCCCAAGGTGGAGGGGTTGGGGTGCTGAGGGCAACTCTGAACCTGCCCAGTGTTTGCAGCTACGGTGGTGGCTGTAGCAACAGTAGGGACAAGATGGGGACCACCTTCAGGTCCTGTCTGAGCCAGGGAGGGACAAGGTGCAGGCCCTGGCGGGCTCCTGAGAAGGGACAGCTACTGTCAGAGACCTCAGAACAATGCAGCAGAGCATGACGCTAGAGCTGGAGGAGAGGCAGAGCGACTTTCGTTTCTAATGGCTTCCTTTCTCATTTAAAATTTCCCTTCCTTCCGGTAGCAGCCAGTCTTGGTTTTCAAACCGTCTCTAAAACCAGTGGTTGTCACTTCCGTTTTCTTGAAGCTGCTGAAAGTTACGCAGGGTGGGGGTGGCGCAGTGTGTGGGGCCTAACGTCTGAATGATTTGAGGAAAGTGCTTAAGTCACTCAGGCAGATGCTGGGAGTCCCTGCTTTTCTGTCTGGAGTGCTGTCGCCCTGCCGTAGTGACTGTCCATCCTCTCTCCGTCTCAGGACGGCCTGTGGGAGGGGTTTGCCCTGCTACATCAGGACCTGCCTGCGATCAGCATCCCTCCCTGATAATCTGGACACCAACTGTTACCTCTAGACTTGTTCCAGCCGCTCCCTGCCCAGTTGTCTGGGAAGCCAGCTTGGGGAGAGATCCCCAACCTGTTCGCCAGGTGGTGGGTGGGAAGGTTGGAGCAGGGATGGGGGTTTTGAGGGACTGTGAACTGGGCCCTCTAGCTAGGTGTCTTAGAAGTGAGTGGGGAGAGTTTCTGTCTAAAGACAGACACGGCATATCGTACGGATTCTGGGCTGTCTCTTGGTAGCTGTGTGGTTCTCTTCCTTTGGGCCCCTATTCTAAATAGGATTCTATTGTCAAATGGAACTGGCAGCCACTCTTTCTCCTTCTGTCTTGTTGTGAAGACAAAACCCTGAAAGGCTGGGTCCTGGGATGGACTGTAGATGGCGGCGTGGCCTGAAAGGCTGGGTCCTGGGATGGACTGTAGGTGGCGGCGTGGCCTGAAAGGCTGGGTCCTGGGATGGACTGTAGATGGCGGCGTGGCCTGAAAGGCTGGGTCCTGGGATGGACTGTAGGTGGCGGCGTGGCCTGGAAGGCTGGGTCCTGGGATGGACTGTAGGTGGCGGCGTGGCCTGGAAGGCTGGGTCCTGGGATGGACTGTAGATGACGGCGTGGCCTGGAAGGCTGGGTCCTGGGATGGACTGTAGGTGGCGGCATGGCCTGAAAGGCTGGGTCCTGGGATGGACTGTAGGTGGTGGCGTGGCCTGAAAGGCTGGGTCCTGGGATGGACTGTAGGTGGCGGCGTGGCCTGGAAGGCTGGGTCCTGGGATGGACTGTAGATGATGGCGTGGCCTGAAAGGCTGGGTCCTGGGATGGACTGTAGATGGCGGCGTGGCCTGGCCCCTCTCCTGTCCCCACTGTGGAGGAGGCTTTTTGTGTTGTCTGAACAGCTCCACATCATCACATGATTTACCCTGTGTGTGCGTGCTCACACACTTCTACCACAGTGTGTGGAGACATCAGAGATCAGAGGACACTTGCAAAAGTCAGTTCTCTTTCCACACGTGGAACTCAGGGATTGAACTCCAATCGTCAGGTTTGGCGTTGAATCCTGTTCAGCCATCTCACCAACCCTGAGCCCCACTTTATTAAAGTTGGAAGGGTGTTACTGGAACATACTCGTGAATCTGCCCACCACCCGCTGCCTGGCAGGTATCCTGCTGGCCACACTGAAAAAAAAAATCTTCATCACTATGCTCAGTGAAACTCTTCCTCCGTGCGTCTCAGTTGGGTGTTGCTAAGAGTCCACATGGCTCTGGGCGTGCTGACTGTCAGGTCTGCTTGGTGACCCTTCTCCAACCAGGCCTGGCCCAGGAGTTGACTGGTAGCTGTTAGGACAGGCAGTCCCCAGTGAGGGTTGTGCTGCAGGCCTAGGTGGGCACACAGGGTAAGCCTCCTGCGCCTGAGGAAGGCCTCTGTCTCATGCCCAGAGTGTCGCTAGGACTACCTAACCTACTGGATGTCAAGGTTCCGTGTGACTCCATTAAGGCTCCTCAAGTCGCAGGCTCTGCCTCTGCCGTGTTCTCGCCATGCAGGCGTAACGAGGGGGCGCTCCTATCTCCAGGATGGCAGTAGTAGGGATGAGGAGCAGTTAATGGACTTGAGCTCTCCAGAATGGAGCTTTGGTGAGCTTCCCTTCTTCCAGGCCAGCAGGCACTTTGTCAGTCCTGGCCTGGCCTCAGTATATTGTTTCTTCATGAATGGTTTTGTTGACATATTTGCTGTCCAGTTTCTCCATTTAAAGAGCACAAGTCAGTGGTTCTGAGTATACATACACCTACAATCTAGTTTATGCTAGTTTTTCCTCATAGTTTTTTTTTTTTTTTTTTTTTTTTTTTTTTTTTTTGTAGGCAGGGTCTTAGGTTACCCAGGCTGATGTTGAACTCATTATGCAGTGAAAACTAATTTTAAACATCTAGATCCTCCTTCCTCAGCCTCTCACGTGCTCACATTACTGGCATGCACCATTGTGCCTGGCTCAGTTTTAAAACGTTAAGGAAAAAAAAAAAAAAAAAAAACTCAGAAGGAAGCTGTCCCCTTAAGCAGTTACTCCCAGTTCCTCTAGTTCCTTAAAATTCTGTCAATGTGGACGTGACAGAAGGTCTGTTGTGGACCCTTGATAGCGTCTCGTCACTGCTATGGGAAACAGCCTCCTGTGTAGAGAGTTCACCAAGCCCAACTTGTCGTCGTCGCTTCACAGCACGTGGTCTTCAGCCGGAAATCAGCAAAGTCATGATTAATGTGGCGGTTACCCCTTGAGATTATTCCAGTCCTAGGTATATGAAGATGAGGAAACCTGCCTGCCTCACCCCTCCTGTCTGTCTGTCTGTCTGTCTGTCTGTCTGTGTTGCTGTCGGCTGGTGAGTCCCCTCTGCAGTGAATTTTTCTGTGACAGGTGTTTGGTTGGTCTGTGAGACTGCCATTGCGTCAGGAAGTGTCGGAAAGGGTCCCCTGAGGTCTGCACATGTGTTTCTTGTGAAGCCCTACCCACTTGTGGGGTAACACCCCCAGCACCTGCACTGACCCTGGACCTGCCTGGCCCTTCCCAGCCTGCCTTGAGTGACCTTGTGCCTCCTTCTCCCTGGACTTCCTTTGGCTTTGATGGAATAGGGCCAAGGGGTGGGAATGATTTTATTTTATCAATCCTAGACTGGCAGTCTCCTGCCTCAGGGGCTGGAACCTTGTGACCACATGGTTTGGCAACATGTCTGTCAGTGAGCTAGCATTTGTGAGCATTCACAACTAAGGGGTAAAATTCTGTGGTAGGTGGTTTCCTGTGTGCTCTTAGTAACCTAGGAAGATTTGAAAGAATAGTCTTTTTTGTTTTGCTTTGTTTTTCAAGACTGGGTTTCTCTGTGTAGCTTTGGAGGCTGACTTGGAACTTGCTCTGTAGAACCAGGCTGGCCTCGAACTCACAGAGATCCGCCTGCCTCTGCTGGGATTAAAGGCATGCGCCACCAACGCCCAGCTAAGAATAGTTTTTTAAAATGTATTATTTTTTTTAGATTTTTAAGTTTTATGTGTGTGGTATTTGTTCTCTATATATGTCTATCTAGCATCCACATGTGCCTAGTGCCTGAGGAGGCCAGAAGAGGGCATTGGGTCCCCAGGAACTGAAGTTTGCAGACAATTGTGAGCTGCCATGTGGGTGCCAGGAATTGAACCCAAGCCCTCTGGAAGAGCAAGTAGTCTAAACTCCCGAGTTATCTGCAGCCCTGGCAGTCTTTATTGTGAGAACACGTAGCCACAAGTGTATTGTTGTTGTGTGGTTATCTCCTTTCTGGATAGCAGCAGGTGGGCTCTGTACAGGTTAGAGCAAGTGGACCACGGCTGGGCCAGGGAGCTGACTGGCTGGGCCTAGATGGTTGGGAGAATCCGCTGTGCAAGGAGGACACATAGTCAGAGACCCTGGAGAATGCGGAGGGGACAGCTGCTGCTGGGACAGAGCCACCGAGGTAGACTGAAGCTTAGCGTGTTTTGGAAACAGAACAAGGGTGTGTGTCCAGGGTGAGTGAAGAATGCAGCATGGAGAGGGCTACAAGAGTGGGTAGGTTTCCAGGCAGTGCTTGAGAGCAGCTGGAGGGGGGGGGGGGCTCTGACTATCTCTTCAGAAAGCTCTGGCTGGCTGGCTGGCTTTGTTGGAGAGGTCTTCTCCCTAGGACCAGGCTCAGGTTGCAAATCAGAGGGTCTTGGGGAATAATGAGGTCTGTGCAAGAGGAAACCAGTTAGGCAGAGAGGGTCTGGTGCCTGTTTGCCAAGCTGTAAGCACTCCTGGCTCTGTCTTAGCTTCATCCAGTGTGGCCTGGGGTAGCAGTGGCCTCTGCCT
This sequence comes from Cricetulus griseus, assembly GCF_003668045.3. Classification (NCBI taxonomy): domain Eukaryota; kingdom Metazoa; phylum Chordata; class Mammalia; order Rodentia; family Cricetidae; genus Cricetulus; species Cricetulus griseus. Next base: position 23,302,138 of record NC_048602.1, on the reverse strand, counting down.
CTCTTGGGTGGTTGGCAGGCCATCAGGAGACAAGTGAAGAGCAGAAGTTGTGGTCGGGCCTTAATTGTAGCAAGATTTCCACAGATGCTGTCCTTGGGCCAGATGGCCCCTGAGGTCCCAGGAAGCCTCATACTTTACCGGGATTCAGTTATTTCCATCCTGGGTGATGTGATGGCAGCCTCTGTGGCTGTGCCTTGGATCTGTGTTGTAGCACAGGTTGGGTTGATGGGATGACAGGTTCTGTTGATGGTCTCTGGGGCTTTGTTGTCTTGAGAGGAGGAAGGCTTTTTTTTTTTTTTTTTAATTCAAGTTAGGGAACCAGGCTTATTTCACATATAAGTCCCCTCTCCCTCCCTCCCCTCACCCCATCCCTCCTCCCCCACCTCCAACCTATCCCCCACCCCATCCACCCACCACTCCCCAGGCAGGGTAGGGCCCCCAACAGGGGCTCCACCAAGTCCACCAAATCTTCCTGTGCCGGGCCTAGGCCCCTCCCCATGTGTTCAGAGACAGAGCTCATCCCTTCACATGGGATGGGCTCTCAAAGTCCCCCACACACACCAGGGAAAAACGCCAGTCCACCTCCGGAGGCCCCCGGAGTGCAGGGGCCTCCCCATTGGCATCCATGATCAGGGGGCTGGATCAGTCCAGTACTGGCCTCCCAGACTGCATCTGGGGTCGATATGCTCTCCCCTTTTCAGGCCAACTGTTTCTGTGGGTTTCTCCAACCTGGTACAGACCCCTTCGCTCTTCATTCCTCCCTCTCTTCAACTAGGTTCCAGATTTCAGCTCAGTGTATTTCTGTGTATGTCTGTCTCGGAGCAAGGCATTATTAATGCAGGTCAGGGACTCAGGACAGTGCTACCAACTGGTTAGTAGCCAGGGTCTTCTGGTCTTAGCTAGTTACTGGAGTCCGGGCGTCATAGCTACGTCACTCTCCTGCTGAACTGTTATTTATCCTCATGGGTTTCTTTGAGCCCTGCTTAGTGACTGCTGTGTTCTAGGAGCCCCAACACCAGGTTTCCCTCTTCCCTGTCCCAGGCCTGGGCGTGGGCTGATGAGTGTAGCTGGGCTGTGTTTGTGTGTGTGGTGTCTAGGCAACAGCCACAGCCTCGAGTCGAGCATACTTCCTCTCTCCCGGCTGCCACCACCCTGCAGCTCACCAGGCGGCCTGGGTGATCCGCTGGGATAGGCAGCAGCTGTGCACTAGAGGTCATGGGAGCATTTGAATTTGTTCAGCAAATAAAGTGAATTTGAAGCCACAAGTTCAAATGCCATCCTTGCGCAGATACAGGACGGTGGACACAGGCCCCTGGGGGTGGGCCAGGCCCACTGCCATCCTTGCGCAGATACAGGACGGTGGACACAGGCCCCTGGGGGTGGGCCAGGCCCACTGCCATCCTTGCGCAGATACAGGACGGTGGACACAGGCCCCTGGGGGTGGGCCAGGCCCACTGCAGGCTGTATAGCTTTTCCTCGCAGGCCCTGGATGGTCCACCCTGAGGACTTCACCAGGCCTCAAGTTGAGAGTGATAAAATGACTTCTTACACTGCGGGGCTGGGGAGGGGGCAGTTTGGAGGCTGAGACGGCGGGCTCCAGGTTCCCTGGCGGGATTGGGTGCTGCTCCCAGTGTTGAGCATAGGCGCTGTACCTGTGGACCTCTTGTGCAAGGCAGGCTTGGGTGGAGTCTGTGTCTGAGGCCCGGGAGGGGTGTTTGTGCTTGGTCACTGTGGCTGTGTCTTACCCAGCAGGGGATGCTAGGTGTGTGTGACAAATTGATTATGCCCTTGCTTGTAGGGCGCCATGTTTTGGAAGTTTGACCTGCACACAAGCTCTCACCTGGACACGCTGCTGGAGAAGGAAGACCTGAGCCTGCCTGAGCTTCTGGATGAGGAGGACGTGTTGCAGGAGTGCAAGGTTGTCAACCGGAAGCTCCTGGACTTCCTGCTGCAGCCTTCCCACCTGCAGGCCATGGTGGCCTGGGTCACCCAGGAGCCCCCAGCCAGTGGTGAGGAGCGGCTACGCTACAAGTGAGTCCTTCACTCTCCCTCCCCTGTACTCAGTAACTGAGCTTTGGGGATGAGGATCCGAGGCGGGGAGGGTCAGGGCCTGTACAGGATGGATCACAGCTCCCCCAGTGAATACCCTTCATAGTCCAGTTCTTATAAAAGTTTTGTATGGTAAGATTCTCTAGACATACCAAATCCAAGGCCTTGGGATAAGTCCCATTCACCCTCCAAACCTCAGCGAGGAGCCAGGTCTCCCTGTGTTCATTTTAGTGTTACACTTTGCTCCTGTTGGTTTGTTGGTTGTTGTCTTTGTTTTGTTGTTTTGAGTTAGGGTCTCGAGTAGCCCAGGCTGACCTTGAACTTACTGTGTTGAGGATTAGATTCCTAATCTTGCTATTCCCTTCCAAGTGCTGTTGTTATAGTATGCATTTCTCATGCTTGCCTTCCTGCCTGTGTGTGCGTGTGTGTGTGTGTGTGTGTGTGTGTGTGTGTGTGTGTGTGTGTGTGTGTGTGTGTGTGTGTGTGTGTGTGTGTTTTCAGAGGACAAATTGCAAGAGTCAGTCAGTCTCTCCTTTGACCTGTGAGTTCTGGCAATTGGACTTAGATTTTCAGGCTTGGTCTTCACCTTGCTGAGCCAGCCCATCATTCCTCCACCTTGTTTTTTGAGACAGGGTCTACTGAATCAGAAGCTAACCAATTCGGCTATCCTGGTTCAACAAGCTCCAGAGATCTTCCTGTCTCTGCCTCCCTAGTTCTGGCATTACAGACACAAGCCATCATACCCAGTGTTTTCCATGGCTGCTGGGGAATCTAAACTCCTCATGTTTGCACAGCAGTCACTTTTACTGACTGAACTATCTCCCCAGCCCCTTCCTGGTGTTTCCTTGTTGTAGTCTGTTTAATTTTAAAATCTGTGTGTACCTGTGGAATTTGTGTGTACCACACGCATGTAGGTTTCTAAGGAGCTCAGTGGATGTTGGATACCCAGGAGCTGGAGTTAGAGAAGGCTGTGAGCCATCTGATGCTGGTGCTGGGAACTAAACCTAGTCCTCTGCAAGGCTTTGTTTTGTTTTGTTTTGAGACAGGGTTTCTGGCTGTTCTGGGACTGGCTCTGTAGACCAGGCTGGTCTCAAACTCACAGAGATCCGCCTGCCTCTGCCTCCCAGATGCTGGGATCAAAGGTGTGCGACACCACCACCCCCTCTGAAAATCTTAGACATGTGTGACTGCTGGCCTTCTCTCCAGTCTCCTTCCTGCTGTTTTTAATCAGTTCAGGTTTTTGTCAGGATGGTGTAGACTTGAACATAGCTGTAAGAAGTAGTTGAGTGATCCCAAGTCTATGTTGCTGTTTTCCCAACTGGTGACATTTTGCCTGACTCTGTAGGGTTTCATCCTGGGCTAGTGACATGGACATAACTTGCCTGGTACCTGCCTAGTCCCTGTTGAAAGGAGGCTTCCTGACTTGACATGTGCGCCTCTGCGTATGTGCAGCCTTTTGTGTCTGAACCACAGCAGCACCCTGAGCACTTCCGTCACCACACAGGCTCCTTCCTTCTTAACTCACACTGCGAGTCTGTCCTGCTTTTACCTGGTGTGTCATCGGCTTTTCTCAGCGTTGCTTCCTGGAGGTTGATTGAAGCCCCGGAGAAGAGGTGTCTTTTCTTTGGTCTAGAGCAGCAGGAGTCTCCTGGGACTGACTTAGCCACTGCTTTCCTGATGTGGGGCAGCCTGTGGGGCTCCCGTGTGGTTTACAGCCAGCCGTTGACTCCAGACCAGTTTCTTTTCATCTGAGATTTTGTAATTATTAATTTCCTTTTGCATCTTGAGCTTTGGGAGTACAGTGTCTGCATCTGTCTGATCTGTTCTTGGTGCCTGGCACAGTGCATGGGGCATGGGGAGCAGCACCGGGTAGCGCTGCAGGACCAGGCAGACAGGATGCTGTCCGGGCCCCAGTGGTTGAGTGCCGTCATGCTGCTCTTCCTCAGTTGCCGCTCGTGTCATCCTTCCCTGGTCTTTCATCTCTGCCTCCTGTGTCCGTCTGACCTGGGTCCGTCCTGTTCACCTTGCTGTCCTCTGCCCTGTTCTGTCTTCCTATCCTGGAAACGCTGAGCCTGACAGATGACAATGAAGGCTGCTCCTTAGTTTTCCTCTTACAGTGTGAACTCAGCAAGGCAGTGTCCGCTGTCGAGCCATGTCCTGTTTGGTCTTGCTGCCTCCGATAGCACTTCTCGGGGACAGCGTCTGTAACAGTAGGGTGTCCCTTGCTTCCTGGTGTCTGTCTCTTACCAGCTCATCCCATTGGGTGTCTTCTCCTTTGCTCTTCCCTCTGCCCATCCACCCTCATTAACCCTGCATCTAGTAGGCTGTGAGCCAGACTCCGCATGGAGAGCAGATTGACGTGTGGCAACCCTGCTGGCTGTGGAGTCTGTTTTCTAGGTGCTGGGGCTCTTGGCGCAGGTCCCCATGGTTTCGAGCTAGACTTGGAGCAGGTGTATTCTCTCGGGGCCTTGGGTGGCCCCAGTAGCAGTGAAGCTCTCGGAATGTCAAGTACCCAACCATGTCTGGAGATTTAGGGCGAGGGTGGGTGGTAAGGAGAGAGTTGGCCTGAGCTGGAGCAGCATGTGGTGTGGGGTTGGGAGTTACAGTGGGTTGTTTGTTTGTTTGTTTGTTTGTTTGGGATAATGTTTCTCTCTGTAGCTCTGGCTGTCCTGGAACTCACTCTGTTGACCATGTTGGCCTTGAACTCACAGACATCCACCTGTCCTCTGCCTCTTGAGTACTGGGATTAAAGGCGTGTACCACCACAATGGGTTCCCACTAGATTTTTGTTTTTAATTTCAATTTTAAAAGTTTATTTTCTGTATGTGAGTGCTCTATCTGCATGCATGACTTTAGGCCAGAAGAGGGCAGCAGATCCCAGTGTAGATGGTTGTGAGCCACTGTGTGGTTGCTGGGAATTGAACTGAAGACCTCCTCTGGAAGAGCAGACAATGCTCCTAACTGCTGAGCCATCTCTCCAGCCCTCCTTATTTTATTTTTTGAGTCAGGGTTTCTCTATATAACCCTGGCTGTCTCAGACCTCATTCTGTAGACCAGGCTGGCCTCTAACTCACAAAGATCCTTCTACTTTTGCCTCGTGAATGCTGGGATAAAAGGTGTGTGACACCATGCCTGGCTGCTTTTTATTTTTTGTCTTTGTTTTCCGAGTCAGGGTTTCTTTGGGTTGCCTTGGATGTTCTGGAACTCAGTCTGTAGACCAAGCTGGCCTTGAACTCACAGACATCCAACTGTCACAGAGATACCCCCCCCCTCCCAGTGCTGGGGACTAAAGGTGTGCGCCAGCACCGCTGGCTAGCTTTTTGCATGTGTTTTATGTGTATGGGTGTGGTGGCTGCATGTTCATCTGTGTCACTGGATGTGTATGGTGTGTGCTTAGTCCTGGTGGAAGCCAGGACAGGCTGTGGGATCCCCTGGGACTGGACTCACAGCTGCAGTTGGTTGTGAGCTGCTATGTAGGTGCTAGGCATCAAACCCAGGTCCTCTGCAAGAGCAACAACTGCTCTTGGCCCCTGAGCTATATAACTCCTGATCCCTCAGTGTATTCTTAAAGAAGCCTACGGAGGATGCAGAAATTGAAGGGGGTGGGGTTGGAGAGATGGCTCAGTGGCTAAGAGCACTGACTGCTCTTCCAGAGGACCTGAGTTCAATTCCCAGCACCCACATGGCAGCTCACAACTGACTGCAATTCCAGTTCCAGGGGACTTGACACCTATGGCAAAACACCAATGTACATAAAATAGAAATAAATAAACTTAAAAAACAATAAATTGAAGAGGGCCTTTATTTCTCTTTTGGATTCCCTTCCTGGGCATAGGACACCACCTCCCCAGCCCAGTGCTGGGTGTGGGGATGAAGTGAGGCCTCCACCTTCTCTCCACACCCACACCTATCCTGCGCTCACTTCCCAGGTACCCTAGTGTGGCCTGTGAGATCCTGACCTCTGATGTGCCCCAGATCAACGATGCCCTGGGTGCAGATGAGTCCCTCCTGAACCGGCTCTATGGCTTCCTGCAGAGCGGTGACAGTCTCAACCCGCTGCTCGCTAGCTTCTTCAGCAAGGTCATGGGCATCCTCATCAGTCGCAAGACAGACCAGGTGGCTGCTGACTCTCAGCATGGGCTGAGCAGTAGGGAGGGCGTGCGGGCGTGCGGGCGTGCAGGCATGCGGGTGTGCGGGCCCGGGGCCCGGGGCCCTGACACAGCTTGTGCCCGTAGCTTGTGTCCTTCCTGCGCAAGAAAGAGGACTTTGTGGACCTGTTGCTGCGGCACATTGGCACCTCGGCCATCATGGACCTCCTGCTGCGCCTGCTAACCTGTGTGGAGCGGCCCCAGCTGCGGCAGGATGTCTTCAACGTGAGGGGCCTGCTCGGGAGGTGGGGTGGGGTGGGGTGGGGTGGACCGGCTCACGGTGTAGGAGCTCACCCACCCTCTTCCTTCAGTGGCTCAACGAGGAGAAGATTGTCCAGCGGCTGATTGAGCAGATCCACCCATCGAAGGATGACAATGTGAGTGACGGCTGGCATCCCCGTGTGCCTTACAGGATGGGGAGGGGCCTGAGCATATGGCTTAGTGGGTAAAGTGCATGCTTAGGATTCATGAAGCCCTGGGGGTCACATTGCCACAACACCTGTAATCTCAGTCCTCCGGAGCTGGAGGCAGCAGCAGCAGAAGTTCAAGATCACCCTTTGCTTCTTGGAAAGTTTGGGGGTAGTACATGAGACGCTCTCTGTCTTGGCAGGGGTGGGGATGTGGATTATTACTGTAGCGCGGCTCAGTGCCTCATTCCTTTTCCTGGCTGAATAATAAATACCCCATGTTGCAGCTATGCCAAGCTTTGTTTTCCATTCGGCATTTAATGAGTCTGTGGCTGAGCTTTGCTGCTTGTGCATACATGAGTGTCTCGTTTCTGGAGGTGGTGGGCACTGGCTTCCTTAGTGCAGCGTGTCCCAGTGTCTGCAAGGGGGCTGCTCCTGTCTCTGAAAGCGGACGGACCATTGTCCTGCGGTGCACCCTGACTTGTTTCCTTTCCCCAGCAACATTCCAATGCATCCCAGTCCCTGTGTGACATCATCCGCCTCAGCCGGGAGCAGATGATCCAAGGCCAGGACGGCCCGGAGCCAGACCAGCTGTTGGCCACCTTGGAGAAGTGGGTTTGCAGGGCCAGTGCTGCCGCCTAGGGAGGGACCCATCCTGGGGAGCCTGGCCCTTGGCCCTTCATTCTGACTCCCCTTCCCTCAGGCAGGAGACCATCGAGCAGCTCCTGAGCAACATGTTTGAGGGAGAGCTATGCCAGTCTGTCATTGTCAGCGGGATCCAGGTGCTGCTGACCCTCCTGGAGCCTAGAAGGCCAAGGTAGGGGTGCCAGCCTGAGTGGGCACTGCCCTGCTCGTCTGACCTGTCAAAGAGCTCCAGATGTTGAGGGCAAAAGGCTGTGGTGTCCTCTGGCCCGTCCTTGTGGCCCGTGTGGCTCACTTTGCCTTCTTTCTGCCCTCTCCACAACAGGTCTGACTCTGTGGCCATGAACAACTTCTTCAGCAGCGTGGATGGGCAGTTGGAGCTCCTGGCCCATGGGGCCCTGGACAATGCAATATCCAGCATGGGTGCCTTGCATGCCCTGCGTCCCCGGCTTGCCCGCTTCCATCAGCTCCTGCTTGAGCCTCCCAAGGTGGGAGTCAGGTTGTTGTGATTCTGGGGGGACGTGGGGGTGGAAGCCAAGTACCCTGTGTGCACTCAGCATCCCTTGTTCCTGCAGCTGGAGCCTCTGCAGATGACATGGGGCAACCTGGCCCCACCACTGGGGAACACAAGGTTGCATGTGGTCAAGCTCCTGGCCAGTGCTCTGAGTACCAACGCTGCTGCCTTGACACAGGAGCTCCTGGTGCTGGATGTGCCCAACACCTTACTGGTACAAGGGCTGGACGGGCTCAGGGCCGGGGAGGTGGAGATGTGGGCAGAGCGGTTCTGACCCCAGCCTGGGCCCCATCCCCCATCCCTCATCCCTCAGGACCTCTTCTTCCACTATGTATTTAACAACTTCCTGCACGCTCAAGTGGAGGTGTGCGTGAGTGCCATGCTGAGCTCCGGGCCCCCTCCAGACAGCAGCTCGGAGACACCCAACCCAAACCCCATCTTGAAACATGTAAGCTGGGGCCCCTGCTCCCCTCCTGCTGGGGACCTGGTACCCGAGGCCATACCCTCCCAGAGGCCTCCCACTCGAAAGTATCAGGACCTAGGATGGGTGTGGGGTGCACAGTTGGGGGACAATGGGTCTGTCCGGAGGGCCAGAGAGTGCTATGACTGGGGACTGGGGATATGAGGAACAAGTGAGGGTGATCCTTGTGTATACTCCATGAGAGAAGTCAGCCCAGGAGAGGAGGGTCTCAACTTTTGTGTCTAGCTTAGGCTACATAGTGAGACCCTGTCTCAGGGGGAATAAGAAGGGCTTGGGATGAAGCTCACTTGGTTAAGCTGGCCTAGCATGCATGAAGAATGGATGGTCCCAGCACCACACGACAAAGCTGGTGTGGTTGGTGATACTCTTGGGAGAATCAAAAGGTTATGGTTAACTTTGACTACATAGTTTGAGGCTAGCCTGGGCTACATGGTCCTGTATCAAAACGGGGAAAAAAGAAAAAAAAAAAAGCCAGAGACACTGGCTTCGACCCTTTTTTCCTCTGCTCACAGGCCTGGGGCCTGGTGATGTGTGTTTGCTAAGTAAAGGCCCCGTCCCCAGCTGCTGGGCTCGGGCAGTGTGGCTGTCCCCAGGCCGACTGCGTCCTCTCTGCTCTCCTGCAGCTCCTTCAGCACTGCCGCCTGGTGGAGCGCATTCTGACCTCCTGGGAGGAGAACGACCATGTGCAGTCAGTGCTTGCTGCCTTCCTTTGGGGCAGATAGGGCTGTGGGGGGATGGGTTTGGGGCCTGGGTCGCCCTGGCATCCAGCCTGTCACCCAGCCATGACCTCTGCTTTCACCAGGTCTGGAGGGGGCCCGAGGAAAGGCTATATGGGCCACCTGACCCGGGTGGCCAATGCTGTGGTGCAGAACACAGAGCAGGGGCCCAATGCCGAGCAGCTGGGGCAGCTCCTGAAGGGTGAGGAGGCAGGCGCGGGGCTGGCGGCAGGCGCGGGTGGAGACGGGGTGTTAGACGCTGAGGTCGTCCACCTCACACCCTGTCCCTGTCCCTGTCCCTGTCCGTGCACTCAGAGCTGCCGGAGGATCAGCAGCGGCGGTGGGAAGCGTTCGTGTCAGGACCCCTGGCCGAGACCAACAAGAAGAACACAGTGGATCTGGTGAGGCCTCATCTGCTGCCCCGCTCGCTCGCTCGCTCGCACCCCTAACTCCCCCCCCCCCCCGCAGCTGCAGGCTGAGCACTGTGCACCACCCTGTCCCCAGGTGAACACTCACCACCTGCACTCCTCCAGTGACGACGAGGACGACCGCCTCAAGGAGTTCAACTTCCCCGAGGAGGCTGTATTGCAGCAGGTGGACGGGGCGGGGCCTGCGGGGTGGACGGGGCGGGGCCTTGGGGTGGGAGGGGCGGGGCCTTGGGGTGGGAGGGGCGGGGCGGGCGGCTCCCTCAGCCCTGACCTCCACCCCTCTGTAGGCCTTCATGGACTTCCAGATGCAGCGCATGACCTCAGCCTTCATTGACCACTTTGGCTTTAACGACGAGGAATTTGGGGAGCAGGAGGAAAGTGTGAAGTACGTGTCCCTCCTGGGAAGTCGGGGCCCCGCTGTGTGACAGCGGGTGCCCACCTGCCTGCCCGTGTGTCCCCGTGTTCCCCGTGTGAGGCTGCAGTGCTGCCTAGCCTCATGGTGGCGTGTATCTTGTATCTTCTCTGGGATGTTCATCCGGGTGTGCACCACGGCCCGGCCAGCAGCCCGTGTTTTGGGGCACACCCCAGCTGTGGCCTTGTCTGGTCACCTCTGCCCTTCCCACACTGAAGGTCAGCAGGGTGGGGCACCAGCACTCCTCACAGTGAGGAGGAGGAGGAACACAGTGTACCGTGGAGAGGGGGGGAGGAGAGACAGGACCTAGCCAGACAGAGGGAGAGCCTTGTCAGGGCCCTTGCGGCACATCTCTGGGTGCCCCGCACCATGCTGGACTGCAGTCTGCTGTCCCCTCAGATACGACCATGGGTCCTGCGTTTGCGGCTTCTCTGTGTAGTGTCTGGCCTTGTGTTAGTCAGAACCCTTTCTTGGGTCCCTTGGGGAAGGTGCTCACAGTGGGTCTGCATGGTCGAGCTAGTTTCCTGGTGGATGGAGTCTGCTTGTAAGACACCAGGATAAAAGAGTTGGGGTAGGGAAGATACCTGGTACAGTGTTGGGGGAAGGTGTCCTGCAGTGCTCCTAGGGGACACACCAAGTCTGCGGAGGGGGGCAGTGCTCTGTAGCAATTGGCTGGGCTGCTCCATTTCTGACTTGCTGAGAGCCTTAGCTTCTCGTTTGGGGAATTAAGGAGACTTCCCTTGTATGTTGTAAGAATGGAGCATACTGGTCTGGAGAGATGGCTCAGAGGTTAAGAGCACTGACTGCTCTTCCAGAGGACCTGAGTTCAGTTCCCAGCAACCACATGGTGGCTCACAACCATCCGTTATGAGATCTGGTGCCCTCTTCTGGCCTGCAGGCATACATGCAGACAGAACACTATACATAATAAATAAATCTTAAGGGAAAAAACAGAATGAACTATATTGCTGCTGAGTATTTCATTAACTTAAGACTGTTAGCCCCTTGGGAAATAACCCCAACCTGTGTATGCAAGGTAGACATGGATGGCTTGTCATGTGTCCACTGTGGGGTGCTCCCTACCAGCAGCACCTCCTGGGTAGTTCAGGCAGTTAACCCTCATGGTTGGGAGTGGGGGGAGGGCGCTGGCAGCAATGTTATTTAATCTCCAAGCATGATTATGTTCACACGTTTAGCATTTGAGCACCAAACTGTAGGCTTCTCAAGGACAAGGATCATGTGTCAGCTACTGCAGCCAGTACCTGTGTTCTGGTGGGGTCTGGCTGGATTGTCTCCGTGAAGCAGTTTGCCTCATCGGCTCTCAGCGTCGTATATGTTAGGATTCAGGCATTACGCTGGCCTGTCCCCTGTCACCTGGCGGGGTGCACTCAGGCAGTGTCCTGGTCAGCCCTAGGTCCTATGGCTGCTATGTCACTAGTAGTCTGTACAGAGGTGCAGAGGTCCCTCTAAGAGGCAAACTGGGCCCACTTGTGCTCTCTCTCCCTCTGTTCCTCAAGGGGCGAGCAGGACTTTTCCTGCCTCTTCTCCTTCTCTTCTCTCTCTCCCCATCTCTCTCCCTTCCCCTACTCCTTTCCCTTCCCATTCCTGGTGGTGTGTTTGTTGCCGTCATCGTCCTCCCCGGGGGGCTCTGGCGTTCATGGATCACCTTGATACTACAGAGTGTTCTCCAGGAGGGCAGTGCTGGGCCAGTGCCTTCCCAGCAGCTCTCTGGTGCTTACAAGGAAGAGGATGATTGAAGGCCACAAACCCTGACAGGAAGCGACAGGTCCCCCTGTGTTTCTGTCAGCAGCAAATGGCACTGGTGTCGTTAGAGCCCCTCACAGAGTGGCTGCGGAATTAGGGGTGTCTTGCGTCAGCTTTTTAGTAATTTGCTTTGTTGCGTGGTAGTTAAGAACTGCAGCTTGGCACACCCAAAGCTGTCGTCATCCGGAAACATGGATGGGTGTGTAAATTCTTACCTAAGTTGCAGGTAAATCCTTAAAAACACCCTTCAAGGTAGATGCTGTTTTCTTGATGTTACAGATAACAAAATGAGATTTAGAAGTGCCAAGTGAGTCTACTTCACAGACAGATAGGTCACAGACAGGCTGCAGGCCGCCCTGCAGGGCTTCCAGCATGGCTCTGAGCATCCGAAGGAAGCTGCGTTGTCTCTGTCGTAGGATTCAGTGTAATTTTATGTGTGTGAGTTTGCGTGCGTGCGTGCGTGCGTGCGTGCGTGCGTGTGTCCGCACCATATGCACACAGTGTCTGTCCATGGAGTCCAGAAGAGGACGGAGGCCCCAGGAAGCTGAGTTCTGGACGGCCATGAACCACTGCATGGCTTTGGGGACCCAGTCCAGGTCGTCTGCAAGAGCAGCAAGTGTGTTTGACCCCAGAGCCACCTCTCCAGCCCCAGAAGCTGAGTTTTTATGCTTAGGGGAGGGATGAGGAGGACACTTCCCTTTAGTGTGCTTGTGAGAAAGAACCAAGTGGGGTGTGCGGGGACTGAGATAGGTGGCTGACTTCTCTTCCTTGTGTGACCTTAGAGTTCTGTGGACACTGGGTTTCAGGTTACAGCACCTTAGGGAGGAGCTGACCTTGCATAGCAATGAGGGTTGCTGTGTGCCTTGGGAGCAAGCACAGGGGGGAGAATTGTGGCTCAGAAAATGCCTTTTTTCTCCCAGTGCACCCTTTGACAAGACTGCCAACATCACCTTCTCCTTAAACGCTGACGACGACAATGTGAGTGCTGCCTGTCCTGGCTGTCAGGGTGTGGGGGGTGTGGGGGGTGTAGGGGGCCCACACGCAGTGCAGCACGCCCTCCTGCCCTGCAGCCCAATGCCAACCTGCTTGAGATATGCTACAAGGACCGGATCCAGCAGTTCGACGACGAGGAAGAGGAGGAGGAGGGCCAAGGCTCAGCAGAGTCTGATGGAGAATATGGTGCCTGGCAGGGCAGCCAGCCAGCGAGGGCTTCCCATGCGGGCCAGCCCCCTGGTGTCCGGTGAGTCTCCCTCCACCCTCCTGCCTCTTTCTTAAGTTCCCCCTGCTAGGGGATGCACGTATGCTCACACACATGCATGTGTCTGAGTGCACACTCACACACCAAATGCAGAGGGTTATGAATGTGCTGGACTGAGGCTGAGGTGAATGAGAAAAATCCGAGTGTGTTGTTTGTTAGCTGGGTGGTTTCAGTCACAAGTGCTGGAGACTCAGCTCAAGTCATCAAGTTAGGTGACAGTGAACAGGGCTGGCATTCAGCTGCACTCCTGAGTTCAGATAGTGCCGCACAGGGCCACACAGGCTTCCCTTGCTCCTCTTGCTGGAGTGAGAGATGATGAAACCACTCTCAGATTAGATTGTCATCAGCTTTGTATACATCAAGTCCGCCCCCCCTCCTCTTTTTTTGGATTGATACTCAGCGTGATCAAATTAATTCATGTCAGGACTTTTGCTGAGATGAAAACCACCTCATATATGGCCTGCAGCTCCAACTTTTACCTCATGATTTGATTTGAAGAACAGTTATTTCTGTTTTTATGGTTTTTCAAGACAGGGTTTCTCTGTGTAGCTTTGGAGCCTATCCTGGCACTTGCTCTGGAGACCAGGCTAGCCTGAAACTCACAGAGATCCGCCTGCCTCTGCCTCCCAAGTACTGGGATTAAAGGCGTGCGCCACCAACACCTGGCTTGTGTTAATTTTGTAGTTGATGTGTAGATGCATACAGATGAATGAATGTACAGACCCTGTGTTTGTAGCCAGATAGAAGCTCTCAGTCAGCATCTAGAGCCAGGAGCAGAACTCACTCCCTCTGTACCTTTCATGGCTCCTGTCCTCCAGTGCTGCCTGTCCTGGCTGTCAGGGTGTGGGGGGTGTGGAGGGTGTAGGGGGCCCCACACGCAGTGCAGCAGGCCCTCCTGCCCTGCAGCCCAATGCCAATTGCCTGCCCTGGGCATCAGTGTGCTGACATCTTGCCAACTCTTTGTAATCATACACTATGAGGAAAGGGTCCTGTATCTGAGACTCTTGTCGCTAGAATGTTTTGAGGCAGCCTCCTGACCCTAGGAGTGCAGGTGTGTGCCACAACCCAGATTTTCACTGTGGTATTACTATTATTATTATTTCTTGTGTGGGTGCACAGGAGCTGTGGTGTGCTTGGGAGTGTCAAAAGACAGCAGGAGTCAGTTCTCTCCTTCCACAGCTTGGGTCCCAGAAATTGAATTCAGGTTGTCAGACTTGGTGTCAGGTACTGTTATTTACTAAGCCATCCTACTGGCTGGAGTGTACACACACACAAGTACACGCACACACACACACATGCATGCACAAATTTGGAGAGATTAATTGTGCAAAACAGTAGGTTTTTTATGTTACCTTTTATGTTATTAACCCTTCTAACCCTCTCTTACTCTCCCTCCCCTCTTCCCAACTAACTGCCCTCTTTTTGTGTCTTTGTAAATTGTAGCTTATTTCCCTTAACATGGTGGTCTGTTACCCTGCAAATGTCTAATTTCATTCTTTACTGCTAAATAAAACTCCAACCTCTCTTTGTATATAGATCATGTTTTGTCTAGTCCTCACTGAGGCTGATGTTATAACTTGGCATTGTAAATAGTATTGTAATAAATAACTGTGCAGCTGTCTTTGTTCTATGCTGACCCGGATTCCTGATGTGTGTGCCCAGAACTACCTGACAGAGTGTAGCAGATCTAGCTTTGGTGTTTAAAGAAATCCCTCTTGTCTTTTTTTTCCCCTTGATATTTTTGTTTTGTTGCTTTGTTGAGAAATAGTATCATAGAGCCCAGGCTGGCTTAAACTGGCTTTGTAAGTGAGGGTGACCTTGAACTTGTCACTCTCCTGAGTTCTGGGATTACAGGCATGCACCTCCACACCCTGTTTATGTTTTTGTGTTCTTCTGTTCTTCTTTCTTTACTTTCTTCTAATGAACTCCTAAATCAAAGCATCACACAGCTGATGTAAGAAGCCGCCCCTGACTCTCCTACAGTCCGTGGCTGCTCTGAGGCACTGGCCTATCGCCTACGGTTTTCACGTACTGCTCTCACTGACTTGACTTTATGGTTCTTGCTCCTTCAATACCCAGAGCACTGACTCACTTGTCTGCCATGGGGCAAACAAGATAAACTATAATAGATCTGACACTAGGCAAAAATAGAAAGATTGCAAACCCCGCCCCCCCTCCTTGGTTTTTCGAGGCAGGGTTTCTCTGTGTAGCTCTGTAGGCCAGGCTGGCCTTGAACTCACAGAGATCTGCCTGCCTCTGCCTCCCTCCCGAGTGCTGGGATTAAGCCTGGCTGATTTGTAACTCTCTGACTCATGTCCTTTTTGCCTACATTGCATCTTTCCTCACTACCTAGGTCTCTTTTCTAAATGTCACACTGTGCTCACGTTTGTACCGTTTACATACACACATGTGCTTTAGGAAGTAGGCTCTGCATAGGAGGGATAAGGTGTTTCCTGGCATTTATAGCTGGAGGAAAAAAGCAAAGTCAATCTTTTATTTGGAAAGGTCTGTGTGTATTTGACACTGGTAACAGCTGCGACTTGAGAGATGGTGCCTCATCTCTTGTGGTTGTGGCTGAGTCTTGTTCTGGAGTGACTCAGACTCCCCTTGTTTGCTGGCTTCTCCCTGCGGCATCTTCATTGCCTGGGTTCCCTGGACCTCCCTGGAGGCCTCTGTTGCCCATCATCTTGCGCTGTCCTGCTCTGTGGCTGGGGAAGTGGGTCAGTAGGCTGCCCCTAGGTGGCCTCCTAATGAGTTGGTGTCTGAGGCAGGAGTGGAGGAAGCACAGACAGCGAGGACGACGAGGATGAGGAGGAGGAAGAGGAAGAGGATGAGGGGGCTGCCCAGGCGGCCTGTGGAAGGGCCAGCCCTCCCTCCTTCCCCAGCCTAGGCCCTCAGCCTCCTGGTAAGTGTTTGGTGGCTTGTGCTCAGGTACACGGGGCGCGGCTGCCTTCTTGAAGCTCATCCTCTGTCCATGCTCTTTGACCTCTCACAGCCCCAAGTTGGACAGCCACCTTTGAACCAGTGCCTACGGATGCCCCAACAGGACCCTCAGTTTCCAAGAAGACAGACATGTCCTCTACCCAGATCCAGACCAGCTCTCCAGCCCACCGTGCCCCACAGCTCAGGTATGGATGGGCAGGGCAGGGCAGGCAGCTGTGACTGTCATCTGGGAGGGACTCCCACGCCCTGGTCCTCTCCTGAGCTTGGGTGTTGACCACAGCCACATGTTCAAGTTCCTGTCTTACCTTCTAGGTCTCAGGACCCCATACCCCCCTCAGCACCTCAGGAAGTCACAGACAGCAGCAAAGTAGCAGAGCCCTTGGGTGAGCCAAGCCGTCCCTTTCCCAGAAGGGCAAGGGCTCTGCCTCAGGCCCATGTGTGCTGTGAAGACAGCAGTAAGGCCATGTCTCAGCTTGCTGACATACGGCCCATCTCTCCTTCCACAGCCCCCTGCCAGGCCTTGGTTAGTGTTGCGGATGTCCAGGCCACTCTGCATGGGATGTGCTCTGACCCCAGCTCCTTGGACAGGTGACTGTTGGTGTCCATCTGAGCTGCTTGCTGGAGGAGGGGTAGGGGAAGCCCAGCCTCCTTGCTGAAGTGGCTGCTGCGCCCTTGTCCCTACTTGTCCTCAGCACCGGGCTCCACTTTGAGCTCCTTTGCCCCTAGAGCTGGCTGTTCCTTTTAGTGATGAAATGTTTTGGACAGTGGCAGGAGTGTGCGTGTTACCATAAGCGTACCCTGAAGGGGGTTGGCCACTGAGAGTCAGGTAGAAGGCTGAGGAGCCCCGGCTCTCCCGCCCCCATGCTCTCTCTGCCTTCAGTGTGCTCATAGGCTTCCCTGTTGTGAGGGCTCTGTGCCCCAGCCTTTTCTCACCTGAGGCCCATTCTGGAGAGACCACTGGCCTCAGCAGGCAGAGCCTGTCAGCAGGCATCTAACAGTAGTCAAACTGGTCTCTCCTACAGTGCAACCAGAGACCCCTCTACCTCTGTCCCAGCCTTTGAGGCCCAGAAGTCCCCCCAGACAGTGGAGGGGGAAAAGAACCCAGAACCTTTGGGGCTTCCCCAAAGCCAGAGGTGAGTTGGCCTCTCCAGGAGGTGTTGGATGGATGGGCAAGGATGGTGGGGCAGGAGGTAACCCCCAGTTCTCCTTTCTCCCCGAACAGTGCCCAGGCCCTTGAGACGCCCAATGGCTCTACCCCAGGAGGGCCCATTTCATCGGGTTCCCAGTGAGTGTGCCCCCAGCCTGGTGTGGGTGGGCAAGATGGGGTCACTGGACCTCCTCACACGTGTTTCCTTCTGTTTCTAGGTAGCTGCCTGGTGGCAGTGATGGCCAAATCCTCTGTCCTCCCCATGGAACCCCACCCCCCCCAGTGGGGCAGGATGGGTCCTTTGGTGGCCCTCTTGCCCATTTCCCCATATCCTGCATTCTCTCCTCTGGACTCCAAAGGAGGCTGGTGCCAGGGAGATGCCCTCACCCACCCCATTTGCACTGAGAAGAGAAACTATGGAGCTTTGTCTCCTAGAATAAAGATAGAGAGTCACATAGAGAGAGAGAGGAGAGAGAGAGAGGTATATTATATATTATATATATATATACATATATATATATATATTGAGGGAGGAGTAAGAAAGGAAGCCAGGACAATAGCTGGGTCAGCAGCTCTGAAGCACAGCCTCCCGGGAGTCGTCTGTCCAGCGGGGACCGGCGCTGGGCTTTGAGGCTGCTGACCCAGGCTCTGGTGCAGATGCTCACACCCGGCCTTTCACTCAGGACCACCTTGGGGTGTAACAGAGGGCGCTAGGCCCAGAGGGCCATGCGTTTGTTCAGACCTTGCACTTTGACCAGGCATCTGGCCCCTGGCCCTGGGGAGCGGGGCTTCCCTGGCAACATCCCTAGAGGGCCAGAACCGGGGATTCTGGGTGCCCAGTACCCTGAGGGTCCCAGCACTGCTGCCAAGTGGCCTTGTCCCAGCTCCTTCCCCCAGGCTGGCGTGAGTGTGCAAGTATGTGTGCAGGGTTTGTGTTTCATACTGCAAATATAAATAAAGGAAGACAGCTGAAGAATCCTGGTGTCAGACCTTGAGTTCTGGGACTCAGGGTTGGGTGAATCTGCTCTATATGGTCTAGAGAGAATGGCATTCTTTTGGAGGACACTGGTGAGTGTGTGAGAGTGTGTGTTTGTGAGTGTGTGTGGTGAGGAGTGCTTTTTTGTTTTGTTGTTGATTTTTTTTTGATACAGGGTTTCTCTGTGTGGCTTTAGAGCCTATCCTGGCACTCGCTCTGGAGACCAGGCTGGCCTCGAACTCCCAGAGATCCGCCTGCCTCTGCCTCCCGAGTGCTGGGATTAAACGCGTGCACCACCAACGCCCGGCTGAGGAATGCTTATTTTAAGTGTGTGTGTGGCAGGGGTGGGGGGTGAGGAGTGCTTATTATGCTCACCAGGTAGAACACGAGGAAAAGGGCAGCAGTCTTGTTGAGTTAGCGCTTTGGAATCCTCTCATCATGATGTGCACTGCCTTGGCCCTGTTTGGAGATACAGATCAGGGTAGGAGCTGTGTTGTCAACTCACAGCCCCCTTCCCTTCCCTCTGTCCTCCTTTAGCTGAGATCTGCTGGGAAGAACAAGAGGTCTCTGGACCTTGGAGCTGGGCTTTCTGCCTTTAAGGGGATAGGGAACGCTGGGCGTTGGTGGCGCACGCCTTTAGTCTCAGCACTCTGGAGGTAGAGGCAGGCAGATCTGCATGAGTTGGAGGCCAGCCTGGTCTATAGAGTGAGCTCCAGGACAGACAGGGCTACACAGAGAAACCCTGTCTTAGAAACTGCCCTCCCCCCAAAAAAAGGTGGGGTAGGAGGCAGGCAGCTGCCTGGGAGTCCCCTACTGAGTTACCCAGTAGTGGGCTGGGCCCTCAGCACCCGGTAGGTACCTGTCCTGTATATGCGAAGGCTGCAGAACAGAACAGCGACTGTGCAGTGCAGTGATCATCTTTGTGAGAAGCGTGTTTGAGTGACATCCAGCACAAGGCAGGGTTTGTTCAACCAGTGCTTGTGGCAGGGTTCCTCTCTGGAATCTTTCCTGCCTGCTGTTGTTAGGGGTTGGTTGTGGGGGGTAGGTCGCTCTCTGTGGAACCCTGCATTGTCCCTTCCTATTGGCTGGGCACAAGACAATGGGAGGGCCACCTATGCTGGCCTATAAAAGGAGGTGGCCAGGTTTCTCTGTGCGGGGGAGGGGCTGTGAGGGGTGGAGGGACCCTTGAGTCCTGATGGGCACTTTATCAGCAAGTGCCAGAGAAGAACAGGCCTTGGGTGAGCCCTGTTATCGGTCCCAGAGTCCACAGGACACTTGGATTAATGTGTAACCTTAAAAGGCTTCCCCTGTGCCCTCTGAAGCCACTGGTTCCTAAGTAGACACCACTCAGCATGGATCCTAGAAAAGAGGGGCTGCTTCTGAAGACACTCTTCTCAGACCAAGTGAGAGCCTGTGAGGGGTGGGGGGGGTTGGGGGTGGGTTCAGGCCTGGCAACAGGGGTAGCCCTAGGGCCTGTGAGTCCTTGTGGTGAGTTGGTTGGGATTCCCTGTCCTTCCAGGAGTTTGGGTACTAAGGTACTGTGGTCTTGTCCTGAGTGACAAAATTACCAAAGTGGGTAAAGATCCTGGTCCCTGAAGTCCAACCTGGATACCAGGGTGGTATGAGGGACACGTGTTAAAATAGGCCCTCACTGTGTATCATAGACTGGTCTTGAGCCCAGTGCCCTCCCGTTTCCATCTCCTAAGTACTGGACTTGTGGGCATTTCCCATCATCCTTGCTGTGACCCCTTCCTGAGGACTGGGTTGAGGGTGGGAGGCTGAGCAGCTTCCTCTCCTGAAGCACCCACAGGTCCGAAGGTGGCTGGTCCCCTTCATCATCGCCTGCTCCCTCTATTTCCTCCTCTGGATTCCTGAGGACCAGCCCTCCTGGATCAGTGCCCTGGTGAAATGCCTGCCCTGCCTGTGCCTGGTTGTGTTTCTGCGGGCTGTGGCCCCTGGTGGGAGCAACTCCTGGCTCCTCGAGGGAGGTCTTGTATGTTCTGCCTTGGGAGATGCCTTCCTCATCTGGCCTGAAGCTTTCCTTTATGGTGAGCAGGGACCCTATGACAATCCATTTAGGGATCTTGTGGAGTCAGCCAGTTCTGGGACACAAGTTTAGGTTATAGGGAGATGCCCCTAGAATCCACTGGGCTGAACCAGGCTGTGGTCCCGAGACACCCGGAGGCAGTGATGCGAGGCGGGCAACTCACGGTTCTTCTGAGGGTTTAGGGTCAGGCTGTAGTTGGAAGGGATGGTGTAGAGAAAAAAAAAAAAAAGTTTTTTTTTTGTTGTTGTTGTTTTTTGAGACAGGGTTTCTCTGTGTAACTTTGGAGCCTATCCTGGCACTCGCTCTGGAGACCAGGCTGGCCTTGAACTCACAGAGATCTGCCTGCCTCTGCCTCCCGAGTGCCGGGCTTAAAGGCGAGCGCCACCACCGCCCGGCAGTGTGGACAAAATTAAAATGCCCCATAGCTGAGGAGGGCAGGGTGTTGTTTTTGAGACATCCGTAGTCCACGTTGGTGTGAATGGCCTCAAACTTAGGCCTTAGCTTAATTCTGCCTTAGCTTTCCCGAGAGCTAGGATTACAGGAATATACAGAGATTTCTCTACCACACCTGGTATGGAGGCATAGTTTCTAGGATGTGTGTGACAGTGGCCACCCAGGGCATGGAATAGTGTGTGGGAAGGACCTGCGTTGCCCAATGGGCCCGTCTGGCTGGAGTAGAGTGGTTGGTGAAACCGGGGCGTAGGGCTTCCCAGAACACGATTTGGAGTTGATGGACGCGTGAACAGAGCCAGTAGGTGACACGGTATGAATTTTAAAGTCATTCTCATTGCTCTGGGAACTGATAGAATGATCAAGAATGGGAAGAAATTGGAAACCCACCAAGAAAAGGGGTGCTCTAATCTGAGAAGAATATGATGTGACATGCCGGGAGGAGCTTGTCCCGTTAGGTCTGGTGGTGAGAAGCAGGAGTGGATGCCCTCCGTTAGCCTCATGGGGCCCTGTCCCTCTCTCCCTCAGGCATGGCCGCCTTCTTTGTCGCCCACTCACTGTACCTCTGTGCTTTCGGCCTGTCCCCGCTGCAGCCCAGATTGCTGCTATACGTCGCCCCGGTCTGTCTCATCTACTACAGCTTCCTCCTGCCACACCTTGAGTCAGGCATGGTCCTTCCTGTGCTGGCCTACGGGCTGGTCCTGTTCTCCATGCTGTGGCGCAGCCTGGTCCGGGGTGGGAGTGCTGCCTGGGGCGGTTTGCTCTTCACCGTCTCCGATGGTGTGCTGGCCTGGGATACCTTCATCCACTCCGTGCCTTTTGCCCGCCTAGTAACCATGGCCACCTACTATGCAGCCCAGCTCTTCCTCGCCCTGTCAGCCCTCAGGAAGCCAGGGCTCAAATTCCACTAATGCAGGACCCGGACAGCCCAGGGTCTCCCGAATGCGTACCTTGGCTCTTCACATTGACCCAGCCTGGCAAGCGGATGCTTCCGGTCATGTGCCTGCAGATACTTGGCCATCTTAAAACATCTGTGTACCGTTGGCAGTTTCGAATCTACCACTGAGATCAAGCTGCCCTCCCCGGGCTTCTGATTGTGGATTCCAGGCTCCCAACCCAGCATACATCCCGTCTTGCCCTCCCCATGCCTGCTTCCTCTTCCCTGTCAGCCTTCCCTAATCTGGTTCTCGCTGCTGAAGTAAAGTGAGTGTTGGAACATCAGTGTCATTATTTGGGAGGAAATGTGTGGGCATGATGACAGGTCCTAACAGCAGGCATAGTTTTGTTTTGTAAAGATTATTTGGGCTGGGCAGTGGTGATGCACGCCTTCCGTTCCAGCACGAGGCCAGCCTGGCCTACAGAGCAAGTTCCAGGACAGTCAGGACTACACAGAGAAACTCCTATCTTGAAAAGCAAGGACAGCAACCAAAAGTTACCCGAGTGGGAGTGGTATACCTGTGTGTGTAGACAAGCATGCCTGTATGTTCCCACTAAGTCAGAGGAGGGCTTCTGGTGTCCTCTCATTGTCTACCTATCAGAGACAGGATCTTGCTCCCTGAACCTGCGGCTTGCAGTTTCTTAGCTGGCAAAGCCAAGAAGCCCCCCAAATCCTGTCTGCCCTCCTCAGAGTTGGGGGTAGAGGCTTGTGACCTTCATGACTACACAGCAAGTACTCTTTAAATATATGTGTATGCACACACACACACACACACACACACACACACACACACACGTGTATATGGCGCACGCCTTTAATCCCAGCACTCAGGGAGGCAGAGGCGTACGGATCTCTGTGAGTTCGAAGCCAACCTGGTCTACAAGAGTGAGTTCCAGGACTGCCTCCAAAGCCACAGAGAAATCCTGTCTCGAAACCGCCCCCCCCCCAAAAAAAAAAAAACAAAAAAGCCAGAAACAAAACATCAGGCATGGTAGAATGTTTATGATCTCACTGATGGATCAGTCTGGGTGGTGAGTGAGTCCAGTGCGAATAAACACTCAGTTCCTCATTGTTTATATAGCAAACACTTTACCGACCTATTTGCCTGTCCTGCCCCACCCCTTTTGACGCTGTCTGGTAGCCCAGGCAGTCTTTGAACTCATTGTGTAGCTGAAGACGCCCTTGAACTAGTACATTGGTGTGATGCTGGCACGGAATGGAGGGCATCATCCCGCTATTGAGTCCCGTCCTGAGCAAGACAGCTTTTTTAGGGAACACAACCACACTGTCAGAAGTGGGGAGAGAGGGACTTTGGAGAGGACAGGTAACCATTGACGGGCGGGCCGAGTAAGGACAGGAAGTAAGAGCTTAGGGATGGCCCTCAACAGCAGTGTGACCTTGGCAAGCCACCTCCCCCAGGTCTGGGCTTCTGTTCCGTGTCGGGATACACGGTGAGGTCAGCGCCTGACTCCACTGCTTTGTCCCTAATGTCCTTAGTGACCGTGGTACCAGAAGCATGACTCCACGCCCATGACACGCCTTCAGGAACTCACGGGGACAGTTATTACTGTCCTTAAAACAGATAACTTAGGACACAAAAGTTGCTGTGTGTGATGAGCGGCTGAAGCAAGAGGGTCGGGAGTTGGACGCCAGCCTGGCTCTCTTAGTGTGAGCTCCAGGGCAGCCTGGGATATTTAGTTAGACCCTGGGGGTGTAGCGTACGTAGCACAGTGGAATGCAATCTCCAGCACCGGATATTAACTTGGCGACAGTGCAAGCCTAAAGTTACCACTTGGGAGGTGGAGACAGGGGGATCAAAAGTTCAACTCATTCTTGACTATGTAACATATTTAGGGCTACAAAGCGTGTTTGACCTCAAGTGGAGATCAAAGAACAAGAGTGTTCCTTTCCCGTTCCACTGTGTGGAACTCTGGCTGCCAGTTAAAGGCCTAGAGCAGAATCTGATACAGTCTTGGTCATGCGGGAGAGTGTAGAGTTCACCTGGGCTATTAGCCACCTGTGAACCTGGCTGGGGAAGCCCTTGGCCATACCAGATAACACAAAGGTCACGTAGACTGTTAGCTGCCTCGGTCTTGCTTGTGAGAGTTTGGTATGGCCTGACCCTACCGATAGCCCAAGGACACCTAGGCTATTAGCCACCTCCATTCCCAGCCTTCTGGGCAGACAACAGGCTATACATCTTTCCCTTGAAAAGGCAACCCTGTGCTGGGCAGTGGTAGCGCACACCTTTAATCCCAGCACTCGAGAGGCAGAGGCAGGCGGATCTCTGTGAGTTCAAGGTCAGCCCGGTCTACAAGAGCTAGTTCCAGGATAGGCTCCAAAGCCACAGAGAAACCCTGTCTCAAAAACACAAAAACAAAAAAGAAAGAAAAGACAACTCTACATGTTTAACATTCTGGTTTCCCTGGTGCTATCTGAGTACAAAGACCTTTGCGCCCCCACCAGAGGCCCAAGGTCCAACACGCTGAGTGTCTTCCTCAGTCACCGCCACCCTCATTTATGGAGGCAGGAAGGATTTCTTGCTGAACTCAGATTGCCTGTTCTGACTCTGGCTAGCCAGCTTGTTCCAGATATAACCTGTCTCTGCCTGCTTCTTGGCTGTTGAGATTACACTCAAGCTGCCATAAACCACCAGAATCCATCTTCTCTGGGGATTCAGTGGATCTGAACTTGTGGTGCCCAAATTCTGAACCCCAAATTCACCTCTTGGTGAAGAGATCCATCTCGATGAAAAAGCAAAGCGTCTTTAATTATTTAACGAGTTAACTGTATTAACTCAGTTCATCCATCCGTCCCACACAGTGGGTGGGGTCAAGTAGAGCCTGGAAGGGACCAAGAGGCAAGGATTCTATTGGGGCAGAGCAAGGGGCGTGTCTAGGGGGTCCACAACAGTCTCAGGACTGGTGTACTTCTGAACTTGGACAACCTGCCCTGAACTGACGGGTCAACTGGTTGCTATGGCCTATAGGCCCTCCCAGGGTGGTTTCTATGTAAAGCACATCCAGAGACCTCCAGCTAACTTCTGATTGGTTCCCTGCCTCCTGAAGGGTATCTGGCTTCCTAGTGACTCGCTGACTAGTGACTGCTGAGTCAGAGGCCTACATCTTGCTGGGTCTTTTCTGCAGCCTGTCATGGCTGCTGAAGCAGGGGGCCGGGTGAGGCTCTGGTCCCTTCAATCTCAACTCCGGTCCTCATGCGTATGTTGCAAGTGCTTTACCCCTTGAGCCGTCTCTCCAGCCCTGTTTTTTGTTTTAAGACCAGATCACACTCTCTAGTCCAGGCTGACCTCAGATTCACTGTGTAGTCCGTGTAGGTCAAGCCCACAGCAATTCTCTGCCTCAGCTTCCTAAGAGCTGGGGTTATAGGTAAGAGCCTGTAATGGGTTAAGAAGTGAAATTCTGCAACCATTAAACAGCACCCCATTCCTCTTTCCTACCTCTGTAAATCTGACTATTCTAGTACTTCACAGAAGCAGGGAAATTTTCATACTTTTTAAAAACAGATTTTATGTATTTATTATGTATACAGTCTTCTGCCTGCATGCCAGCAGAGGGCACATCTCATTCAAGGTGGTTGGGAGCCACCATGTAGTTGCTAGGAACTGAACCCAGGACCTCTGGAAGAACAGTCAGTGCTCTTAACCGCTGAGCTATCTCTCCAGCCCTACTTTTTTGTTTTTCGAGACAGAGTTTCTCTATGAAACAGTCCTGGGCTGTCCTGGCACTCACTCTGGAGACCAGGCTGGCCTCCAACTCACAGAGATCCGTCTGCCTCTGCCTCCTGAGGGCTGCTGGGATTCCGAGCGTGCACCACCAACGCCTGACTTTTATATTTTTGACAAAATAACTTTTTTTTTGTTTTTTCTTTACTATTTGACAGTTTCATACATGTACATTTTATATCCTTGGCCTTATTCACCCTGGACTTCTGCAGTGCCAGCAGAAGTCAGAAGAGGGCATTGGATTCCCCAGAACTGGAGTTACAGGCTGTGTGTGTGTGTGTGTGTGTGTGTGTGTGTGTGAGTGTGTGTGAGTGTGTGTACACGCATATGTGAGCATGCATGTTTTCCTGTATGGGTGCACATGTATATGGCAGAGCACGTGCATATGTGTGGACACTAGAGGCTGATGTTGGATTTCCTCTATTTCCACCTTGTTGTTGAGGCAGGGTCTCTCAGACTGAGTAAGTCTAGGTAGCCAGCTTGCTGTGGCGATACCTCACCCCTCCCAAGTGTAAGATTACAGGCAGGCCACCACACCCACCCAGCAGTTACTTGGGTGCTGTGGATTTTTTGTTGTTTTGTTTTTTTGAGACAGAGTTTCTCTGTGTAGCTTTGGAGCCTATCCTGGAACTCACTCTTGTAGACCAGGCTGGCCTCGAACTCACAGAGATCCGCCTGCCTCTGCCTCCCGAGTGCTGGGATTAAAGGTGTGCGCCATAAACGCCCGGCTGAATTCTGGTTCTCAGATGCGTGTAGTAAGCACTATACCCATCGAGCCACCTCTCTAGACTGCTGTGTGTGTGTGTGTGTGTGTGTGTGTGTGTGTGTGAGAGAGAGAGAGAGAGAGAGAGAGAGAGAGAGAGAGCATGCCTGCACTCACACACAAGGTATGTATCTTTTGTATCCCAGGCCACCTTTGAACTTGATATATAGCTGAAGATAACATTGAGCTGCTGATTCTCCCTCTGTATTTCCCAGCCGCTGAGATTCCAGACATGTTTATATAATGGTTCCCAGTTTATGTAGTGCTGGGAATCAAACTCCTGGCTTGATGCATGTACATTGTGAGTCAAGGCCAGCCTGACCTACAGGTGATTCTGCCACAAGGAAAAGAAAGAAGGAAGGAAAGGAAGGGAAAAAAAATGGGGGAAACAAAAATAAACAAAATAACTCGATGTGGTGGTGCACGCCTATAACGTCAGCCACTCGGGAGGCAGAGACAGGAAGATTGCCAACAAGTTCAAGGTCAGCCTGTTCTACACACTGAATTCCAAGCTAGCTAGCAGGGACACATGTTGAGACTGACAAATATGAAAATAACCTAGTGGTAAAGGCGCTGGTCCCTCAGGCATGGCTGTCCCAAGTTCCATCCCTGCAAGCCACATGTAGGTGAATAAAGAAAACTCTCTACCAATTAGTTCCTTGACTCCCACAACTGTGCCTTGACAAGCACACCTATATAGAAGTGTGTGGGGTGCTCACACACACACACACACACACACACACACACACACACACACACACGGGACAGTATCTCTCTCTCTCTCTCTCTCTCTCTCTCTCTCTCTCTCTCTCTCCTCTCTTCCAGACAGAGTTTCTCTGTGGCTTTGGAGGCTGTCCTGGAACTAGCTCTTGTAGACCAGGCTGGTCTCGAACTCACAGAGATCGGCCTGCCTCTGCCTCCCAAGTGCTGGGATTAAAGGCATGCGCCACCACTGCCTCGATATCTTTTCTTTTTTAAATACACTTTAAATTCTAGTAGAGGGAAATCACTTTACCCTTTCATCACCTCCTTCTCAAACTAATAGACTCTTTTCTTTATTATTATTAGATACATTGCTATATGTATATCAGTACAACAAATCAGTACAACCTGCCAAGTCTGTTTTTTGTGTATATGGTTTCAGGGTTGACCGTTTTGTATTGAAGAACCAGGAAGGAGGGGTTCATTCTCCCTCTCCCAGGAACCATTGGCTGCCTATAGTTCATTGGTTAGGGGTGAGGCCAGAGGTCACGTGAGCTGCTCTCCCCCTTTTGAATTATCGTATCTATCGATATTGCCAACGTTCTGGTCATATCAGTCATTTCTCAGAGACTGCTTCACAGCAGACTTTCTGGTACTCTGTCTCTGACAGTCTTTCTGCCCCCTCTTCCGTGATGTTCCCTGAGCCATAGATGCAGGAGCTAACCAGTATGAGGAGTCCCACAAGAAGGCCACGTTATACAACTGTAATATATATGCAGAGGGCCCAGGTCAGCCCCATGCAGGCTCCCTGGTGGTCGGTTCAGGATCTATGAGCCCCTGCAAGCCCTGCGTAGTTTATTCTGTGGGTTGTCTTGTGGTGTCTATGACTGCTCTGGCTCCCATAATCCTTCCTCCCCCTTTCCTGCAGGATTCCCTGAGGTCCTCGCAATGTTTGATTGTGGGTCTTTGCATCTGTCTATAATGGTGGAATGAAGCCTGTCTGACGGCGGTTGGACGAGGCACTGACCTATAAATGTCTTTACCACTGGGATACTTAACAGCACTGGGTCTCCCATCTTGCTTTTGCCTCTGTGGAGAGTGAGGAGGAAGGAGAGTGACAGCAAAAGTATAGATTCTAGTTGGGCCTGGTGGGATAGGCCGGTCATCCCAGCTACTTGGAAGACTGAGCCAGAAGGTTGCATGTAAACTCAAGGCAACTTAGTGAAACCTTATATCACAAGAAAACAAAAACAAAACTAGGGGCTGGAGAGATCGTTCCGTGGTTAAGAGCGCTGGCTGCTTTTACAGAGGACCTGGGTTCAATTCCCAGCAACTACATAGTGGCTCCCAACCATATCTATAATGAGATCTGGGGCCCTCTTCTGGTATTCAGGGATACATTCGGACAGAACAGTGTCTACATAATAAATAAATAAATGTATTTTATTTTATTTTTTTAAAGATTTTATTTGTTATGTATACAGCATTCTGCTTCCATGTCTATCTGCACACCAGAAGAGGGCGCCAGATCTCATAACGGATGGCTGTGAGCCACCATGTGGTTGCTGGGAATTGAACTCAGGACCTCTGGAAGAGCAGTCAATGCTCCTAACCTCTGAGCCATCTCTCCAGCCCCAATAAATGTATTTTAAAATAAACAAATAAATCTTAAAAAACCCACTCAGGTGGCAGCTCATGCCGAAGAGGATGTGGAGCAAGGGGAACACTCCTTCACTGCTGGTGGGAGTGCCAGCTTGACAGCCACTTTGGAAATCAGTATGAGAACTTCCTCAGAAAAGTGGAGATTGATTTACCTCAAGCTCCAGCAATGTCACTCTTGGGTATATCCCCAAAGGTTGCTCAATCATATCACAAGGACATTTGTGCAATCTTTACAACTTTATTCATAACAACCAGAACCTGGAAACAACCTAGATGTCCCTCATCTGAAGAATGGATAAAGAAAATGCGGTATATTTACACAACGGAGTACTAAGCTGTTAGAAACAATGGCATCGTGATATCTGCAGGCAAATGGATAGAACTAGAAAAAAAAAAATCATCCTGGGTGAGGTAACCCAGACCCAGAAAGAGAAACATGGTGTGTGCTCACTTATAAGTAGGTATTAGCTGTAATCGTGCTACAATCCACAGATCCAGAGAGGCTAGGTAACAAATAGGGCTCTAGCGGGGACAATGCAAAGATCTCCCTGAGAAGGGAAACGATAGATTTTTGCAGGTGTACTGGGGTGGGGATGGGACCAAGAGGGATCAGGAGGGGTTGTGTTTGTGTGGGTGACAGAGGGAGCACTAGGAGAGATGACTGGATTTGGGGGGGGTCCTTGGGGGGCTGATGGCGAAACCTAGTGCAGTGGACACTCCCTGGTATCTCTGAGAATGACCCCAGTGAAGACTTCCAGCAGTGGCGACAGGACGTCAGCCCAGGGGAAATGATGACACAGAACTTGTGGGAGTGGCCAACCAATGACTGGCCCCCACTTGAGACACTCCCCACCCCCTCACCCCCCCGACCCGCCCCCCGCCACAAGAGGGGAGCCCCTGCCTGACACTGCCTGGATGGCCTGGAACCAGGGCCTGGAAAGCCCAGAGACCTAGGATGGAGCCAAGTCAATGAAATGACTCCCGATATTTTGCTGTACTCATAGATGGGTGCCTAGCCCAATTGTCACCAGAGAGGCTTCCTCCAACATCAGGTAGGAGCAGATGTAGCGAAAACTTTAGAAGGCCAGCTCTAAAACTCAAAAAAACAAACAAAACAAAGAACAAAAAAACTTCGCTCAGGGTTCAGAAAGAGGAGCCACACATAAGCGAAGGAACTAAAACCGGAGGGAAAAAGGAGTCTGTTTAGAGCATGATCTTTCTATCCATCTCTCTCTCTATTATTTTTCTTCCTCCAGCAACAAAATGTTTCCCGTTTTCTGTATTACTACAACCAGCAGCTCTCCAGCCCTAGTGGGATTCTGGGGCCGGGATTCTTTTGCTCCATAAAAGACAGACAAGAATCTTCACATAGAGGGATTCCTTGTTGTCCTCTCCAAGGTGAGAGTGGCACTGCGTTTTTAAGTGGCTAGGTAAAAAAGCTAAACGTTTATACTCGGTAAAAATCATGAGTAAGGCCAAGATTGTCTCGGTGAACTCGGTGGCCGCGCTTCTCCCAGCATGCGGGGAGCATCGGGTAACCAGGCAACCCAGTAAACAACAGAGGAATGCAGGCAAGCGACTTTTGGTCTGCTGTCTGCACTTTCGCTATGGTTTCCTGGTAGGAGAAGGTTTTACAACCAATCGCTTAGGCCCGTGAGTCTTAAGTTTTATTTGCACAAGGAATAGAACCTGGCCCTTGAGCGCCCTGGCCTCGGTGGAGGCACAGGCCTTCAGGAAAGTTTACTTTTTCCTGAGGATGAGCAGATGGGCTGATTACTTTTGCCATTATTTTCTCAGTGGAAGCGCAAACAGTAAACCTCTGAGCTAAGATCTTGGGTAATAAAACCAGAAGTTGGAGAATCTTTTAGTGTAGGCTTAGGAGGCTATTGCTTCTCTATCTGCCAGTGAGGTAAAAATTGGGCACACATTTATTTATTTATTTTTGTATCTATCTGGGAAGCTACAAATCCACAGCTTTGGGCTTGCAGTAATTCTATGTCCTTGTATATCTGGGGATGTCTTAGATGGGATGCTTTTGCCTGGGCCCTAAACACTGACCAAATGCCTGTCAATAAAGATAATTGCAGGAAGGCAGAGCTCTGTCTGACATGGGAGAGAGGAACAAGGACCTGATTGTGGGAAACAGGTTTCACACATAGCTAGGGAGCACGATCAATAAGCTCCCAAATGCCTGGGAGAGTTTGTTCCCAGTAAATGACCAGGTAGTGCTAAACTGTGAGAAGTAAATCCCAAGTTTGTTGCAGAACGGAATAAGCTACTAGAAGAATCTACAGCAAGAAACACAGCTTTTATTCATACGACTATAGAGCCAAATGCAACCTTCGTATTGGTTTAAAAACCTCCACGCAGAGCCCCTGGCTCTGGCGGGTTGTCCCATTATAAGATGGCTGTGTGATCTTGCGGCTTGTAGCACAGACGCAGAGACCCACAGCCAAACACTAGGTGGAGCCAGAGGGGTCGAGGACACCAGGAGAACAAGGCCCGCAGAGTCCACTAAGCAGGGCTCACAGGGGATCACAGAGACTGAAGCGACAAACATGGACCCACGTTGGGTCTGAGCTAGGTCCTCTGCGTCTCTGTTACGGTTGTGTAGCTTGGTTTTCTTGTGGGACTCCTAACTGTGGGAGTGAGGGGGTGTTTCTGACTGTTTTGCCTGTGTTTGGGATCCTATTCCTCCTACTGGGTTGCTTTTCCCAGTTTTCATACAATGGTTTGTGCCCAATCTCATTGTAAGTTATTACGCCTTTTTTGGTGGATATCTCTGTGTGTCTCTCTCTCTCCCTTTCTCCCCTCTCTCCTCTCTCTCTCTCTCTCTCTCTCTCTCTCTCTCTCTCTCTCGGGAAATGGAGTAGGAATGGATCTGGGGAAGATTGGAGATTGGGAGAAGGACTTGGAAGAATAGAGGCAGGGAAAACTGGTCAGGATTTAATGTATGAGAGAAGAATAAATAAAAAGGAAAGTAAAAAAAGGGGATGTTTACCAGCTGGGGGGTGGTGGCACACACGCCTTTATTCGAAGCACTCAGGAGGCAGAGGCAGGCAGATCTCTGAATTGGAGGTCAGTCTGGTCTACTGGGAGTTCCAGGACATCCAGGGCTACACAGAGAAATCCTGTCTGGAAAAACGGAAAGAATGAATAAGGGTGGTGCAGAGAGAATTGTGGGAGAGGCCAACCAATTACTGGTCCAGCCACAGACCCAATGCCGTTAGAGTAAGCCCACCCCTGACATTGCTGGAGCTCCAGGACCCAGAGGCTGGATGACACAGAGACCTAGGATAGAACCAAACAGGACTGGATAAAAACGTCAATGTGATGATGTCCGGTGATATTCTGACATACTCATAGATTGGTGCCTAGCCCAACTGTCACCAGAGAGCCTCATTCAGCAACGGATGGAAACAGATGCAGACCCACAGCCAAAGCTCCGGGAATCCCGTGGAAGAGGCAGGGAAGGAGTGGAGGAGCCAGAGGGTCAAGGACATCACAGAAAACTCATAGAACCAACTAACCTGGTTCATAGGGAGCTCACAGAGACTGAACCAAACTGAATCCCGGGGAGCCTGCATGGAACTGACCTAGGCCTCTGCATTCATGTGATATTTATGTAACTTGGCCCTCTTGTGGGACTTCTAACAGTAGGAGCAAGGGCTGTCTCTGACTCTTTTGCTGGCTTTTGGGATCCTATTCCTCCTACTGGGTTGCCCTGTTCAACCTTAATAAGAGGGGGTGCTCAGTCTTACTGGAATTGGGCATGCCATGTTTTGTTGATATCCATGGAAGACCTCCCCTTTTCTGAATAGAAATGGAGGAGGAATGGATGCCAGGGAGTTGGGGGGTTTAAGAGGGAAGGTGGGGGTAGTACTAGGAGAAGAAGAGGGAGGAAAAACTGCAAGAAAAAAAAGGATAAAAAAGAATGAATGAGAGCCGGGCGTTGGTGACGCACGCCTTTAATCCCAGCACTGGAGAGGCAGAGGCAGGCGGATCTCTGTGAGTTTGAGACCAGCCTGGTCTACAAGAGCTAGTTCCAGGTCACCCTCCAAAGCCACGGAGAAACCCTGTCTCGAAAAACCAAAAAAAAAAAAAAAAAAAAAAAAAAAGAATGAATGGATGAGCAAATAAAAATAGGTCAATAAAGGGGGGCTTAGCCATTTGGCTCAAGCAATGTGGTTTGGATCGTTCAGCAATGGCTGCCTTCATGCTGGAGACTTCATGAGGACTCAGCAGCTGTCTGGTCTGAGACTCGATGCCTCAGTCGTCCCAGTCTGGTGTTGAAGGCTGTGAGGACACCTAGGGAGCTACTGTTCTCCAGTGTACACTGCAGGGCTGAAGAAACTGATGTCAGCCAAGGACGCTGCAGTAACCGAGTAGATGAACCCGCTAACAAGACCCAAAAGCAAGCAGGCCTTTCCCCCTCTTGCCTCCTTATGTCTGAGCTGTCACTGGAAGGGGTTGAGCACATTTAGTGTGTCTTCCCGTTTCAGTGACATTAATCAAGTAACCTCTCCACAGACATTCTCAGAGCTAACGTTAATCTAGAGAATCCCTCCACGATGTGCGCCAGAGGCTCCTACCTTGATTGAGTCCAATTCTAGTCAAGTTGACAACCAAGATTTGCCATCACAGGGGACAAACAGTGACTTTCTTGGAATCTCGGGTAAGGGGTTCAAGGCTTGGAAGAGCTGTGGACACACTGTCCTAAATCCCTTCTCCATACCACTGTGGGATTCAAACCATTGCATCCCACGTGTGGCTCATTCTGACAGAAGTGCTTTCCCTCAATCTCCCTCTTGGGAGGGCATATAATAAAAACCCAGGAAGGACTGGGCAGTGGTGGTGCACATCTTTAATCCCCACACTCCTGAGGCTGAGGCAGGTGGATCTCTGAGAGTCTGAGGCCAGCCTGGTCTACAGAGCTAGTTCTAGGACAGCCTCCAAAACAATACAGAGAAACCCTGTCTCAAAAAGACAAATAAAGAAATAAATAACCTCAGTATTTAGGAGGCAGAGGCAGGCAGATTTCTGAGTTCGAGGCAGCCTGGTCTACAGAGTGAGTTCCAGGACAGCCAGTGCTGTTACACAGAGAAGCCCTGTCTTGAAAAAAAGTTGTTCTCTGACCTCCATATATCAATACACACACACACACACACACACACACACACACACACACACACACACACACACACACTCACACACACACACACACACACACGGACACGGACACACACACACACACACACACACACACACACACACACACACACATAATTGGGCAAGTACACCTGCACACAAGTGCTTAAATGTGGATATTAAGGTCAAGTCTACCACAATAGCTGTCCTTCATTTGATGCCCCAGGGTCTAAGGCACAGGGTACTTATCTCTGGGTCTTTGGGGGCAGCGCTCACAAAGGACCTGTACCGAGCTCTCTGCTGATTTGGAGCAATGGCGCCCGCGCTATTCTCTCGCGTCTCGCTGACCCACATCAGCACCACGGACAGCGCCAGGGAGTCTTAGGGTCTGGGCAGTCTTGCTGTCTGCGAGGTCTCCTCCTGAGCTGCACTGTGTTCCCAGCCCTCAGGAGGATGCTCCGTGTTGAGCGGAGAACTGAGCCCGTTAGAGCGGTCGATCGTAGACGTCTGTTAGGACGCCTGATTCAAGAGTACAGCAATTTCCAGGTCTGGACGGCCAAGCCCATCGCTAGGACCTGCGGGTTTCCACATCCTCCCCACACCCGTCCGTGGGCGCCCTCCAGCCTACACAGGCGGATCGCTAATTCCCAGTTTACTGTGGCCAGCCTACCATCAGGAGGCTCCCAGCTCCAGACTCCCTTCCCATGGTGCCCTCCAGTTAGGGGGCAGCTAAGAGGGCCTGGTTCCCGCAAGAGAGTAAAGCAGGCTGATGTCATTTCCCAGGTCTTTCAATCCTGGCTCCACATGAGTATGTCCAGACAGAAAAGTGCTAGCTGGGGGCTGGAGAGATGGCTCAGTGGTTAAGAACGCTGACTATTCTTCCAGAGGTCTTGAGTTCAATTCCCGGCAGCCACATGGTGGCTCACAACCATCCATAAGGAGACTTGTTTTTTTGTTTTTGTTTTTGTTTTTCTTCTGGCCTGCAGGGATGCATGCAGATGGAACACTATACATAACAAATAAATCTTAAAAAAAAATAGTGCTAGCTGGGTGGTGGTCACTTATGCCTTTGATCCCTGCACTTGGGAGGTAGAGGCAGCTGGATCTCAGTGAGTCTGAGGCCAGCCTGGTCTAAAGAACTAGTTCCAGGACAGACAGGGCTACCCAGACAGAACCTGTCTCAGAAAACAGACAAACAACAACAAAAACACACGAAATCCCATCTCCATCTGCCAATGGCAGTCTCCCAAGTCTCAAGGCAGCACTTACCTATTTCTTGGGTTTACTATTTGGGATGGATGGAAAGTCCTCCCGTTTTTGAATAAGTATAGCCCAGTAAGCTCATGTGTTTGAATGCTTGGTCCATAGGGAGTGACACTATTAGGAGGCGTGGCCTTGTTGGAGGAAGTTTGTCACCTTGGCGGTGGGCTTAGATGTCTCTATGCTCAAGCCAGGCCTGGTGTGGGATTCACTTCTGCTGCCCGCAGATCCGTAGAACTCTCGCTCTTTCTCTAACACCATGTCTGCCTGCCCAACGCCATGTCCTCCCATGATGATGGTAGACTAAACCTCGGAAACAGTGAGCCAGGCCCCCCAATTAAATCTTTTCCTTTATAAGAGTTGCTGTGGTCATGGTGTCTCTTCACAGCAATAAAACCCTACCCAAGACACGTTCCCACCACCAAAATCCTGATACTATATATTGGGAAAGCCAAAATGCCATGGCTACTATCTATGAGACTACCCCTTTCACTGACCTGAACAGGATCTAAGTGTGGAGTATTCCTTTACACTGTTTGAGTATACATCACTGTGATTGGTTTGAAAAAGAAGCTGTCTGGCCAACAGCTGAACAGGTAGAGGTTAGGTGCGTCTTGAAGACAAAAAAAAAAAAAAAAAAAAAAAAAAAAAAAGCACAAAAGATTAGAAGGGAGGAGTCTCAGAATCTTGAGGAGAATCAGAGAGGAGATGAACTTGTTGTACTGAGAAAAGGTACCAAGCCACGTGGCCGAGCATAGAGAAGAAATGTGGGTTCATTTAAAATGTAACCGTTGGCTAGTAACAAGCCTGAGCTATTGGCCTGGCATTTATAATTAATAAAACGTCTCAGTGGTTATTTGGGAACTGGCTGGTGGGACAGAAAAGTCTGCTTACACCTAAGGGCAGGAAACATAAGGGGCTTCTATCCTAGCCAAGGGATAGCCTTAGCTACATTCTCTTTTTCGTATACCTGTTGTGGTTAGAATGTGAAATGTCCTCTCGGGATCCTGCTTCTGAACTCTTGATCCCAGCACTTAGTGTGGCATGGGGGACCTTTGGGAGGCAGTACCTAGTTGGCTAAAGTGGGTTGCTAGAAGGCCAGTGCTGAGGCTTAAAGCTTGGTCCAACTTTCTCATCTGGGAGGTGAACAAATCAGACTGTAAACTCCCAGTACCTTGCTCCCTGGTGACTGTCTGAACTCCTCCAGCCATGCGGCCAATCGGCCTCCTTTTTTTTTTTTTCCAAGACAGGGTTTCTCTGTGTAGCTTTGGAGCCTATCCTGGCACTCGCTCTGGAGACCAGGCTGGCCTCGAACTCAGAGATCCGCCTGCCTCTGCCTTCCGACTGCTGGGATTAAAGGCGTGAGCCACCAATGCCCAGCTCACAATAGGCCTCCTTAAATAGCTTCTGTTAGGTATTTTAGTCACAGTGACCTAGTAAATTAAATTATTATTATTATTAGGTTTTTCAAGACAGGGTTTCTCTGTGGCTTTGGAGGCTGTCCTGGAACTAGCTCTTGTAGACCTGGCTCGTCTCAAACTCACAGAGCTCCTCCTGCCTCTGCCTCCCGAGTGCTGGGACTAAAGGCGTGCGCCACCAATGCCCGGCTAAATTACATTATTTTTATAAAGATTTATTTATTATGTATACAGTCTTCTGCCTGCAGGCCAGAAGAGGGCACCAGATCTCACTACAGGTGGTTGTGAGCCACCACGTGATTGCTGGGAATTGAACTCAGAACCCCTGGAAGAACAGCCAGTGCTCTTAACTGCTGAGCCATCTCTCCAGCCCCTAAATCAAATTATTTTTTTTTATTTAATGTGTATGGATGTTTCTCCTGCACGTATGTTTATGAAGCACAAGCAAGCAGTGTCCAAAGAGTTCAGGGAGAGGGAGTGAGATCCCCTGGAACTGGAGTTACGGATGGTTGTGAGCCTTCTTGTGGGTGCTGTGATTAGAACCTGGGTCCTCTGCAAGAGAAACAAGTGCTTTTAACCACCGAGCCATCTTTATAGCCCCTACAAGTGACCCTTTTTGTCCCCTATGGGATAATATTGCATCAGAGCCGGAATCTAATAGCTATAACTCCTCTTCCCTGAATCTCCCAGGACATTGAGCCTTGGCCTGTAGGAGAATAAAGATGGAAGGTCGACTGCTTAGACTTTGATTGGCATCTCTCAGTCCCTGCCCCCACCAGGGAGCGTGTCCTGGTAGAAGCCTCCGTGTCTGGACCTTGCTGGGAGCCCGAAGCTGGTGCTGCGAGCCTGTGTGGGTGGTTGCGAGCCTCACACTATAGCCCAGGCTTTGCTTGCTTCATCTCACACTGTTCCTTCTACCTTAGCCTCCCCAATTCCGGGATGACAAACCCGGATCACCAGGCCTGATGAGAATGGCTTTGCCTCAGCACCACGCCTGCTTGCCTGCCTCTGCACTTCCTGCCGAGACGGTCACAGACTCACCCTCTGACAACTGCAAGCCCCACACAAACTCTTCTGTAAGTGGCCTCGGTCATGGTGTCTCTTCCCAGCAGTGGAAAAGGAGCCTTGCATTCCCTCCAGTGACAGAGGCAGGGTGGGAGGAGTGGGTTCTGTTCTGAAGAGTCAAGGAAGAGGAGGAGGATCCTACGTGTCTCATTGACGATGAGTTTTCCCCCCTGCACAGGCACCTGCTCCTCCATTAGTCGTCCAGAAGCCAGGGAGATGGAGACAATACAGAAGCTGTGTGGCCGGGCGGGGCGTTGGTGGCGCACACCTTTAATCCCAACACTCGGGAGGCAGAGGCAGGTGGATCTCTGTGAGTTCAAAGCCAGCCTGGTCTCCAGAGTGAGTTGCATGACAGCCAGGACTGTTACACACAGAAAGAAACCTTGTCTTGGACAGCCAAAGAAAAGAAAAAACAGGGCGTGGTATAGAGGAAGAAGTCCAGTGTTGACCTTTGCCCTCTATCTTGTGTTCATGCATCATTATAAACATATATATTAAACACATGCTGCATTCCTAGGTAGTGAAAAAACAGGCTTGTTTGTTTGTTTTTTCGAGACAGGGTTTCTCTGTGTAGCTTTGGAGGCTGTCGTGGAACTCGCTCTGTAGACCAGGCTGGTCTCGAACTCACAGAGATCCACCTGCCTCTGCCTCTGGGGCTAAAGGCGTGCGCCACCACCGCCCGGTGAAAAAACAGACTTTTGAGACAAGATTCAGGATGTCCTTAAACTCAAGTCCTCTGGCTTCAGTCTCTCGAGAGGTGAGGATACCCCTGTGGGCTGCGATGTATTGAAATGACTACTATTCCTTCATCAGTTTTTGAGACAGGTCCTCGCCATGTCGCCCTGGGTGGCCTGAGCCTGGCTATGCACACCAGGCTGGTCTCACGCGCCCCTGCCTCTGGAGTGCTGGGATTAAGGGCATGTTCTACCGTATCTGGGTCCCCCATCCCACCCAAGACAGATCCCTCTATGTCACTCCAGTTGGCCTTAAACTCATACTGTGCTGATCAGGCTGACCTCACGCAGGGTTTCTGCCTCTCTAGGGTTGGGATGGCAGGTATGTACCACCGTGGCCATTTTGTAGGAAAAGTTTTCAACCCCGCCCCCCACCCCCACCCCCACCCCCACCCCACCCCCACCCCACCCCCGCTGCTGCCACAAAGTAACAAAACTAAAAGTTTCTATGGTTCTAAAGGTGGTACTTTCAGGAATGAGTTAAGATAACTGCAACCTTGAGCCGGGCATTGGTGGCATATGCCTTTAGTCCCAGCACTCGGGAGGCAGAGGCAGGCGGATCTCTGTGAGTTCGAGACCAGCCTGGTCTCCAAAGCGAGTTCCACGACAGCCTCCAAAGCTACAGAGAGACCCTGTCTCGAAAAAAACAAAAAAACAAAAACAACAACAACAACAACAAAAAGATAACTGCAACCTCAGATCTTGGGAGATGTAGAAGACGGAGCTGGGCTGGGCTGGGAGAAGTGGGAGGGGAGTTGGGATGGGTAGGGGTGAGGTGGGAGGGGAGTTGGGATGGAGCAGGGGTGAGGTGGGCCTTGGGACGTGAAGCCTGTCCTGGAGGTCAAAGGGCAGCACTTGCGTTAGGGCCCCTTGAGCCTCGCTTCCTCCTGTGACTCAGGAGCACTGTCAAAGGCTGGGATGTTCCTAGGATGGGGCAATAAATGCCAGTTCTCTCCCCGCCCTTCCCCTCCGTATGTCACACTGCCCCATAAACGAGAGGTGATGGGAAAATGAAAAGGTCAAAGGTTTACCGTGACCCCGATGTGTCAGAGTAGGTGACATCACCTGAGACGGCGTGTGTGGCCTTCACTTCCTGCTTTTCTCATTTTTCGGGGGGTGGGTGTTTTCCAGGGCAGGAGAGGAGGGGGCCCCAGCGGAGCCCAGAGGAGGTGTGAGCCTGCTAGGCAGGGCGAGCAAAGGTGTGCACACTCCCGTCACGACGGCAAAGCCAACGAGGTGCAACAAGGTGAGTTCAAATCTGTCCCCAGCAAGAAATAAAACAGCCAGGTGTGGTGCCGCCCTCTGGGGGAAAAAAAACAAAAAAACACAAAACCACTGAAGTGGAGGCGAGCGCAGACCTCTGTGAGTTCAAGGCCAGCCTGATGTACACAGCAAGTTCCTGACCAGACAGAGCTGCCGAGTGAGACTCTGGAATTCGGTGGTGTGCACAAGGCCCTGGGTTTGACTTTGACCTCTCACTCTGGCGTGAGCCAGAAGTCCTGGTGGCTGATTAGACCGCAGCTCTCTGGAGGTGGAGGCGGTGACAGCAGAGCACCGGGGAGTTTGAGGCCAGCCTGGGGTGCGTAGCCCAGGCTGGTCTCTCTCTGACCCCCGCTCTTCCTCAGTGCCAGTGCCGGGGCCACAGGTGTGATTACACGCCTCGCTGTGATGTGCCACACGCCACTCTCCCGCCTCAGCAGTGAGGGCGAGCATGCCAAGCCACACCCTTTGTGGTGAGATTTCCCAGGCAACCCTTTCTCCAATTCCCCCGCCTGTTTACAGGTGGCCCTGACCGTTCTCGTTCTGGAGAAATCTGAGTCACCACCACGGATGGAAGTCACCCTGCTAAGGTCACGGAAAGGCCCTGTGACAGGGAGATAGGCACATGCAAAGAGTCTGCCCAGGGCTTCCTGCTGGGGCTGCTGCCCAGCAAAGTGGGGGCAGGAGTGAGCCTGCGCGGGGGGGGGGAGCTGGGAGGGGGCGGCTGTGCTGGGGACACAGTGCACAGAGGGCGTGCAGGGCACAGGCGTGCAGGGCTCACCTGACACGCTGCATGCAAAGGTCTGGGGGAGGCCGGAAGGAGAGCATTGTGTGGGGCTTAGCTCACTGGTGAGACGCGAGATACAGCTTCCAGACCAGCAGAGCGCGCGCGCGCGCGTGTGTGTGTGCGTGTGTGTGTGTGTGTGTGTGTGTGTGTGTGCACGCAAGGTGTGTGCGTGTGTGTGAGCATGTGTGCGCGCGTGTGTGTGCACGCATGGTGTGTGCGTGTGCGTGCGTGCATGGTGTGTGCGTGCGTGTGTGTGCGTGTGTGCATGTGTGTGCGCGCTTGCTTGTGTGAATGTGTGTGTGCGCATGGTGTGTGCATGCGCGCGTGTGCACTGTGTGCGTGTGTGCACACGTGTGCGCGCTCGCGCGTGTGTGAGTATGTGTGTGTGCGTGTGTGTATATGTTGATGTACATGTGTATATGTTTGTGTGTGTGAAATATGTGTGCATACATGTGGCTATGTGCATACAAATGCATATGTATGTGTACGTGTGTGCTTACGTATATATTTTATGCATATATGTGTGTGAGTGTACACGTGTGTATGTGTGTCTGTATACGCGTACACGCGTGTGTATGTATGGTTGCGTGCTCCTAGGTATATGTGTGTATGTGTGTGCGTATGCATGTAAATGCATGTGTGTTAGGTTTGTACATGTGTGGGGAATGTGTGCCCCTGCATATGGGTAGATATTGCTGTGTGTAGGCATGTGCGTGTGCGCCTCTGTATGTGTCTATGTGTATATATGTGTGTAAATGTATGTGTTTATATAGATGTGTGTGTATATGTGTATACATGTGTGCGTGTGTGTGTGTGTGACTATGTATGTGTCTATCTATATCTATATATGTGTGTGTGTGCGCGCTTGTGTGTGTGTGTGCCTGTGTGTGTGACTATGTATGTGTCTATCTATATATGTGTGTGTGCGCGCGTGTGTGTGTGTGTGTGACTATGTATATGTCTATCTATCTATATATATGTGTGTGTGCGCGCGCGTGTGTGTGTGCGCTTGTGTGTGTGTGAATGTGTGTGTGACTATGTATGTGTCTATCTATATATGTGTGTGTGTGCGTGTGTGCGTGTGTGTGACTATGTATCTCTCTCTCTCTATGTGTGTGAGTGTGTGCGTGTTTGTGACTATGTATCTCTGTGTGTGTGTGTGCGTGCGTGCGTGCGTGTGTTTAAGATGGTATCTGATTCTGAAATCCTGCCTTGCTTGCAATGCACAGTCACCCTGCCTCAGTTTCCCCTCTCCGGGGCTGGGATTACAGGTGTGAGTGGCCGCCCCTGGCTCTGGGCTGCCTGTGACGCGCCCCACCCACCTGAGAGGGCAGACGGACGGACGGACACTGGGCTCTGTGTGAGTCTGCATGGAGCCTGCACACGCGGCGGGAGGGCACTGAGGACCCCAGACAGGACCAAAGAGAGGATGCCCGGGAGGGGTGTCCGTGTGGGGATGGGGGCAAGGAAGGCGGCTGAGGGCCGGGGCAGGGCCCGGCTGGGCTCTAAAGCTTAGCACTACTTCCTCCTCCGCCCATTCCAGCCTCAGCCTCTGGCCGCACCGATGGGCCGGCGAAAGAAAAGCCCTCAAGTTTAAAGTCCAACAGGCAGAGGTTCCAGACCTAGGACTCCTGTGTTCCCTGCCCAGCAGAGGACACATGGCCAGAGCTGGTGGGAACCTTGGGGTCTGGGGGAGCTTGATGCTACTGGTGAGTTCTCTCCTGCTCAGGGCTGAGCTGGGATCGATCCAAGGGAGGGAGGGAGGGATAGAGGGGTGGGGGCGGCTGCTTTCCCAGAGATGAGGAGGGGGAGAGGCAGGGGATGGGCGCTGACTGGAGAGGGAGGGAACTCTGAGTTTGCAGGAATGCACACAAGTCTGACCACACTGGAGTCAGGATGCTGTGGTGTCTGCTACGACAGAGAACATGGGACCAGGCTGCTCACACACACAGCCCAGGCCTCCTCCCTCAGACCCAGCAGCCCAGAGCCTCCCGCCCTCCTCCACACAGAGACCTAAGCCCTACCTTCCCACAAACCCACAGTGTCCACACCTCCCTCGGGGCCCACACTGTGTCTCCAGAGTTCGTTTTCGTTTTCCTCTTGTCTCTCTTGGTCCACGGCTGCCTTCCC
Source organism: Cricetulus griseus (assembly GCF_003668045.3). NCBI lineage: Eukaryota > Metazoa > Chordata > Mammalia > Rodentia > Cricetidae > Cricetulus > Cricetulus griseus. Next base: position 23,260,148 of record NC_048602.1, on the reverse strand, counting down.
CCAGTGCCTCTGGTTATATATATATATATATTTTTGTTTTCAGAAACTGAAAGTCCTTGTGTTATCTCTTGCCCTTATCTGGGAACCAACCTTGGTTCCCGATTCCCCAGAGCTCCAACCAGGAGCAACCCAACCAGTGTTGGGTTGGCCTTTATCATACCCTGTCCCCACATTCCTGTGTCCTCAGTCAAGGTTGAAGGAGAGCTGGAGGACAGAGATCAAGAGATTCTCAGGCAGCGATGCCAGCCCCACCCCCTGATCTCACCTAGCTCAGCTAATTTTTTTTTCCTACCTGGATCCCTCTAGGCACTGTACGGCTGCACGGTGGCCAGGGCGGCTGGTGAGTACATGTAATCTTTGTCCTTGTCAAGAGATTGAGACCCCAGTGCCTCTGAGTCTGATGGCCCATGGTGGGCTGAGGACAAGACTAATTTCTCAACTTGTGGGTGGTACAGGACGGTGGGAGGGAGAATCATCTATGCTTTTCTAATTTGAGAGTCTCACTCGAATTTTCAGATGTCAACCCACCGAGAAACCTAAAGGTAGAGGCCCAGACCAACACCTCCATCTCCCTGAGTTGGAACACCCCAGCGGGTACTGACACTCAGCTCCTGACCTACTGGGTGCAATGGCTTGGAGATACTGGCAGAAATAATACTCAAAACACAACAGACCCCAGTTTCATGGTGGATGGGCTTGATCCTGCTTCTTCGTATGAATTTTCCGTGTGGGTAGAAAAAGACGGAAACGTAAGCAACAAGGCAACCCTTAATGTCTCCACAGGTGAGAGTATTCTTTCTTCCTTTTGAAGGGACTTGTATAAGGGGTGACAGGAGAGAGCCTGGCGGGGGCGGTGGCACACTCTTTTAATCCTGACACTCGGGAGGCAGAGGCAGGCATATGTCTGTGAGTTTGAGGTCAGCCTGGTCTACAGAGCAAGCTCCTGGACAGCCAGGGCTACACAGAGAAACAGAGAGAGGGAGAGAGAGAGAGAGAGAGAGGAGAGAGAGAGAGAGAGAGAGAGAGAGAGAGAGAGAGAGAGAGAGAGAGGACAGAAGGTGGCAGATTTCACCATCTCACAGAACTGGAATGAAATCCATACAATTGATTCTCTGGGTTTTATTGCCCATGAAGAGGACCTTCACACTTCATGTAGCCCGAGGTCCCCTTTCTTTATATTATGAGCATAAGGCGAGCATGAAATCGGCATTCCTAATTTCATATTAAATTATTCCTAGCTGCATGGGCTGCAACTGGCCACATCCCAAGAGCTCACCTGTCACACAAAACGTGTGCCTCCCTACCGGACTTCCTATTGGTCTCCGCCATCCCACCCCCACCACGGGGTCCATGACTTACAGAACTCTGAGGACCAGCCATAGTTCCCCTTGGTCCCCATTTACAGCCCCGACCCCAGAGCAATGAAGGACAGATGAGGGCACCAACTGCATTGCCTTCTGTTTTTACTTTGTGACCTGGGTAGGGTATGGAGTTATCCCCTGAAGCAGAAGCAGGCGGATCTCTGTGAGTTTGAGGCCAGCCTGGTCTACAGAGTGAGTGCCAGGACAGCCTCCAAAAACCAAAAACAAACAAAAAGAAGCAGGTGGCTGTGTCACGGAAGACAGGGACTTCCTCTCCCCCAGAAGCCCTGGACTGCCATGTGCTCCCTTAGGTAGGGTCTCATGGATACAGTCTCCATTTCAGGCATTAATCTTTTGTTGTTGTTTTGAGACAGGGTTTCTCTGTGTAACCATTTTACTGTCCTTGAACTCTCTCTGTAGCCCAGGCTGGCCTGGAACTCCCGAGTGCTGGGATTAAAGGGTGTGTGTCACCACCATAGGCCATTAATCTTGTGTAGGCTTTATGCCTACAACCACAGCTGCTGGAAGTGAGTTGTTTAGTACTACAGCCACGTCAAGCCACAAAGACAGCACTTTATACCCTTCCTCCACGTCTTCTGGTACCTTACATTCCTTTTACCCCCTTTCCATGGTGTTCTCTGAGCCTTGGAGGGATGACAGGCACCCGACTCCAATATCACAACCATCATCCATGAGTCCCTGTGTTAACCACCATCACTGCAGAGAGTGGCTTCTTTAACCAAGGCTGAAGAGCCAGAAACGTTTCTGGTGTCAGTCCAGGCACTGGCTCCCACTTGGTGCCTGGAGCTCTGTGGGCTTCTGAATGTCCAAACCATGCTTCTTTCTTTCTTTCTTTCTTTCTTTTTTTTTTTTTTTTTTTGGTTAGTTGGTGTCATCCTTGTAGATCTATACTGGCTCCCTCTCTGATGTTATCTTTTTATTTTTTTTCCCGAGACAGGGTTTCTCTGTGTAACTTTGGAGCCTATCCTGGCACTCGCTCTGGAGACCAGGCTGGCCTCAAACTCAAAGAGATCTGCCTGCCTCTGCCTCCCGAGTGCTGGGATTAAAGTCATGCACCACCAACGCCCGGCCCATGCTTCATTCTTATATTAATTAATTAATTAATTAATTAAAGACAGGCTTTTGCTCTGTAACCCTGTCTGTCCTACAACTCACTATATAGACCAGGCTGGCTTTGAACTAACTAACCATCTCCTAAGTGCTGGGACTAAAGGCATAAGCCACTATACCCAGCTGATTTATTTATTTATTTTTGTGTGGGTATATGTGTGTTGTGTGTTGTATGTTTTGTGTGTGTGTGTGGTGTGCATTTGTGTGTATGGTGGCCAGAGCCTGTTGTCAGCTGTCTTCCTCTGTGACAAAATGCCTCGTTTTTTTTTTTAAATATATCCTAATTTATTTATTGCTATCACATTTATGTGTTTTTGTGTGCGTGCTCAAGTATGAATATGACTCCATATCCCCAGTCTGGAGTTCACTATGACGCCCAGGCTGTCTTTGAACTTATGAAGTCTTCCTGCCTCAGCCTCCCAAGGGATGAGACTGTAGGTACAAGCCACATAGGATTCACAGGTTAAGGAAATTTGGAGACAAATACCCCCCACTCTGCCCTTATTTTCAGCCCCAAACCCAGTGAGAAACCTGAGGGTGGAAACTCAGACCAACAGCTCCATCAGCCTGAGATGGGATGTCCCTGAGGGCCACTCCTCCCAGGGCCTCACCTACTGGGCCCAGTGCAGCAGAGTAGGTGTCAAAAATGAGACCCGGAACACACCAGACACCCGTGTCACCGTGGATGGACTGGATCCTGGCTCTTCATATGAGTGTTCTGTGTGGGTGGAAAGAGATGGAGTCAACAGCACCATCCAGACTGTAAAGACCTCCACAGGTGAGAGAGGACACTGTTTCCTTTCCCTTCCCTCCTCCCCGTTTTCTGGCCTGGACCTCATGACTCCCCTGCCAGTACTTCCTGGATGCCTGTGTTATAGGTGTGCACCAACCATCACACCTCCTTGACTCTGTAAGAAGATTTTATCTGTTTTTATTTTATGTATATGAGTGCTTTGTCTGCCCATGGGCAAGTGCACCAGGTACATAAATGGTCCTTGGGGCAGAAGAGGGTGAAGGGTCCATAGGAAGTCAGCAGACGGTTGTGAGCTGCCCCGGGATTCTGGGAACTGAACCCGGGTCCTCTGTAAGTTCAGGGGATGCTGTTGAGCTCTGACCCGTCTCTGCAGCCTCACATCTGGTCTCTGATCACTTTGATGGAAATGGAATGTGGTTAGAGGGTGTTTGGGAGCTGACAGAGGAAGGTGCAGAAATAGAAAGGAAGCCACATACTTAAACTTCAGTCTCTACCAGCCATTGTAGAATAGAGGAAAAGATAGAGAAAGATGACAAGATCTTCATGAGAGATTTTGTTTTATCCAGACAGGATGTCTCTGTGTAGCCTTTGCTGTCCTTCAACTCTCTTTAGATGAGGCTGGCCTTGAACTCACAGAAGTCCACCTACCTTTGCCTCCCAAGTGCTGGGATTAATGGCCAGCTCCACCACTGTACTGCTTTATGAGATTTTGGAATGATATAGAACATCTCATTTACACAAATAATCTATATTTTAGAAAACAATGAAGTTGGGCTTTGGGGTACACTGTCATTATTTTTTCCTCATTTCCTCTTTCTTTGAACAGTATCTTACTCTATAGCCCATGCTGTCCTTTAATGCATAGCAATCCTCTTGCCTCAGGTTCCCTAGTACTGGATTGACAGACATGAAGTCACCAGGCCTTGCTAGGTCTGACATCATTAATCCAGTGTTAAAATTTCCCTGCTCTGTGCACCAACTCTCACTGGCATCCTAATGGCCACCGTGCACATTCCAGAGCTCAAACAGCAAATGGAAAGTGTGTGGCCATACTGGACATTCTAGGTCCCCATCAACCCACCTCTGCCACTGTGTCCTGAAGGGATAGAAAGTTGAGGGCCAGGAACAACATCTCATGTCCCCTTCTGTCTCCATTTCAGCTCCAAATCCAGTGAGAAACCTGAGGGTGGAAACTCAGACCAATAGCTCCATCAGCCTGAGGTGGGATGCCCCTGAGGGCCACCCCTCCCAGGGTCTCACCTACTGGGCCCAGTGCAGTAGAGAAGGTGGTAAAAGTGGGAACCAGAACACAGCAGACACCAATGTCACCGTGGATGGACTGGATCCTGGCTCTTCATATGAGTGTTCTGTGTGGGTGGAAAGAGATGGAGTCAACAGCACCATCCAGACTGTAAAGACCTCCACAGGTGAGAGAGGACACTGTTTCCTTTCCCTTCCCTCCTCCCCATTTTCTGGCCTGGACCTCATGAGTCTCCTGCCAGTACTTCCTGGAATCCTGTGTTATAGGTGTGCACCAACCATCACACCTCCTTGACTCTTTAAGAAGATTTTATCTGTTTTTATTTTATGTATATGAGTGCTTTGTCTGCCCATGGGCAAGGACACTGGGTGCATGCATCATCCTTGGGGCCAGAAGAGGGTGAAGGGTCCATAGGAAGTCAGCAGACGGTTGTGAGCTGCCCCGGGATGCTGGGAACTGAACCTGGGTCCTCTGTAAGTTCAGGGGATGCTGTTGAGCTCTGACCCGTCTCTGCAGCCTCACATCTGGTCTCTGATCCCTTTGATGGAAATGGAATGTGGTTAGAGGTGTTTGGGAGCTGACAGAAGATGGTGCAGAAATAGACAGGAAGCCACATACTTAAACTTCAGTCTCTATTAGCCATTCTAAAGTAGAGGAAAAGATAGAGAAAGACGCCATTGATCTTCACAAGAGATTTCTTTTCTTTTTAGTTTTTCCAGACAGGGTGTCTCTGTGTAGCCTTGGCTGTCCTTCAACTCTCTTTAGATTAGGCTGGCCTTGAACTCACAGAAGTCCACCTACCTGTGCCTTCCAAATGCTGGGATTAATGGCCAGCTCCACCACTGTACCGCTTTATGAGACTTTGGAATGATGTAGAACATCTCATTTACACAAAAAATCTATGTTTTAGAAAACAATGAAGTTGGGCTTTGGGGTACACTGTCATTATGTTTTCCTCATTTCCTCTTTCTTTGAACAGTATCTTACTCTATATATAGCCCATGCTGTCCTTTAATGTGGAGCAATCCTCTTGCCTCAGCCTCCCTAGTACTGGATTGACAGACATGAAGTCACCAGGCCTTGCTAGGTCTGACATCATTAATCCAGTGTTAAAATTTCCCAGCTCTGTGCACCAACTCTCACTGGCATCCTAATGGCCACCGTGCACATTCCAGAGCTCAAACAGCAAATGGAAAGTGTGTGGCCATATTGGACATTCTAGGTCCCCATCAACCCACCTCTGCCACTGTGTCCTGAAGGGATAGAAAGTTGAGGGCAGGAACAACATCTCATGTCCCCTTCTGTCTCCATTTCAGCTCCAAACCCAGTGAGAAACCTGAGGGTGGAAACTCAGACCAACAGCTCCATCAGCCTGAGGTGGTATGTCCCTGAGGGCCACCCCTCCCAGGGCCTCACCTACTGGGCCCAGTGCAGTAGAGAAGGTGGCAAAAGTGGGAACCGGAACACAGCAGACACCTATGTCACCGTGGATGGACTGGATCCTGGCTCTTCATATGAGTGTTCTGTGTGGGTGGAAAGAGATGGAGTCAACAGCACCATCCAGACTGTAAAGACCTCCACAGGTGAGAGCAGACACTGTTTCCTTTCCCTTCCTTCCTCCCCATTTTCTGGCCTGGACCACATGACTCCCCTGCCAGTACTTCCTGGATGCCTGTGTTATATGTGTGCACCAACCATCACACCTCCTTGACTCTGTAAGAAGATTTTAATTTTATCTGTATTTATTTTATGTATATGAGTGCTTTGTCTGCCCATGGGCAAGTGCACCAGGTACATAAATGGTCTTTGGGGCCAGAAGAGGGTGAAGGGTCCATAGGAAGTCAGCAGACGGTTGTGAGCTGTCCCGGGATGCTGGGAACTGAACCTGGGTCCTCTGTAAGTTCAGGGGATGCTGTTGAGCTCTGACCCGTCTCTGCAGCCTCACATCTGGTCTCTGATGCCTTTGATGGAAATGGAATGTGGTTAGAGGGTGTTTGGGAGCTGACAGAGGAAGGTGCAGAAATAGAAAGGAAGCCACATACTTAAACTTCAGTCTCTACCAGCCATTGTAGACTAGAGGAAAAGAAAGAGAAAGATGCCATTGATATTCATGAGCGATTTCTTTTCTTTTACTTTTTCCAGATAGGGTGTCTCTGTGTAGCCTTGGTTGTCCTGCAACTCTCTTTAGATTAGGCTGGCCTTGAACTCACAGAAGTCCACCTACCTTTGCCTCCCAAGTGCTGGGATTAATGGCCAGCTCCACCACTGTACTGCTTTATGAGATTTTGGAATGTTATAGAACATCTCATTTACACAAATAATCTATGTTTTAGAAAACAATGAAGTTGGGCTTGGGGGGACACTGTCATTATTTTTCCTCATTTCCTCTTTCTTTGAACAGTATCTTACTCTATAGCCCATGCTGTCCTTTAATGTGGAGCAATCCTCTTGCCTCAGCCTCCCTAGTACTGGATTTACAGACATGAAGTCACCAGGCCTTGCTAGGTCTGACATCATTAATCCAGTGTTAAAATTTCCCAGCTCTGTGCACCAACTCTCACTGGCATCCTAATGGCCACCGTGCACATTCCAGAGCTCAAACAGCAAATGGAAAGTGTGTGGCCATACTGGACATTCTAGGTCCCCATCAACCCACCTCTGCCACTGTGTCCTGAAGGGATAGAAAGTTGAGGGCAGGAACAACATCTCATGTCCCCTTCTGTCTCCATTTCAGCTCCAAACCCGGTGAGAGACCTGAGGGTGGAAACTCAGACCAATAGCTCCATCAGCCTGAGGTGGGATGTCCCTGAGGGCCACCCCTCCCAGGGCCTCACCTACTGGGCCCAGTGCAGTAGAGAAGGTGGTAAAACTGGGATCCAGAGTACAAACTACACCAGTGTCACCGTGGATGGACTGGATCCTGGCTCTTCATGTGAGTGTTCTGTGTGGGTGGAAAGAGATGGAGTCAACAGCACCATCCAGACTGTAAAGACCTCCACAGGTGAGAGAGGACACTGTTTCCTTTCCCTTCCCTCCTCCCCGTTTTCTGGCCTGGACCACATGACTCTCCTGCCAGTACTTCCTGGAATCCTGTGTTATAGGTGTGCACCAACCATCACACCTCCTTGACTGTTTAAGAAGATTTTATCTGTTTTTATTTTATGTATATGAGTGCTTTGTCTGTCCATGGGCAAGGACACTGGGTGCATGCATCATCCTTGGGGCCAGAAGAGGGTGAAGGGTCTATAGGAAGTCAGCAGACGGTTGTGAGCTGCCCCGGGTCCTCTGTAAGTTCAGGGGATGCTGTTGAGCTCTGACCCGTCTCTGCAGCCTCACATCTGGTCTCTGATCCCTTTGAAGGAAATGGAATGTGGTTAGAGGGTGTTTGGGAGCTGACAGAGGAAGGTGCAGAAATAGAAAGGAAGCCACATACTCAAACTTCAGTCTCTATCAGCCATTGTAGAATAGAGGAAAAGATAGAGAAAGATGCCATTGATCTTCATGAGAGATTTGCTTTCATTTTGTTTAATCCACACAGGGTGTCTCTGTGTAGCCTTGGCTGTCCTTCAACTCTCTTTAGATTAGGCTGGCCTTGAACTCACAGAAGTCCACCTATCTCTGCCTCCCAAGTGCTGGGATTAATGGCCAGCTCCACCACTGTACTGCTTCATGAGACTTTGGAATGATGTAGAACATCTCATTTACACAAATAATCTATGTTTTAGAAAACAATGAAGTTGGGCTTGGGGGGACACTGTCATAATGTTTTCCTCATTTCCTCTTTCTTTGAACAGTATCTTACTCTATAGCCCATGCTGTCCTTTAATGCATAGCAATCCTCTTGCCTCAGCCTCCCTAGTACTGGATTTACAGACATGAAGTCACCAGGCCTTGCTAGGTCTGACATCATTAATCCAGTGTTAAAATTTCCCAGCTCTGTGCACCAACTCTCACTGGCATCCTAATGGCCACCGTGCACATTCCAGAGCTCAAAGAGCAAATGGAAAGTGTGTGGCCATCCTGGACATTCTAGGTCCCCATCAACCCACCTCTGCCACTGTGTCCTGAAGGGATAGAAAGTTGAGGGCAGGAACAACATCTCATGTCCCCTTCTGTCTCCATTTCAGCTCCAAACCCAGTGAGAGACCTGAGGGTGGAAACTCAGACCAACAGCTCCATCAGCCTGAGGTGGGATGTCCCTGAGGGCCACCCCTCCCAGGGCCTCACCTACTGGGCCCAGTGCAGTAGAGAAGGTGGCAAAAGTTGGAACCGGAACACAGCAGACACCAATGTCACCATGGATGGACTGGATCCTGGCTCTTCATATGAGTGTTCTGTGTGGGTGGAAAGACATGGAGTCAACAGCACCATCCCGACTATAAAGACCTCCACAGGTGAGAGCAGACACTGTTTCCTTTTCCTTCCCTCCTCCCCATTTTCTGGCCTGGACCTCATGACTCCCCTGCCAGTACTTCCTGGATGCCTGTGTTATAGGTGTGCACCAACCATCACACCTCCTTGACTCTGTAAGAAGATTTTAATTTTATCTGTATTTATTTTATGTATATGAGTGCTTTGTCTGCCCATGGGCAAGTGCACCAGGTACATAAATGGTCCTTGGGGCCAGAAGAGGGTGAAGGGTCCATAGGAAGTCAGCAGACGGTTGTGAGCTGCCCCGGGATGCTGGGAACTGAACCTGGGTCCTCTGTAAGTTCAGGGGATGCTGTTGAGCTCTGACCCGTCTCTGCAGCCTCACATCTGGTCTCTGATCACTTTGATGGAAATGGAATGTGGTTAGAGGGTGTTTGGGAGCTGACTCAGGAAGGTGCAGAAATAGAAAGGAAGCCACATACTTAAAAGTCAGTCTCTACCAGCCATTGTAGAATAGAGGAAAAGAAAGAGAAAGATGCCATTGATATTCATGAGCGATTTCTTTTCTTTTTACTTTTTCCAGATAGGGTGTCTCTGTGTAGCCTTGGTTGTCCTGCAACTCTCTTTAGATTAGGCTGGCCTTGAACTCACAGAAGTCCACCTACCTTTGCCTCCCAAGTGCTGGGATTAATGGCCAGCTCCACCACTGTACCATTTCATGAGACTTTGGAATGATGTAGAACATCTCATTTACACAAATAATCTATGTTTTAGAAAACAATGAAGTTGGGCTTTGGGGGACACTGTCATTATGTTTTCCTCATTTCCTCTTTCTTTGAACAGTATCTTACTCTATAGCCCATGCTGTCCTTTAATGCATAGCAATCCTCTTGCCTCAGCTTTCCTAGTACTGGATTGACAGACATGAAGTCACCAGGCCTTGCTAGGTCTGACATCATTAATCCAGTGTTAAAATTTCCCAGCTCTGTGCACCAACTCTCACTGGCATCCTAATGGCCACCGTGCACATTCCAGAGCTCAAACAGCAAATGGAAAGTGTGTGGCCATATTGGACATTCTAGGTCCCCATCAACCCACCTCTGCCACTGTGTCCTGAAGGGATAGAAAGTTGAGGACCAGGAACAACATCTCATGTCCCCTTCTGTCTCCATTTCAGCTCCAAATCCAGTGAGAAACCTGAGGGTGGAAACTCAGACCAACAGCTCCATCAGCCTGAGGTGGGATGCCCCTGAGGGCCACCCCTCCCAGGGCCTCACCTACTGGGCCCAGTGCAGTAGAGAAGGTGGTAAAACTGGGATCCAGAGTACAAACTACACCAGTGTCACCGTGGATGGACTGGATCCTGGCTCTTCATGTGAGTGTTCTGTGTGGGTGGAAAGAGATGGAGTCAACAGCACCATCCAGACTGTAAAGACCTCCACAGGTGAGAGAGGACACTGTTTCCTTTCCCTTCCCTCCTCCTCGTTTTCTGGCCTGGACCACATGACTCTCCTGCCAGTACTTCCTGGATGCCTGTGTTATAGGTGTGCACCAACCATCACACCTCCTTGACTCTGTAAGAAGATTTTAATTTTATCTGTTTTTATTTTATGTATATGAGTGCTTTGTCTGCCCATGGGCAAGTGCACCAGGTACATAAATTGTCCTTGGGGCCAGAAGAGGGTGAAGGGTCCATAGGAAGTCAGCAGACGGTTGTGAGCTCTCCCGGGATTCTGGGAACTGAACCTGGGTCGTCTGTAAGTTCAGGGGATGCTGTTGAGCTCTGACCCGTCTCTGCAGCCTCACATGTGGTCTCTGATGCCTTTGATGGAAATGGAATGTGGTTAGAGGGTGTTTGGGAGCTGACAGAGGAAGGTGCAGAAATAGAAAGGAAGCCACATACTTAAACCTCAGTCTCTACCAGCCATTGTAGAATAGAGGAAAAGAAAGAGAAAGATGCCATTGATCTTCATGAGAGATTCTTTTTTCTTTTTGGTTTTTCCAGACAGGGTGTCTCCGTGTAGCCCTGGCTGTCCTGCAACTCTCTTTTTACTAGGCTGTAGGGGGAATGCTGGCCAGCCTCCAAGTAGGCGTGGTCAGCATTTCCCCTACACTAGGCTGGTCTTGAACTTACAGAGATCCACCTGCCTTCCCTCCCAAGCGCTGGGATTAATGACCAGCTCCACCACAGTTTAACTTCATGTGATTTTTGGAAAGACATAGAACATCTCATTCGTACCTGCAACCCATATTTAAAAAAAAATGAGGTTGGGCTCTGGGGGATATTTGTATTATTTTTCCTGGTTTTTCTTTATTTGAACAGTATCTTATTATGTAGCCCATTCTGGCCTCAAATGTGGCGCAATCCTCCTGCCTCAGCTTCTTGAGTACCGAGTTCTGGTTTAACAGACATGAAGTCACCAGGCCTTGCTAGGTCTGACATTATTAATCCAGGGACAAAATTTCCCAACTCTTTGTACTAACTCTCACTGGCATGCTAGTGGCCACCGTGCACATTCCAGAGCTCAAACAGCAAATGGAAAGTGTGTGGCCATACTGGACATTCTAGGTCCCCATCAAACCACCTCTGCCACTGTGTCCTGAAGGGATAGAAAGTTGAGGGCCAGGAACAACATCTCATGTCCCCTTCTGTCTCCATTTCAGCTCCAAACCCAGTGAGAAACCTGAGGGTGGAAACTCAGACCAACAGCTCCATCAGTCTCAGGTGGGATGTCCCTGAGGGCCACCCCTCCCAGGGCCTCACCTACAGGATTGAGTACAGTAGAGAAGGTGGCAAAAGTGGGAACTGGAACACAGCAGACACCAGTATCACCGTGGATGGACTGGATCCTGGCTCTTCATATGAGTGTTCTGTGTGGGTGGAAAGACATGGAGTCAACAGCACCATCCAGGCTCTAAAGACCTCCACAGGTGAGAGCAGACACTGTTTCTTATCACTTCCTCTACCCTGTTTTCTTTCTCAAACCCCATCATGCCTTGGGGCCAGGACTTCCTAGATTGAGGTACAGAGTTTCCAAGACCTCAAGGGAGTTGTAGTTTGAGGTGTCTTGTATGAATGGATGATGAGACCCAGAGTAAATGGACAGAGTGGTCTCAGATGATCCTGGGCCCCACCATGTTTCTGGGTTCTTTCTTGTAGCTCCATGTTTTCTCACTGGATTTTTTCACTGATGACCAGAAACTCACTATGTGGCCCAGGTTAGCCTTGAACTATCGGCAGTGCCTCAGCCCCCCCCCCCCAATACTAGGATTCCAGGTGTTAACCAGGATGGTTGGCTGGGTAGGGGGCCATTAGGACGCTGCTCACTTTCACCTCCCAACGAGGTCACACAGCTACAGAATAAAAGCCATACTAAGAGCTCAGTGACCTTGATATGGTGTGAAAAAAGAAGAGTGGACTATAAATTCCATAATGCCATCAAGCTGGGGCCTCAGACATTCAGTGATACAGAGTCCAAGGCATTTCGGGATTGTATTCTTGGGGGGGGGGTGGTAGTTTGGTCTTTTGGGCATGTGAGAAGATGAGCTGTTTGTTTGGAGACGAAGGGCTGGGCTAGCTCTCAGAGAGTTGGAAGTGTAAAACCAGGCGCCTTCGGCGGTTGGCTCAGACTGATTCCTCTTGTTTTCTAAACTCAGTCCCAGCTGCTGTCGTGAGCATGTCCTGCGTCAGCACCTCTGGGGGCTACGGGGTCTTCCTGAACTGGTCCTGCCCATCTGGGGGTTATGAGACCTTCGAGGTGGAAGTGGGCAGACAATGGAGCTCCGAGAATGCAGATTTGTGTGAGAAGGGCATGTCTGTGTCAGACCTTGGACCAGCTCAGTCCTACACGGTCACCGTCACTACTGTCTCGAATGGACTCAAGGCTCCTTCCATCTCTGTGACCTGCTACACAGATAGCACCGGTGAGTAGCAAGTTTCCAGATCTGGCCATGAAAGGAGGGCAAGGGGTTTTGTTTTTGTTGTTACTGTGTTTTGTTTTGTGTACCTTTTGTTTTCTGGTTTCTGTCTGTCTCTTTCTCTCCGAGTGTGTACACGGCCATGTGCACACGTGTGTGTATACCTGTTCCAGATGACAATCTCGACTGTTGTTCATGGAGCATCTCCATGAAATTTTTTTTTAATAATGTTTTATTATTTATTCATTTTTCTTGATTTTTTTTTTTGTGTGTGTGTGTGTGTGTACCACATTGCTCATGTTGGAGGTGAGAAAACAAATCGCAAGAGTCAATTACTCCCTTCTACCATGTGGCTCACGGGGATCTAACTCAGTCCCTTGGGGCTGGTGGCAAGCACCCTCACCTCCTGATCCATACATTTTTTTTTTCTTTTTGAGACCTGGTCTCTCATCGACTTGAAACCGACCAGGCATGGCTGTGATGGTTGGGCAGCCAGCTTCAGGGATCTGTATGTCTCTACCAAGCCAGACACATAGTATAGGCATGTGCCAGCACGCCTGGTTTGTTCTGAGACCTAACGCAATTTCCTGTTTGAACGGACTCCCCGGCCCTCCTGACTTTCTTAAAAGGGCTTTCATGAGATAAAATCCGTTGGACATACAATTCACTCACTTGAAGTCATCAAAGAAATGGATGCTGGTCAGTGTATTTCCAACACCACTGCAGCTTTTGCTACTATTCATTTGAGAACGATTTTCTGTAATTAAAAAAAAAGATGCTCATTTTTATTTTTTATCTGTAGATGGTATTTTGCCTTCATGAACATCTGTGTACCACTGCAGCAGTACCTACAGAGGCCAGAAGAGGGCATCAGATTTCCTGAAATTAGAGTTGCAAATTGTGAGCTGCTGTGGAAGGAAGATCACTGGGTGCTCATCTCTCCAGCTGCAGTTTCTAATTTTTATCTCAGTAGATCTTTATCTCTAATCATTCTTTTGTAAATTTTAATACATTTATTTATCTGTGGTGGGACACACACACACACACACACACACACACACACACACACACACACACGCCACTATGCATGTATGGAAGTCAAGGACAGCTTGGTAGAGTCAGTTGTTTCTTTCCCCTGTGTGGGTCCTGTCACCAGGCTAAGAAAAGCGCCTTTGCCCCCTGAGCCATCTTGCTGGCCCTACTGCGACCTTCGGATGTACGGTCCACTCTGTTCCCTTTGTCTCTTCCTAGGAATCAGGGCTTCTAGTAACACTAGGTGGCCATCCTGGTGAGAGAGCGGAAGTGGATTCAGTGTGAAATGTTTGCTTCTCGAACTTCGCTTTGCCCGGTTCTGTTGCTTGGGAGTGTTTCCCCCTTAGCAAACTAGTCCCCTGGAGAGGACAAAGTCTCTGGTCAGATTCTGGAGGCCCAAGTTGGTGAGGTACACAAATCCTCGTAAAAGCTGTATGTTCCTGCTGGGTTGTAAAGGTTGTATGTTCTTCCTGGCGTCTGCTGCAGCAGCCTCTGGCTTCCAAGACTGAAGGAGATGGTCTACCCTAGGACTGGGTGTCTAAGGACAGATCCTAGGAGAGCTGTGCCCATCAGAGCCTGGGAACAAACAAGGTCTTGAGTAGTACTTACCATATGTCGGCAGAGCGCCTCTGCTAAGCACCCTTCCCCTGGGCGAGCAGATCTCTGGGAAGACCAAGTCTCTATCCAATGCTGTGACGTTGAGGGAGTGTGTAATGGTTGGCTTTAATTGTCAACTTCTCACAACCCAGAATCACCTGGGAAGGATTCTCAGTGAGGGACTGCCTAGATTAGGCTAGTCTGTGGGCAAGTTGTTGGGTCATTGTCTTGACTACCAGGAAGTCCCGCCCACTGTGGGTGGCACCAGTTCCTGGGCAGGGAACCCTGGGTTGCATAGGCATGGAAATAGTAAGGTTAGCACTGGGATGCATTAATTCTGCTCTCCATTCTTGTCTATGGGTGTGATGTGACTAGCTACTTCAAGTTCAAGCTACCTAGTCATCCCCATGGGGATGGATTGTAAGCCGGGATGGCGAACCAGATAAGTCCTGTGTCTTTTAAGTTGCTTTTTGTTGTTGTTTTCTGAGACAGGGTTTCTCTCTATAGCCCTGGCTCTCCTGGAACTCTCTCTCTGTAGACCAGGCTGGCCTTGAACTCTCAAAATCAGAGAATCACCTGCCTCTGCCTCCAGAGTGCTGGGATTAAGGGTGAGTGCTGCCATGCCCAGCTAAGAGTACATTCTGCTTTTGTAGGGGAACTGAGTTTGGTTCTCACTCTTTCACAGAACTCCACCTGCAGGGTATCTGACGTCCTCTCCTGGCTTCTAAGGAACCTGTACTCACGTGCACACAATTACACTCTCATGCACACACACACACACACACACCTACACACAGACACATGCTTCACACACACATACACACACACACACACACCTACATACATATACACACATACCTACACAGACACATGCTTCACACACACACACACACACAAACACACACACACACACACACACACACACACGCACGCACCTGCACACACACACCGACACACAGACACATGCTTCACACACACAGTCACCTACACACATATACACAAATACCTACCCCCCCCCACACCAACACACATACACACACACACACCTACAACACACATATACACATATACCTACACACAGACACATGCTTCACACACACACACACCCCTACACACAGACACACAGACAAATACATTAACTCACACACCTACACACAGACAGACAGACAGACAGACAGACAGACAGACAGACACACACACACACACACACACACACACACACAAATATAAAAGAAGAAATGATGTATTTGAGCCTGCAAGATGGATCATAGGGTGAAGGCTTTTGCTGCCCTGACTTGAATTCAACCCCAGGGACCTGAATGGTGGAAGGAGAGAACCAACTCCTGAAGTTTGTCCTCTGACCTCCACGTATGCACCCTGACATGCATGCAGGCATACACACCGAGAGAAAGAAAACAGATAAATAGATGTAATTAAAAAATGAGTGCATTTGGATCTGTGCCCAGGAACAATGGCATTGCCTTCTCTTTCTTCTCCACCCATCTTCATTGTGGGCCTCTCAGCAGGGAGCTGGCTGAGGACAGAGACAGCAAATCAGTAGATAAGTCCTGGGCCTTGGGCCGGCAAGATCAGGTAAAGACGCGTATCACACAAGACAGAGGACCTGAGTTCGATCCCTGGGATCCGTGTGGTCAAAAGAGAAGACTGACTGCAAAAAATGGTTCTGTGACTTCTACGCAATATGCCATGTCACACGGAGCCACAAACACGAGTCCTCACCATCGTCATCACCTCTCCTCCGTTTCTCACTGCAGGGGTCATTGTGGGAGCCATCGTGGGCGTCCTCCTGTTTTTCATCCTGGTGGGCCTCCTGATTTTCTTCCTGAAGAGGAGGTGAGACTTAAACAGGACTGGTACTTGGCTAGTGCGAGCCCTGGAGGGAAGATGGGGCTCAGGCTGGAGAGTCACATTCCCGTGTCTTTCTTCCAGAAGAAACAAGAGCCAGGAGAAGGAAGCACCCAAGGATCTGGTGTTCCGGTGAGTGTGGTCAGGAGAGCGTCTGAGGGAAGGTGTGGGGGGGGCTCGTTTGCTGCTCATGGGATAGGTCAGAGGGCAGAACCCAGGAGGCCTCTTGGAAGGGTTTGTGACCCCTGCAATGGACCACAACATCTCATTCATGGGGACCCAGCCCAGAGTGGATTCTTCTTTTTTTTTTCTTTAAACATTTTATGTATTTTTCTTCAAGAATTTCATACATATATGCGATGTGATTCCATCATATTTAACTTAATTTAAAATTTTATCTATGTGTGTCTGTGGAAGTTTCTGTCCCACAAGCTGATCCCACACAGAGGCTTAATATTAATTATAAATGCTCGGCCAGTAGCTCAGGCTTGTTACTAGCTGACTCTTACATTAAAATTAAACCATATTTCTTCTTCTTTTTTTTTTTTTTGTTTTGTTTTTCTGAGACAGGGTTTCTCTGTGGCTTTGGAGCCTGTCCTGGCACTTGCTCTGGAGACCAGGCTGGCCTCGAACTCACAGAGATCCGCCTGCCTCTGCCTCCCGAGTGCTGGGATTAAAGGCATGCACCACCAATGCCTGGAAACCATATTTCTTATCTATGCTTTGCCATGTGGCTTGGGTACCTTTTCTTAGAACGACATGCTCATCTTGCTTCTCCCTGCATCTGCTGGCGACTCCTCCGGCTCCGCCCTTCTTCATCCCTGTAAGACCCCGGGAAGCTCAGGCCTCCAGGGTCTCAGCCCAGGACCGCAGTCACCCCAATCACCAGGCAGATTCGAAAGCTTGATGCAAACTGCACAAGGCTTTATTGCTGTTTAACGAGCTAACTCCATGTTAGCTCGGGTCTTTCACCCACCCGCCATGGCGGATGGCTAGGAAAGACATCTCGAAGCATCTGCATAGAGATCTTGTAGGGCAGTGTAAGGGGAGTGTCTAGGGGTAAGCACAGGCTCAGGATTGGTGTGGCTCCAGGCTTGGAGGGCTTGCCCTGTGTTGATTGGCCAACTGGTTGTTATGGCCCATAGGCCCTCCCAGGGTGGTTGCTATGCTCTGTGCGTCATTGCTGTGTGCTTGTCTGTAAAGCACACCCAGAGCTGTAAAGCATAGCGCCACCAGCTAACTTCTGATTGGTTCCTTGTCACGAGGCAGGCATCTGACCTCCTAGTGACCAAGGCAAGGTCACACAAGCACGTGTTCGGCTGTTATGGCTGCTATGGCTGCTATGGCTGCTGAAATTGGGAGCTGGTTCCTTGAATCCCAGCATCCTTAGTTTGATTGCTCTGCCAATACTTCCCGCCTGGCTACCTGCCAGTCCTTTATTAACCAATGAGAGTAATGCGTATTGACAGTGTACGGGAGGGTTATTTCACAGCATATGTGAAATATGTGTTTTGCGGGCGTGTATGTCTGTCTGTTATTCGCAGTCTTGGTGCCTGAGGAGGCCAGAAGAGAGCATCAGATCCCATTAGAACTAGAGTTGCATACAGATGCTTGTGAGCGGCCGTGTGCGTGTGTGTGTGTGTGTGTGCGTGTGCGTGCGCGTGCGTGTGTGTGCGTGTGTGTCCTGGGGATTGAACCTGAGTCCTCGGGCCAGCCAGTCTCTTAACCACTGAGCACCCTTCCAGGCCCCTCCTCACTGTTTTACGTGTATTTATTGGTGTCCAAATACTACACAGTGCGCGTGAGGAGGTCAGGGGACCTCTTGTGTGAGGTGGCTCTCTCTCTTTCTACCCGTGGGTCTTGGGGATCAAACTCAACTTGTGTTCTAGCACCAGGAAGGGCTGAGAAGCAAGATAATGTAGATTATGCTCTATGTGTGGAGACAAAGCAAGAAGAGAGATTGAGGAACACACTAGACAGGGCATTAAAACTATGGGAGGGGGCCGGATGTGGTGGTGCAAGCCTTTAATCCCAGCACTCGGGAGGCAGAGGGATCTCTGTGAGTCTATAGAGGACAGCCAGGACTGTGAGGAGGAGGAGGAGCCAGGAGGAGGAGGAGGAAGGAGCAGGAGGAGGAGGGAGAGAAGTAGGAGGAGGGAGAACAGGAGGAGGTGAGCAAAGATCTAAACGAGCCGGAGGGGTTTGGGACAGTTTTAGGATGCCCTGTGATGTACCAGGAAGATGGGAAAGGAATGCCTGTTTCCAAACAGGGGTGAGTGACCCTTTCAGCTCAAAGGACTCAAACACAAGCGCGGGTTGATGAGTAAGAGAGTTAATTAGAGATGACTTACAGAACCTTGGATGCCTGTAGAAGGCTGCACTCCCGGAAAATCGCCATCATACCCGCATGGACCGCCAAGCTCCGAGTTTGGGACACGACCAGAACCGGGAGGATGCAAACCTAGGCCTTGCGCGCCACCGTGTGGGCAAACAGCAGAAGTGACTACAGGCTGCCCTAAAGAATGGTACACATAAAGCCAGACTCTGGGAGAGTTTGTGCATCCAGGTTTCTGCCAGGGATCCCGGCAGCCTGATAAAACTCCGTCCTTTTGCGTTATGGAAGTCTCAGGTAAAGGACAGATAAATGAGTTACTCTGGCTAGGACCGAGACCAGTCTCTGTACACGGGGCAAGGGCTCTCCCTCCAGAGGGACAGGCAAGTGCAAACACGCCGAGGTAGCCGCGCCCTGGGCGCATTGTGCACCTTTGGGATCGGGTGGTGTGAACGCAGGGAAGGGTGTTAGGGAGTGACGCCAGAGAGGGCGCAGGCGGAGTCTTACAGGAGCAAGCAAGGAGGTACTTCTGAGAGGGAAGTTTGGAGAGGGTTTTCTGTTTAAGGTTTTAATTTATTTTTTAAAAGATTTATGTATTTATTACGTATGCACTGTTCTGTCTGCACGTATGCCTGCAGGCCACAAGAGGGCACCAGATCTCATTACAGATGGCTGTGAGCCACCATGTGGTTGCTGGTGGGAATTGAACTCAGGACCTCTGGGAGAGTAGCCAGTGCTCTTAACCTCCGAGCCATCTCTTTAGTCCTTATTTTATTTTTTACGTGCAAGCGTGCCTTTCCTGTATTTATGTGCACCATGTGTGTGCAGTACCAGCAGAGGACAGAAGAGGGCGTTGGATCCCAAGAACTGGAGTCCCAGATGGTTATGAGTCATTATGTGGTTGCTGGGAGTCAAAGCCAGGACCTCAGGAAGAGCAGCCAGTGCTCTTAACTCCTGAGCTGTTTTGACAGCCCCATCCTTTTAAAGGCAGAATAATACTCCCCTGTATGGGTAGACTACACTTGGTTCATCCATTTGTTCACTGGTGATGGCTCTTGTTCTATTAAATGTTTTGTTGTTGTTGTTGTTGTTGTTGTTGTTGTTGTTTCGAGACAGGGTTTCTCTGTGTAGCTTTGGAGCTTATCCTGGCACTTGCTCTGGGGACCAGGCTGGCCTCGAACTCACAGAGATCCGCCTGCCTCTGCCTCCCGAGTGCTGGGATTAAAGGTGTATGCCACCAACGCCTGGTTCCATTAAATGTTTTAAATTACATTTATGGTGTTCATGCATGTGTGTGGTGTACAGGTGTGTGTGTGTGTGTGTGTGTGTGTGTGTGTGTGTGTGGTGTTTGTGTGTGTGTGTGTGTGTGTGAAGTAGTTGGTTCTGTCTTTCCACCATGTGTGTCCTAGACACCAAACTCAGGTAGTCTAGTTTATCTGTTAGTGACTTTGACCGCTGAGCCATCTTGCTGGCCCTTGTCCTATTATTTTAGACGCAAAGGTTTCATTATGTAGTCCAGGGTGGCCTTGAACTCCTGGTGCTCCCCTTGCCTCGGTGTCACAAACACTGAGTTTCTATTGTGGGTGACCATGCGTGGCTATTCACGGACGCTTATATTGCTTGCACCTTTGTGCTGTTGTGAACCACGCTGTTGTGAATGGTGGTGAGCCAATGACCTTTGAGATTCTCCTTTCGCTGGCAGATTTGCTCAGATGTGGCATTGCTGGATCAAAATCATTGTGACTCACTCTGTAGACCAGGCTGGCCTTGAACTCACAGAGACCAGCCTGCCTCTGCCTCCCAAATGCATGAGGCCTCATTTGCTTTCTTTCTTTCTTTTTGTTTATTTGCTTTTTTCATTTGCTTTCTTATTTCATGGAGTGTATATGATGTGTGGATCTGAGAAGACAACCCAAGGGCGTCAGTTCCCTCTTTCCAGCGTGTGGCTACTGAGGATGGAGTGCAAGCAATCCAACTCTGTGTTAGCAGCCTCTCCTTGCTGAGACATTAAAGCCGAACACAATGTGGAGTCAGAACTAGATTAATAGCAGATAGTTTATTAAGAAAGTACTCACACAACAGAGTCAGTGACCAGGTTTACACCAGATGCCTTCTAGTCTGCTCAGCCAGGCAGAAGAGAGAAAAGGGCCCACGTGTTCGCCTCCCTCTTACTTAAACCCTTGCTATTTCAGCAATACCTCTAAACAGAATTTTCCCCTACAAGACATCTTGCCAGCCTCAAGGTGCTTAAAGTCTTTATTTTATTTTATTTTATTTTACCCGTCTTCCCACCACAGCTTCCCAGGGGATATCCTAGCCAAAGACTTTGCTGACCATGTCAGGGAGAACGAGAAGGACAGCAACTATGGATTCTCCCAGGAGTATCAGGTGGGTGAGAACAGAGGCCTCAGAGGTGGTGCCCGCACACCCTGGCTTCCCAATCCCTTCTGGGTTGCATTTGAACACTGTGTCATCTCTCCAGCCCTTGACTTTATTGGTTTGTTTATTTCTATTTTATGGGTATGGGTGTTTTGTTTGCTTATATGTGGGTGTCCCATGTATATGCAATGCCTACAGAGGCCACAAGAGGGCATTGGATCCTCTGCAACTGAGTTGCAGATGGTTTTGAGAAGCCATGTGGTTGCCGGGAATTGAACCAGAGTCCCTTGTTCTTTTTTTTCTATCTATCTATCTATCTATCTATCTATCTATCTATCTATCTTTTGGGTTTCCCAAGACAGGGTTTCTCTGTGTAGCTTTGAAGGCTGTCCTGGAATTCACTCTGTAGACCAGGCTGACTTTGAACTGACTTTGATCCGCCTGCCTCTGCCTCCCAAGTGCTGGGACTAAAGGGGTGTGCACAATTACCGCCTGATGATAACTTGGTTTAAGCACAAGGACACCCTGACACCTTACCCAGGGCATCTGTCTGAGGAAGCCCCCAGCTTCCCCTAAATCCTCACAAGTACCCCCAATGTTTGTGAGTGGCACAGAGTCTCAAGATTCAATGGGTAAACAGAGGAGGGCCACGTGGAGTCGTGAGGGCGTTGGAGGAAGGCAAAGAAAATCCAGCACCTTGAACCTCTTCTCTGTCTCTCTCTGCCTCTAGCAATTGAGTCTGGAGGGCCAAGGCCAGTCGCAGTCGGCAGCATTGGCTCCAGAGAACACATCCAAGAACCGCTACAAGAATGTCCTGCCCTGTGAGTGTCTGCTATTGGTCACCATCCTCTGCCTCCCGGTGGAGTCTGCCACAACCCCATTCCTATGCTCTCTCTCTCTCTCTCTCTCTCTCTCTCTCTCTCTCTCTCGTATGTGTGTGTGTGATCCATGTTTGCATAGATCAGTATGTATTTATTTTTGTTTTGTTTTTCGAGACAGGGTTTCTCTGTATAGCTTTGGAGCCTATCCTGGAACTCACTCTAGACCAGGCTGGCCTCGAACTCACAGAGATCCACCTGCCTCTGCCTCCCGAGTGCTGGGATTAAAGGCATGCACCACCAACGCCTGGCCACTTTAAATTTTATTTATATATTTATTTCTTTATTTTGTGTGTGTGTGTGTGTGTGTGTGTGTGTGTGTGTGTGTTGTATACAACTGTGCCCACAGAGACCAATAGTTTTGGACCGACTGGAGCTGAGTTCCTGGTGGGAACCCAACGTGGGTTCTGGGAACTGAACTAATTTACTCTGCAACAGCAGCAGATGTTCTTTTCTGGCACCATTCATTTTTTCACAGTATTTATTTATTTATTTATTTATTGTGTGGTGGTGTGTGCCACAGCAAATTGTGGAGGTCAGAGGATGGCCAGTTCTTTCCTTCCACCACGTGAGGACCGGAATCAAACTCAGTCTGTCAGGTTGGGTGGAAAGTGCCTTTACCTGCTGAGCTATTTATTTTTTTAATCTTTCCAGACAAGATTTCTTTGTGTAGCCCTGGCTGTTCTGGAACTGGCTCTGGAGACCAGGCTGGTCTCGAACTCATGGAGATCCACCTGCCTCTGCCTCCCGAGTGCTGGGATTAAAGGTGTGCACCACCACTGCCCGGCTCTCACAGCTCTCTTTTCATTGCCGATGCTTCTGTGTTCTCCTAGATGACTGGTCCCGGGTGCCCCTGAAGCCCCTCGGGGAGGAACCAGGCTCCGACTATATCAACGCTAGCTTCATGCCTGTAAGCTGGCAGTGGTGGTGGTGGCAGTGGGGGGGACACTCAGTCACTCAGTGAGCCTGGAGAGACAAAGAGCTGAGGGGGCGGTGATCATCTGATGGCCTCCCCTTGACATGGCTGTCTTCCTCAACCAGGGTCTCTGGAGCCCCAAGGAATTCATTGCAACCCAGGGTCCCCTGCCTCACACTGTGGGTGACTTCTGGCGGATGGTGTGGGAGCAGCAGAGCCACACCCTGGTCATGCTGACCAACTGCATGGAGTCTGGACGGGTGAGAAGAGATCTCTGTCCTGAGCACCAACCCTTGACCTACCCCACCTGGACACTGACTCAGTCCAGTCCCTTGTACACACCTCTGCGTTTCTCCAGTAATAACCCCAGCCATCTTTCAACATGGACCTGGCCCCTCCCCTGCACCTTCATAATGCCCATGGATCTCTCTCTCTCTCTCTCTCTCTCCCTCCCTCCCTCCCTCCCTCCCTCCCTCCTTCCCTCTCTCTCTCTCTCTCTCTCTCTCTCTCTCTCTTTTGTTTGTGTGTGTGTGTGTGTGTGTGTGTGTGTGTGTGTGTGTGTGTGCACGCGCATGCGCGCGCGCGCGCGCGCGCGTGTCTTGGTCCGTGTTCTGCTACTGTGAGGGAATGCCACAGACGGGATATTTTATACAGAACCGAGGTCCATGTGTCTTATGCTTCTGGAGGGTGGGAAGTTCAGGAGCATGAAGCTGGCATCTGGGGAGGGAAGGGGCCTCCTCCAGCATCTTGACAAGACGGAGAGTACCACGTGGTGAGGCACAGTCAGCGTGCCAGCTCAGTTCCCTTCCTCGTCATTTACCATCATGAATATCATCTTGAGGGCCCTACTCATAGGCACACACAGACATATTCACTCCTCACAGTGCGCACACACACACACACTCACACACACACTCACACACACTCTCACACACACACACTCTCACACACACTCATACACACACTCACACACACATGCTCATACACACTCACACACACATTCACACACTCACACACACACACTCATACACACACTCACACACACACTCATACACACATACTTATACACACACTCACACACACACTCACACACTCATACACGCACACTCATACACACACAGACACACACACTCATACACACACACACACTCACACTCACACACTCATACACGCACACTCATACACACACAGACACACACACTCATACACACACACACTCACACTCACACACTCATACACGCACACTCATACACACACACACACTCACACACTCATACACGCACACTCATACACACACAGACACACAGACACACACTCACACTCACACACACTCACACACTCATACACACACTCACACACACACTCACACACACTCACACACTCATACACGCACACTCATACACACACAGACACACACACACTCATACACACACACACACACACACACCACACACACTCATACACAACCCTGTTCTCTGTTTTCTGACTGTCCCTGTCTCCCTGCCCAGGTGAAGTGTGAGCATTACTGGCCTCTGGATTCTCAACCCTGCACCTACGGGCAATTGCAGGTGACCCTGTTGAATGAGGAGGTGAAGGAGAGCTGGGCAGTGAGGGATCTCCAGCTCTTCCATGTGAGTCCCTTCAACCCCGCCCGGAACTCCTCAAGAAGCCTCCCCTGCAGTGTGTAGACCAGACTCTCCTGTTAGGCATAGAAACTCCTGGAGTCTCTACACTCCCCCTCCTCAGCCCTCATCTCCTCCCAGGTGAAAGAACAGCAGTCTCTCTCTGTGCGCCAATTCCACTACCTGGCCTGGCCAGATCATGGAGTTCCTTACTCCCCAGACCCCTTGTTGGCTTTCCAAAAGATGCTTCGGCAGTGGTTGGACCAGACCATGGATGGAGGTCTTCCCATTGTGCACTGCAGGTGGGTACTACCCTGGAAGTCTCTCCATTGGGGAGTTCTTAGAATCCACCACAGACATCCATACATACACATAATTAAAAGTAAATAGACCCTTTAAAAAGCAATTAGGGGCTGGACATGGAAGCACACACCTGTAATCACACACACTCAGGAGGCAGAGGCAGGCAGATCTCTTAAGTTCTAGGCAAGCCTGGTCTACAGAGCGAATTCCAGGAGACAGCCAGGGCTACACAGAGAAGCCCTGCTTTGAAAAAACCAAAACCAAACAACAACAGCAAACCCAAAACCAATTTGGTTAGGAGTTCCTCCTTCGAATTTCAGTTCCAGAGCTGTTATTAGCTGCACGCCCTGGCACACATGACTCCCCTTTCCTCAGTTTTCATGTTGCCATGTGTAAAATGGGTGGGCTGATATAGCCCATTTTCATGCCTGTCAGCAGTGAAAAGATCAAGCTGAGTTCACCGGAACACGGCCGACACATGCAGAAAAATTAGTCTCTGTGCCTCACAGTCCCCACTTAAACTGCGGTTTGTTGAGTGTCCCACTTTTTGGGTGGTCCAAAGCCATATGAACTCAGCTAAGAACTCCAGACTGCCCTCCCCTCTACGGGCCTGACCCCTGTCTTGTCCCTTGCTTAGTGCTGGTGTGGGCCGGACGGGCACCTTCATTGCGCTGGACGTCCTGCTCCGACGGCTGGACTGTGAGGGGCTGGTGGGTCCCCTCAGCTTCTTGAAGAAGATGAGAGAGAGCCGGCCACTGATGGTGCAGACAGAGGTGAGGGGCTCTAAGGAGACGTGAGCATGGTTGGGGGGGGATGAGGGACCCTTTGGGGACAGTTGCTCATTCCTGTGAACCTCCCCAGGCCCAGTATGTATTCCTCCACCAGTGTATCCTGAAATCCCTCCAGAGTTCATCTGGAAAGGAGGCAACCTATGAGAAAGTGGCAAATGTCGTCTACGAGAATGTAGCTGCCATCAGAGCCCACAAGTCTGAGGTCTCAGCTACTGGGTTCTGAGCCTACACACAGAAATATACTCAGGCTGGATATAGACTCCCTGCTGGAGCCCAGACACCTAGACCTCCAAGAGACCTGAGGATTGGAGTCCCGGCCTCCCCAGCACACTGGAAAGCCATCTCCTGTTGTTCAAAGACAGGATGGGATTGATGTACTTGAACCATGAGCCCTGTGGGAGCTGGGAGCCCGAGGACAGGGGTGACAAGGGGGATTTCCTGTTCTTTGAGTGGAGGTGGCTGTGGTTGGGGTATCCAGGGTCCCAAAGAAATAGGCTGGAACCTGGATTCAGAAGAAAGAATCAGGGTCTGGAGGTCTGCTACCTGAGGAACAAGGGCAGGCAGGTACCTGTCCCCCCCCCCCTTATTTCAGAAACCAAGCCAGTCTCCATGAATTGGAGGCTGAAGGAGGAGTCCCTTTGCTTGTGGTCTCCGTACAACCCATGCCAGCACGTTCTTCTTTCTGTCTACGTAATTTATTTTACTATTCTCCCTAAGGTAGGCTTTTGTCTCTGGAGACAATACTGGGGTAGAAGAGGGGGTTTCAGATCATAACACCTGAACAAACATGTATGAAGGGAACTTGAAGGGTCCATTATATTCCACCACCACCCTAAAAAAAATAAACAAACAAACAAAAAAAACAAAACAGAACTGGGGCTGGAAGGATAGCAGATATCTCAGTTGGAAAATGCTTGCTTTGTAAACATGGGAACCTGAGTTTGAGCCCCCAGAAACCATGTGGAAAAAGCTGGGTGTGGTGGGACTTGCTTGAAGAGGCAGAAGTGAGGAGGCAGAGATAGACACATCCCCGGCCGGGCTTGACGGCCAGCCAGCCTAGTCTACTTGGTATGTTCTGGGCCAATGAGACCGTCTCTCAAGACAAGGTGGACAGGGACACTGAGGTGGCTCAGCTGGAAAAGACCCTTCCTCTAACGACTGGTGACCTGAGTTCAATCCCCAGGAAGCCACATGGCTGTAGGAGAGAGCCAGCGCCTTCAAACTGTCTTTTGACCTTCACATGCCCACTCCCCCACACAAATAAATAAACGTTATTTAAGTTTTTAAAAGGTGGATGGCACCTGAAGGAAAACATGCAAAGTTGTCTTCTGACCTTCACACACACGCACACACACACACACACACACACACACGAACACACGTGCGCACGCGCGTGCCCACACACATACACAGGTTCGCGCGGCGAGGGCTGAGGTACAGACCTCTGTTGGCTGCTGCCTGGGATGCAAGGCTTCGCTCCTGGGGTTGGTTAAGCCGAAGCGATGTCTAAGAGCAGAAACGCTGGAGGCTCCTATTCGTTGCCTGGAGAATCTGGGTAGCTGAGTACTTGGAACTCTAGAGGGGTTTCTCAGGGATCCTAAAACCGAGTGTTCTGGAATCCAGTTATTTTGCATTGTAAAAAAAAAAGTCTGGTGTGTGTGTGTGTGTGTGTGTGTGTGTGTGTGTGTGTGTCTTGCGGGGGCCGGTGCTCAGTGTAGATGTCCGATGACTTAGCCAGACGTCAGAACATTCTAGGGTACTAAGATCAACGTACGTGGGCGCCATGGTGGTTCTCGGGTGTGGCGGGGCCGAGGGGCGGAGCAGGGCGTTCTCCTTTCTCCGGGGCAGAACACGCACGCACACATATGCACACATCCATACACACGCGCACACACACACGCACACACACACAGGGGCGCAGGCACCAGCCTGGCTGGACTCAGCCGCGCCCCCACCCCGCCGAGCTAGATCAGCACCGGGGACAGCGCCATCCGCCCACGTGCTGGGGGCGGGGTCCCGGCAGCCCACGACTCCCGGCGCCTCCAGGAGGGTCCTGTGCAAGCCACCTAGCAGGTAGGAGCTGCTGGGACCCTCTGTCCCGGCCGCATCCTCAGTCCGGGTCGCAGAGGGGACCCAGGTGTGTGGGAGGGGGAGGCGGCGGGAGGGGTGCGTCCTGGGTGGAGGGATGCTGGCAAGGATCAGCTCTGAGCAGCAGGTTAGAAGCCCCCACCCGGGAGATTGCTGGGTGGCCAGGAGACAGAGACAGGTGTGGAGACAAAGGGAGCAGGTTGGCAGGCAGAGACCAAGAGAGACCCGGGCCAGACAACAGAGGGCAGCAGAGACGCGGACCGGAGAAGGATGCAGGGGACCACCATAGGGAAGGCGTCCACCTGGGCTCTAGAGAGAAGTGGGGGCCGACTAGGTCACGAGAACAGGTGTGCAGACAGAGTCGGGGGGCGCGCGCGAGGCCCGTGAGCAAGAGGATCTGGGGGGGCCCAACAGAGGTGCCGGGGCCAGGGTCCCCCGCTTGGCCAGCAGGAGCGGCGGTGCCAGGGGTCCCATGCGGAGGGAGGAGCCGCTGTGGATGCACAGACTCCAGGCCGCCCTCCACCACCCTCGCTGGGCCGCGGGATCCCGGTCCAGGGTCCCCTGCACCGGCACCGCCCGGGCTTCGTTTCCTTTCCGTGCGTCAGTCCCTCCCGTTGTCTTGGCAACAGGCTCGTTGCCCAGCAACCAGCCTTGCTATCACCCTGCCTGGAGCCCGGCGGTCTCTCTGGGCAACGGTGGTCTGCGGGTTCCCACGCCTGCCTTCACCCGCTTCCGGTTCAAGCCCTTGGGAAGGGAAGAGGCAGAAGAGGGTGTTTGGGGGGGGGATGTCTGCAGAGAGGGGACGTCCCTTTGGGATGGAGCTGGGTCCCCCCAAAGCCAGCCCTCGGCCTGGAAAGGCTGAGATGAACTCCCAGTGTGCACCGAGAGTCTCTGATGGGCGGAAAACTCACTGGATGTTTGGGGTAGGAGTGGGGGGTTAGGGTGCTTGGGAACCTCTGCAGGAAGCACCGCAGGAACCCGACGCCATGTTCCCGGAACCCCCAACCCCGGGGTCTCCAGCGCCTGAGACACCTCCAGATTCGAGCCGCATCAGGCACGGCGCAGGTGAGAAAACCCAGCGCCAGCAGAAAGCGGGGCTGGATCCCAAGGGGCGGGACTCAGATGCAAAGGCTCGGGTTGGTGGGCTGGAAAATCCGGCAGGGATCGTCGGTCAGTATCCCAGGCTAGAATCTGAAACTCTGAAAAAGAGAGACAGGTCTTCGAGGAAAACCGTCAGTGGATCAAGGGTGGGGCATGGAATGGGAATTACAAATGGGAGAATGGAAACCGAGACCCAGGGGCGAGCAAAGCTTCTTCTTCCAAAAGCAATAGGAGTTAAGCAGAGATCAAAACGGGTGTAGAGACGTCAGGGCTGCCAGGCAGCGAATCGTGGGTTAGAGCATCAACTGAGCTTTACAGGTGAGACTGGTTGGAAGGAAAACCTGGGCTTACACTAAACGGAATTGGCTGCAGGGAAAACCAGGCTAAGATTCAAGCTGCCATCCGGAATCGAACCTGAGCCGGCCAGCCAGCTTTTCCAGAGCTTTGATGTATGTTGTGTCCACTTTTCTGCAGTACCTGCCTGGGTCCTGGCCACCATCGTGCTGGGCTCAGGCCTTCTGGTCTTCAGCAGCTGTTTCTGTCTCTACCGGAAGCGCTGCCGGAGACGAATGGGCAAGAAGAGCCAGGCCCAAGCCCAAGTCCATCTTCAGGAAGTGAAGGAGCTGGGCCGGAGCTACATAGACAAGGTGTGACTTGGACAGGTTCCCGACCCTTCGCACACCCCTGCTCCCCGCAGTGTCCCCAGCTATCCTCTGTCTTTGGTCCCTTCACTCCTTAATCCCTCTTTGTCCACTGGATTCTGGGGATCAGAGCTAGGAACAACTCTCCTGTCTGAGCTGGGTGTGATGGTGCATATGTGTAATCCCAGCACGTGGGGAGGCTGAGACAGTAGGGGATGCTGTGAGTTCAAAGTCAGCCAGAGCTATATGGTACCTGCAATGCCAGACCTTGTCTCACGAAACACAGCAAAACAAAACAAATCGGAGCTGAGAAGCCGGCTTGGTGGTTAAGAGCACCTGCTACTCTTGCAGAGGACACGGGTTCAGCGGCTCACATCCACCTGAAGCTACAGTTCTAGGAGACCCAATACCTCTTCTGACTTCTGTGGGTGCCAAGCACACGTGTGTCGCACATACATACATGTAGGCAAAATACTCATACACATAAAGTAAATAAATCCGTAAAACAAAATGAAACAAAAAAACACGCAGGAGGCAAAATGGTTGCTAAGAAGCCTGAGGGTCAGGGTTCTGATCCCTTACCCATTCAAAAGCTGGGCGTGGCCGTGCACGCCTATAGCTCCTGCGTTGGGGGTGGGGAGAGGGTAGGGTTCCAGGACATGTTCCAGGAACTCCAGGGCCAGCCAATCTAGGGGAAATGATAAACTCTCGGTTGAGTGAGAGTCTCAAAAAATAAGGTGGAGAGTAAGAGAGAGAAGCATCCAAAGTTGACCTCTGACCTTCACACACAGGCACAGGAATAGATGAGAATACAGAGATACACAGGCACACACACACACACACACACACACACACACACACACACACACGCATGCACGCACACTCCTATCTACAGCCACACTACCCTAAATATTATGGAGAAGTAATATACTCAGGATGCCGTCATATGCAGGGCACTATCAGACATTGTGGTATTGACAACCCAGATGGTCAGAGGGAGTCCCCTGGTGGAGGTGGCTTTTGTGGCTAGACCAAAACAACAGAGTTAGCTGAGAGCCAGGACAAGAACATTCTACTCAAAGGAAGAGCGGGTATTGAGGACTTGGTGATTGCTTCTTGAGGTGAGTCAACAGAGAGTTGCTCACAGTGCTCCATGGTAAGGCGTCTGGAAGGCTGAGCACCCTCCCTGTAATGAGGGCAAATGAGCCTGTAATGAGCGGTTCTTTGTCCCGGCAGGGTCCCGCTGCCCTTGAGAGCCCCAAATAACACACAAGACTTACATTAATTATAAAACTGTTGGCCGGTGGCTTGGGCTTCTTATTGGCTAGCTCTGTCTTAATTATTAACCCGTTTCTTTTAATCTCTGTATCTCCATGTGGTCTTGGCTTACCGGAGAAGGGTCCTGAACCTCTTACTCCTATGCGGTTTATTTGGCGACTGACTCTGCCTACATTTCCCAGAATTCTCCTTATCTCCTAGTCCTGCCTATCTCCCTGTCTCTATTGGCCACAGTGTTTTTTTATTCATCATAAGACAAACTTATATACAGAAGGACATCCCCCAACGTGAGCCCTACTGTAGTGTTTGTCCAAGAAGGGGACAGGGACCTGGGAATGTAGCTCAGCTGGCTGAGTGATTTCCTGGTGTGTGCGAAGTCCAAGGTCAATCCCCTGCACCACACAAACCAGGCATGGTAGTGCATGTCCGTAACCCCAGATCTTGGGAGGTGGAGGGAGGAGGATCCAGAAATTCAAGGTTATCCATGGTTACATAGCAAGTTGGAGGCCAACCTGGGCTAAATGACAGCATGTTTGAGAGACAGACAGACAGACAGACACAGAGAGAGACCCAGTGTATATGTCATGTATGTGCATGAATGGACACACACACACACACACACACACACACACACACACACAGAGGAAAAGTCATGGATGACTTAGACTGATCCTTCAAATATAAAAGCCTAGGGGCTATGGAGAGATGTCTCAGTGGTTAAGAGCACTTGCTCCTCTTCCAGAGGACCAAGTTCTGTCCCCAGCACCTGTGTAGGATGGCTCACAACACCTGTAACTCCAGCTCCAGGGTATCCAATGCCTCTGGCTCCCATGGGCACAGGCACTCATATGCACATATCTGCATAAAGACACATGCCTCCACATAATTTAAGATATATATATATATATATATATATATATATATATATACAAGTATTCAGGTGGTGGTGGCGCACACCTTTAATCCCAGCACTCGGGAGGCAGAGGCAGGTGGATCTCCGTGAGTTCGAGACCAGCCTGGTCTACATGAGCTAGTTCCAGGACAGGCTCGAAAGCTTTTCAAGACAAGAAATCCTGTCTTGAAAAAAAATAATCAAGTATTAAACAATTAAAAGGCTATGGTAGAATCTGGCCTCTGAGTGCAGAGTGGAATGCAGGCCAGGCAGCCTTGGGTTTCCAGCCCCGGGGACCATTTTTTCATCTGTGTGAGCCTCCAGTTCAAGGCAATCAGCTCATATCTCTCCTTTTTTCTCAACAAGTAGCTGTTATTATAATTATTACCTACAGGGATTCTTTTTGGGGTCCCGGAACAACCCAGCCTCCATTCCTGTCCCTTAAGTAGGTGATTTCAAAGGCCATCTATGTCAGAATCACCTCCAACTTGGTTGCAATGTAAATTTTGGATGCAATGTCACTAGACCTAGTGAATCAGAACACCTAACAAGGCGACCTCGGTATTTTGCCACTCATCTGTGATGGAGACTTCACTTTGAGAATCTATGGCCTAGGTTAAAAAAAAACTTACATGCTAAATGTTAAGCCCATGGTAAATATCTCCTTTGTATTTTCCTGTTGCAAGATCAAAGGTGGCAATTTGTTCTGTTATCCCAATACATTCATTAGGACATGTAGGCATGAAACAGTCCCAGAGTGTATCTCACAATATCTATTCCCATAGCAGACATCACTAATCAAATGCTGACAGATAATTTGCCTTTCTGTTACCATATCTTGTTCCAGACATTACCAATCAAACAAGTTTAGATAAGAGGGTTTCCGAGCCTGGAAGGTACTAGTTTCGGGGGAAGACTCTACCTTCTTGCTCCTGGCTTTCCAGGTTCAGCCTGAAATAGAGGAGCTGGACCCCTCACCATCCATGCCAGGACAGCAGGTATCAGACAAGCACCAGCTGGGACGACTGCAGTATTCATTGGATTATGACTTCCAGACTGGCCAGGTGGGTGTGAGGGAGAGGAAAAAAATGCTTTGGAAGCGGGAGGGTCCCAGGGGCTCCAGCCCTCCCTTCGTAGTGGAGACCCTGGCAGTGAGGCTGAAACGAGAGTCCCTCATCGGTGTCTGGACACCTGCAGCTCCTGGTGGGGATCTTGCAAGCCGAAGGACTGGCAGCGTTGGACCTAGGAGGTACCTCGGACCCCTACGTTAGTGTCTATCTGCTGCCAGACAAGCGGAGGCGGCATGAGACCAAGGTGCACCGGCAGACCCTGAATCCACACTTTGGGGAGACCTTCGCCTTCAAGGTGAGTTCCCGTTGTCATTACCCCCACGGTCCTCAGCCTGCCTCTAGTCCCTGGAACGCCAAAGACTGGCCCCTGGAAGCTTTCCCTGGAAGAAGACCCAGCTCAGATGACAGCTGCCAGCTTGTGTGTGCATCGCGGGTGGGAAGCTGCTCCTTGGGACCTGGAGTTATCCTTGGGAACACTGTCCATGCCTGGGCGGTCTGCTGCCTTGGTCCTTGGACGCGCCTTTTTGTGTTTTGCTAACACATGGGTCTCCCTGGAACCTCACCGCCCCATGTTGTGGCGTGTTTGTGCACGGTGTGACGATGCGTCACTGTGGCTGGTTTAATAAAGAGCTGGATGGCCGATAGCTAGGCGGGAGGAGGTGGGGGGTGTCCTTCTGGGGACACAGAGGACTCTGGGAAAAGAGAAAGGCGATGCTAGCCAGGCAGGGAGAGGAAGCAGGATGTGCAAGATGGAAAGGAGGTAATGCCGCGTGGCGGAACGTAATCTAATATAAATGAGGTTAATTTAAGTTATAATAGCTGGTTGAGACAAGCCTGAGCTGAAGGCCGGGCCTTCGTAACTAATAAGAAGTGTCTGTGTCATTAGTTGGGAGCTGGCAGCCCAGGGAAATATCTGTCTACACTATAATGTTCTATCCCCAGGGAAATATCTGTCTACACTATAATGTTCTATCCACCACGTCTCTGACTTCCCGCCCTCCCCTTTGTGTTTCCTTCCACCAGGTCCCCTACGTGGAACTCGGGGGCAGAGTGCTGGTCATGGCGGTGTACGACTTCGACCGCTTCTCCCGCAACGATGCCATCGGGGAGGTGCGGGTGCCCATGAGTTCCGTGAACCTGGGGCGGCCGGTGCAGGCCTGGAGAGAGCTGCAGGTGGCACCCAGAGAGGAGGTGAGCATCGCACCCCCCCATTCCTCCTCTGGACCAATGAAATCACAGACTTTCCAGTCCTTCAAGTCTGCAAGCCCCCCCCTTTTTTTTTGCTCAGGTGCCAGGAGGCGAGCTTCCTGCCTCCGGGGAATATATTGACATCCCTGGTGCCTGACTCTGGGCCATTTTATTCCAAAGTGGGCCAGCGAGGGGCAGCGGCCCAATTTGGGTGATAGGTTCCATTCCTCCTTTTAGCAGGAGAAACTAGGGGACATCTGCTTCTCTCTCCGCTATGTCCCCACGGCTGGAAAGCTCACCGTCATTGTCCTGGAAGCTAAAAACCTGAAGAAGATGGATGTAGGCGGGCTCTCAGGTGTGTGTGAAACAAAAAGTGATGTTAGGTGTGTGTGTGTGTGTGTGTGTGTGTGTGTGTGTGTGTGTGTGTCGTAGTCATAGAGACTATGATAAACAGAAAACCTGGGAGGAGGAAAAAGCTTATTTAATCTTACAACTCTTGTGTCCCATTTCATCACTGATGGAGGTCAGGGCAGGAACTCAAGCAGAGCAGGAACCTGGAGGCAGGAGCTGATGCGGAGGGGCAGAGAGGAGCGCAGCTTACTGGCTTGCTCCCCATGGCTGCTTCTTATATATCCAGGGCCATTTGTTCAGGGTTGACGCTACCCACAGTGGACTAGCCCCCCCCCCCCACATCAAACCCCTAATTAAGAAAACGCCCCATTGTCTTGCCTGCAGGCCAATATCATGGAGACATTGTCTCATTTTTGGTTCACTCTTCTCAGATAACTTGTAGCAGAGTAACGAAAACAACAACAAACACCAACCAAGACATGGGTGTGTGTTTGCCTAAGGGTGCTGACAGCTTCTTGACTGGGGGGGGGTCTCATAGGGGATAGCAGAACCCCATACTGCTGTGAGAGAATACAAAACTGGATGTATCCAGAAAGGGGGAATTTGAGGGGTGCATGGGGGTCTAACCCAACAGTGGGCAGTTAAAGGGTGCTCTTCTTTGCCCCAGATCCCTATGTTAAGGTACACCTGCTTCAGGGAGGCAAGAAGGTTCGGAAGAAGAAAACCACCATTAAGAAGAACACCCTGAACCCCTATTACAACGAGGCCTTCAGCTTCGAGGTGCCCTGTGACCAAGTGCAGGTGAGTGCGGCCAGGCCCCTGCTTCCACCACAGGAGACCCCCAGGCATGGTCGTGGCAAAGGGAAAGGGGCCTGGGGGTCCCTGAAGAAACCAGATCCTGTTCACTTCCATTTCATTCTCTGGAGACCAGGAGGCCTGACCTTAAAACCTGGCCATGGGCATGTTCTCCCCCAAGTAAGACTTGCAGTGTGGACAGCCCCGCCCCCAACAAGCTCAGACCT
The DNA here is from genome assembly GCF_003668045.3 of Cricetulus griseus. Lineage (NCBI taxonomy): Eukaryota > Metazoa > Chordata > Mammalia > Rodentia > Cricetidae > Cricetulus > Cricetulus griseus. The sequence continues at coordinate 23,225,005 of NC_048602.1, read as the reverse complement.
TCCAGTTCTTATATAGAAAAGCCTTTATGGGTTCCGGCACCCCTGTCAAGGACATGCCTGGTTGTCCCTTTTCTGAGCCCTGCTCTCTAAGGTGGTGCCTACCAAGCCCTGGACAACGGGTCCTGTGGGTTTATCTCTGCAGAAGGTCGTTTTCAGCAGGGTGTTATGGCCCACGCTTTTGATCCCAGCACTCTATAGGCAGAGGCAGGAGGATCTCTGTGAGTTCGAGGCCAGCCTGGTCTCCAGAGCGAGTTCTGGGCCAGGCAGAGCTATATAGTGAGGCTTTCTCTAAAGTAGAAAAAGGAAAGACAGGAAGAATTTCCTTTTCAAAGGAACAAAAGTTCCTGGGCACCTTTTCGTCTTTTCCAACTGCCACTCCTCCCTGCCCCAAACTCCTGAGGCCATATCCCTTTATAGCCTGGTCGCTGGAAGAGAATGTCCTTGGCAATGACCCCTGCGCCTCTCTCCACGCCTCCATCCTTCACCCTCCTGTCTCCCTTTCCCCCCCACCCACTCCAGAAAGTCCAGGTGGAGCTGACTGTATTGGACTATGACAAGCTGGGCAAGAATGAGGCCATCGGGAGAGTGGCGGTGGGCGCGGCAGTCGGTGGGGCTGGCCTAAGGCACTGGGCTGACATGTTGGCCAACCCCAGGCGACCCATTGCCCAGTGGCACTCCCTGCGCCCCCCTGACCGAGCCAGGCCAGTGCCTGCACCCTGATCCCCATCAAGCAAGAGCCTGACCCCAGCCCCCTGGCTCCCAGCCCCTTACAGCTCTCCCCACATTGCCTCTCCCGACTCCACAGACATCGTGTCCATTCCTACCTCCACACTGGGAACGTTTTCAACTCCCAGCGCCACTCCCATCCCCAGAAACCACAGGGGTCCTGCGGGGAGGTGGTTAAGTCTGGCGTCCCCTGCCCCAGGGTCCTACCGTCTGCTTTGACAATCAGCTGAGAAGCCTGTTATCTCCTTTCTCCTAATCTCTTAGCTCTTCCCACGCAGCTTGAGCCCTGTACTGCTCCTGGGGCCAAATAAACACTCAGCGGCTTTGAAGCTCAGGCCTGGTGCTCCTTGATGGGTGTGGGGGGAGCGGAGGGTGCGGGGCACAGGGCACAGCGGCAGGCACCAAAAATGATGCTCACTTCCAGAGTAACACTGAACACCCTGGACACCCACCCAGGGAAACCCACCCACTCACCTACCACCAACCCATTCACACAGGTTTCCATTCTTCCCTTGAACCTTGGTTTCCTCATAAGAAGAAAAAAAAAGTTGTCATGGTAATACTACCTATTGTGTAACCGCTGTGAGGAATCAGAAAGAATCCACTTAGCCATGAATTAGTCCATGTGGTCACCAGCCAGGTAAAAGTTGGACCACTGAGCCACACCCCCAGCCCCTCACTGGGGGATTCTAGGCAGGGGTTCTACCACTGAGCCACGCCCCCAGCCCCTCACTGGGGGATTCTAGGCAGGGGTTCTACCACTGAGCCACGCCCCCAGCCCCTCACTGGGGGATTCTAAGCAGGGGCTCTACCACTGAGCCACGCCCCCAGCCCCTCACTGGGGGATTCTAGGCAGGGGCTCTACCGCTGAGCCACGCCCCCAGCCCCTCACTGGGGGATTCTAAGCAGGGGCTCTACCATTGATCCTCACCCTTAGCCATCTTTTTACCTAAATTGCCCAGGCTCTCCCTAAATCACTTTATAGCCTAGGCAGGCATTAAAGTTGTCGTCCTCCTGCCTCATCGTCCCTAGTATCTGAGAACACAGGCCCGCAACACCAGGTCCCTGTGCACATGGATTTTCATGCTCATCCTTCTACTTTCTCTCTTTCCTCCCCCCCCTCACTTCCACCTCACTCTCCCTGAGGTCTTCTGTGTATAGCCACTGTTGACGTGTGGACCAAGAAGAGACACAAGCCCAGACTTTACTCCTCACGACTTACTCTTAACAAGGACACAAAGTAGGTAAATTTCCAACTGAAATCTCCAGAAAGCCCATGACCATGCCACCCTGAAGTCTCAAGAGCCCATGGCCGTCCTACACTCACGTCTCCGGAGAATCTATGGTGACGCCGTCCTCGAGCACCCGAGCTTACCTCCGATAAGGCAGTTCCTTTAGGAAAAGCCAGTGGTACCCATTCCCTCCCTCTTTCAATACAAGTCGCTTCCCATCCTATTTCTGGGAGGACAACTGCTTAACCATCTTCATCTCTCCCCAGGCAGGGTCTGGCATGATGGCTGGGTCTATGCTGTTTGGAAATTGAGCCCTCTGAGCTCTCCATTGGGGCATGAACTATCCCCAGATACTAGGAAAAGAGTAAATATTTGTCCCCCGAACTTCCTGGCAAAGAAATCAGACCAGTTATGTGGGTTATAGTGTCCATGAGATTTAGAAAATTTCCACAAAATTGCAGGGCATTGGTGGCACTCGCCTTTAATCCCAGCACTCGGGAGACAGTGGCAGGCGGATCTCTGTGACTTTGAGGCCAGCCTGGTCTACAAGTTCCAGGACAGCCAGGGCTGCACAGAGAAACCCTGTCTCAAAAAAAAAAAAAAAAAAAAAAAAAAAAAAAAAAAAAAAAAACAAAGAAAGAAAGAAAGAAAAGAAAAGAAAAAAGAAAAGTAGAAAATTTCCACAAAGTCATAGCAGTAATATCTACTTGTGATTATGTGTATTGCTCTTAAGACCATATTTATCATCATTTTTAAAGATTTTATTTACTTATTATGTATACAACATTCTGCTTCCTGTATATCTGCACAGAAGAGGGCGCCAGATCTCATTGAACTCAGGACCTCTGGAAGAGCAGTCTGTCAACCACTGAGCTATCTCTCCAGTCCCAATAATAAATATGGTCGGGGCTGGAGAGATGGCTCAGAGGTTAAGAGCACTGACTGCTCTTTCAGAGGTCCTGGGTTCAATTCCCAGAAACCACATGGTGGCTCACAACCATCTGTAATGAGATGCCCTCTTCTGGTGTGCAGGCAAACATGCAGACCACGCCTACATAAAAATATAAATAAAGTTAAAAAAGAAGACAGTGTTATCTACAATTAGCCACTACCACCACTACTGCCAATATTGCTCTCACAGCAAACTCTTGGTAAATATAATGCTTATTCTTATTGGCAAATGAAAAAAGATATATGTAGCTGGCTATGAGACATATAGCCAAAAATTTTGACTTAAATCCTAGATACTTGAACCTGTTTTGATGTATTTTTTTAAGGATGTATTTATTATTTTGTGTGTATGAATGTATTGCCTGTTTCTTGGTTTGTGCACCATGGGTGTATCTAATGCCTGCTGAGATCAGAAGAGGGATTTGGATCCCATAGGACTAGAGTTAGTATACCACCGTGAGCCACCATGGGGTTGCTGGGACTTGAACCTGGGTTCTCTGAAAGAGCAACAGTACTCTTAACTGCTGGGCCAACTCTCTAGTTTCTAAACCTGTTATGATTTAGGTTAAGATCTCAGGGTCTCTGGTTTTCCATCTCAGCAAGAAAGCAAACCAATAAGAAAACTATTACAAATACCCACAGATATTAAGAAATAGATTTGGGGTCTGGAGAGAGGGTTCAGTGGTTAAGAGCAGCTCTTGCTGAGGTCCCGGGTTTGGTACCCAACATCCACTTATTAAATCACACCATTCATAATTTTAGTGCCAGGAGATCTGGTGCCTTCTTCTGACCTCTACAGACACACATGTGGTGCAGATCCGTGTAGCTAAAACATACATGCAGGCCGGGTGTGGTGCGCAATAGTCATAGCACTCAGGAGGCAGAGGCAGGTGGATCTCTGTGAGTGTGAGGGCAGCCTGGTCTCCAGAGCGAGTGCCAGGACTGCCAGGGCTGCTCCGTCAAAAAACAAAAACAAAAACAAAACAAGTAATCTAAAAATTAAAAAAAAAAAGTCCAGTGAATGCTGAGACATTTAGGGAGTTCATGGAGATCTTTTCTGAGGTGACGTTTGCATGACATGGTAAGAATGAGAACATGCAAATAAGGGAGAAAGAGAATGGAATATTATCCCAGCACGGAAAGCAGCGACGTGTGCTCTAAGAGCACTCACATGAAAGTCAGGCAAGGCCGAAAGCATTGCTAACACTACCTCTGGGGGTGGGGGTGGGGGGTGGGGTGGGCGGAGCTACACAGCCGCAGCGAGCAGCACAGGCACGATGAACTTCCAGTCTAGTGAGACACCTCTCAAGGAAGTCAGAGGAAGACACCAGACACTTCCCTCTGGCCTCGGCATTTCTGTGGGCAGAAGTATCCGCACATGCGTGTGCGTGCATGCACGCAGTTCAGAACACATGAAGGAATGAGATACTAACTTATACTTCACCGTGAACCTAGAATTATACATTATGATATATATCATATATATATTAAAATTTTATGTACATTGGTGTAAAGGTGTCAGGTCTCGAGTTACAGGCAGTGGGTTTGTTGGGAATCGAACCCATGTCCTCTGGAAGAGCAGTCTGTGCTCTTAACCCCTGAGCCATCTCTCCAGCCCCCAAGTTATATAATTTGATGGTAGTGTAACATATATTTCCTTTTAAAGATATATTTCTTTTCATTTTACGTGTATGAGTGTGTTGCCCATATGTGTTCTAGTAAATTCTGTTCATTGCTAGGGTCTGAGAGACCAATGTTAGCTATCTCACTAGGAGGGAGGATTTTTCTTTAAAGATTTTATTTATATGTATACAGTGTTCTAGAGGGCACCAGATCTTATAGATGGTCATGAGATCTTATAGATGGTCATGTGGTTCCTGGAATTGAACTTCAGACCTCTGGAAGAGCAGCCAGTGCTCTTAACCTCTGAGCCAACTCTCCAGCCCTGAGGGAGTTTTAATCTATATTTTAAGTTTTTATTATTTATTTATTTGTGTGTGTGTGTGTGTGTGTGTGTGTGTGTGTGTGTGTGTGTGAGAGAGAGAGAGAGAGAGAGAGGGAATTTGCGAGTTCCCAAAGAGGCCAGAAGAAGGTGTCAGATCCCTGGGAGTTGGAGGTACAGACAGTAATGACCCCGGGATGTGGGTACTGAGAATTGAACTCTCCAGTCCTCTGGGAGGGCAGTAAGTGCTCTTAACTATTGAGCCATCTCTCCAGCTCCAGGGACACACACACACACACACACACACACACACACACACACACACACACACTCCACACACACTCCACACACACTCCTAATATGTGACTTTTGCTGGCCTGGAATAAGTTATGTGGACCAGGCTGGCCTTGAACCACTGATCCTCCTGTCTCTGTCTTCAGAGTGCAGGCTTTACAGGTCTTTGCTACAGCGCTCCTTAAGGATTTAATAGTCAGTGGTGACTGTGAGTAGCAGCCTGATCACATAATTCTTGAAAATGTACTGAGCAGGGTCCTGCTTTCCACCCGGTGAGGCCTGTATTCGGTCAGAGCCCAGGTGTGAAAGAGAAAAAAAGAAAACAGTGACCTGAAGGCTACAGTCTGGGCTCCGCGCTATAATTTGGATTCATAAAGATTCCATTCAAAGCTCACGCCTTTAACCCCAAAACTCAGGAGACTGAGACGGGAATTTGGAGTAACTGGAATACAGAAGGACCCTGTCTCAAGAAAAAAAAAAAAAACAAGAAGAAAGAAAAAAAAAAAAAGTACAGGGGCTGGAGAGATGGCTCAGAGGTTAAGAGCACTGGCTGACACGGAGGCTCACAGCCATCTATAATGAGATCTGGTTCCCTCTTCTGGTGTGCAGGCGTATATGGGGGCAGATTGTTGTACACATAATAAATAAATAAATCTTTTTAAAAAGTACAGAAGAAAAGAAAAAGAAAAAGATTCCGGTCTGACTTAATTTGAAGCAGCCAGCTAAGCCCTTCCATTCTTAGAAATTTGGACCGATCCAGAGTCCTCCCTCCTCTGGGCCGGGCTGTCGTCATGACAACCGCGTCCGGCGTCCTGCTCCGGACCACGCCCCAGCCGTCCCTCGGCGCTTCTATTGGTCAAAAGTTAGCAGTGAGCGGTACCTTTTCACATTCATTGGTCGGTTGATAACAACGATGCAAGACCACCTGCTCCCATTGGCTGAGTGCTCCCAGAGGGCGGAGCCCCTGGGAGACAGTTTGGGCAGGCTTTTTGTAGCTCAGCCCAGCACTCCGCGGGAGAAGAGCCGCCTGGGGATATTTGGAAGGATAAAGGTGAGGGGCTCGACCTGGAGGCGCAGGGGCAGTGACAGAGGGATGGTGTGGACAAAGGTGGAGTTCCCAGGATCTTTGTCCCGCAGGGCGATGACCACACCGGCGGGCTCCGGGGCCGGCTACGGCTCTGTGTCCTGGTGGGGAATGTCTCCAGCGCTGGACCTCCAGGCTGAAAGTGAGTGTGCGTTAGGACCACACACGGTCCTAGACAGAGGTGCCTTTCCAATTCCGATGTGCGCATCCTCACAGCACGTGTGTCCATGGTAGGTGTGTGTGTGTGTGTGTGTGTGTGTGTGTGTGTGTGTGTGTGTGTGTGTGTGAGCGCGTGCGCGTGTGTGTTCCCTAAATTAAATGGCTTGGGGAGAGGGCCACCCCTAGCATCTTCCCTGATGATATTGAATACCACAGTGCTGCCTCTGGAATCCAGGCTTGGGGTACCAGGTCTGCTTGGGTTCATAGCCTTCTAAAGGCAGCTGCCGGAAACGAAGATTAGGTAGCCGGCCCCTGCCCGCTATCGTCTTGCCAGGTCCTCCCGTGGACCCAGAGTCACAGGCAGAGACAGAGCACAAGATCCCGGAGTTGGATGCCCTGCTGTTAGGCTCCGTGGATGGGCGACACGTGCTGCGGACGCTGTCCAGGGCGGCTCTCTGGCCTCTCCGGAGGTTCAATGTGAGCTGGGGTTCTGGGGTCGTGGTTGGGGCGGGACGAATGGAGAGCCCAGGTTCCTGAGCCCTTGTGAGGAGAGAGGATTGGAGATAAAAACTTTCCAGGTCCTAGAGAAAAGGGACTTGAGACTAGGCTGTGGGGTCTGAGGAGGGGGACGCTGGAGGGCTCAGAACCATGTCCTGGGGGAAGGAAGGGACTCCTGGGCTTTCAGACAGTGGAGAGCCCAGGACCAGGTATCTAGCAATGGTGTGATGGATGACCTGGAATCTAGACTTATGGCTGAAGAAAGGAAGAGGCCAGCTGGACCTAGTAGTTCATGCCTGTAATCAGAGCTGCTCAGGAGGCTGAGGCAGGAGAGAGAAGCTTCTCAAGTTTAAGGCCATCCTGGGCTGCAGAGAGTTAAAGGTCAGAGTTCAGGGATCACCCAGTGAGACCTTGCCTCATAACAGAACCTGAAAAAGAGCGCTGGGAAATGTTGTTCGGTGGATGACTGCTGCCGCAGCCTTAGCTCGTGCAAGGCCCCGGGTTGTGTTCCACCGCCCATACTGGGGGGGCGGGCGGGGCACAGGAGGCTAGTGTTCTGGGCTCCTAGACCTGGAGAACTGTCTTGTCTGTCACTCCCTCCAGTTTTACGTGTTGGAGAATAATCTGGAAGCTGTGGCGAGACACATGCTGATCGTCAGCCTAGCCCTAGAGGATCCCGAGAAGATGGGGCTCCAAGGTCAGGTGCCCAGACTGCAGCATCCAAACTCAAGGCCCTTCCCTTCCCCTTCAAAGACGCTGGCCTTCCAACGATGTGATGTTAAGATTTTGGAGATGGGATGGGCGTGGTGCAGGGGCAGGCAGATAGATGTCTGTGAGTTTGAGAGCAGCCTGGTCAACAGAGTTCCAGGACAGCCAGGGCTATGCAGAGAAATCCCGTCCCAAACCCAAACCCAAACCCAATCAAAACAAAGATGTTTGAGGCTGTACCTAGGCCAGCTTGCCTTGCCTTTCTGAAGTCCTCGCTTCAGTGCGCACTGCTGGGTGGTGGTCACAGCTGGGTGGTGGTCACAGTTGCTGAATTGGTGAAGTTCACCACGTCTTCCCTCGTACTTCATCGTTCCCGCCTCCCTCCAGAGCGCTGTGAGACCTTTCTGGAGCTGTGGGGGAACGCGCTTCTGCGACCCTCGGTAGCTGCCTTCGTGCGCGCCCAGGCTAGCCGCCTGGCTCATCTGGTCCCCGAACCCGATCTCCTGGAGGAGCAACTACCCTGGCTCAGCCTCCGGCCGCTCAAGGTGCCACAGCTGGCCGCCTCTGTGATGGAGGGAGCCTGGCCTGCCATCGGGTGGCCGCGGGTAGAATGGAAATGAGTGTTTCAGAGGAATTGAGGGGCTGGAGCAGGCTGGGGTGTGGAGGGCCCAATCCCGCCTCTGTGACTACTACTATTGGGGTGTGGGATGAGGGGAGCCCTTGCTCTCTTGAGTCTTTCCCGCCCCCCCCCATCCCCATAATCATTCCCACTCAATGGGACGGAGGGGAACCCTCCCTGTATCTCTGCCTCTCTCCATGCGTCCCTGGCTTGCAGTTCCGCGAGCGGGATGCCCTGGAGGGCGTGTTCCGCTTCTGGTCCGGTGGAGAGAAGGGCCCCGAGGTCTTTCCCATGAGTCGCCTTTGGGACTCGAGGCTGCGCCACTACCTGGGTTCCCGCTACGATGCCCGGCGTGGTGTTGCCGACTGGGACCTGCGTATGAAGCTGCAGGACCGAGGGGTGAGGAGGCCTAGGAACAGGTGGCCGGCGTCTGAGTCCTGAGGGCTGGGACTTTGCTCCCCGGGTCCGAGGGAGGAAGGCTGGGGTCTGGACTCCTGGGACTGAGGGAGGAGGGCTTCCTACAGGTGTAGAGATGGGGGTTCCTAGGGCAGATCTAGCAGGAGCTTCTTTCCCGTCCTCTATTCCAGGCCCAAGTCATCCACATCCAGGAATTCCGACGCTGGCGGGACACAGGTGTTGCCTTTGAACTCAGAGACTCAAGTGCTTACCAGGTGCCCAACAGGACCCTGGCGTCGGGTCGCCTCCTGAGCCACGTGCGTATCAAGCCCCAAGACTTGCTTACTCTGCGTCTTTTAGGTCAACCTACGAGTCAAGGTCTCCAATTTGGACCTCACCTGTGATGTCATCTCCCCGTTTTTGTTTTTGTTTTCCAGCGTGGGGAACGCGTGGCAGCGCGCGGGTACTGGGGGGACATCGCCACGGGCCCCTTTGTGGCTTTTGGCATCGAGTCGGACGACCAGAGCCTCTTGAGGACAAGTAACGGACAACCGGTCAAGGTGTGTGGCTGGTGGGTCTGGAGTTAAGCCGGTAGGCAAATTCCTGCCCTCTGCCTTCCAAGCCCTGCCTTCCGCCAAGCCCCGCCAGTGCTTTTCGGGCTCCACCCCTCATTTCGGCCCCGTGTCTCCAAGAAACAGGCCCTGACCCCAATCTCTTGAACCCCCACTTGGGAGCGCTACGATCTAGTCCTAAATCCAGCCTGGGGAAAGCGACAAGGAATTCTAGTTCGGGGCTAGCTGGCACCTGTGCACAGTAAGCCCCATCCCAGCCAATCTAGCTCACCTGTTAGGTTCCTGGTTTAACACCGGGCCCCTCCCGTTTTCTTCTGGGCAGACTGCTAGCGAGATCACGCAGCATAATGTTACAGAGATCTTCAGAGAAGTGGCCGCCTGGAGGGGCCCCAGAGCCATCCAGGGGTACCTGGAGGAGAAGCCGTCTCCGGAGTCGGATGGTGAGTAGCTAACAGTTGTAAACTTCAGATAGGGCGCTGTTTTAGTCTCCCAAGTTTGGATGTAGCTAATTTGGAATCCCTGGGCAGTTGGCCTCTCTCTCGTTGATGTCTCTCTCTCTCTCTCTCTCTCTCTCTCTCTCTCTCTCTCTCTCTCTCTTTTCTTTTTTTAGTTTTTCGAGACAGGGTTTCTCTGTGTAGCTTTGAAGCCTATCCTGGCACTCGCTCTGCAGACCAGGCTGGCCTCGAACTCACAGAGATCCGCCTGCCTCTGCCTCCGGAGCGCTGGGATTAAAGGCGTGCGCCACCAACGCCCGGCCAATAAATTTTTTTAAAGATTTAGATTTATTTATATGTATGCACACACGTGTAGGCTCTTTCAGAGACCACAAGAGAGCGCCATATCCCCAGAAAGGAATTAGAGGAGATTACCGACATGAGTTTTGGTGCTAGGCACAGAGTAGCAAGCTCTCTTAGCAGGTAAGCCATCTCTTCAGCCCCAGAGATGACCTTTTTTTCTTCCCTTTTCTTGCAGCGCCTACTCTAGAACCCTTTACCATGCATTTTCTGCCTCTCGATTCTTCTCAGACTCTCCATCATAAGACCTGCTACAAGGGCCGGTTCCAGCTGCTCTACGTGTCCTGTGGGTAAGTGTGCTCACACACGTGTGCTCACAGATTGGGCCGGGTTTCTTCTTTCTTAGGATCCGGGGACTTCAGCTTCGCAGTCTCCACCCAACTCCAGGCCTCTGTCCATACATACCCATGCTAATCTCAATTCTTAGCCTTGTTCTCTCCGCAGGATGGTCCATCTTCTCAGTCCTGAGCTTGGGGCTTGCGTGGCCCCTGGAGGGAACCTGGTTGTGGAATTAGCTCGGTGAGCCAGAGGAGCGGGGTGGGGCCGGTCCCAGCTGGACCCAAAGCCCAGGCTCCTCACATGCAGTTTCCCGAACCAGGTACTTGGTGGACCTCCGGTCCAAGGAGTTGAAGGCATTCTCTGATCGCGTTGGGGAGATGGCGCGGGTGGCTGGGTTCGCCCCGCATCCTGGAGCCACACCCTCGGAGAACTTCGCGCGCTTCTACAAGTTAGGAGAAGACTCTACTAGGGGTGGTGGAGACTCAGCCGTGGAATCTGGACCCTCGACCTGCAAAGTCCTGGCCCCTCGTCTAGAAGCCATGAGCCCACCCCAGGCTGACCAGGCCTCTCCTCTAGAAGCGATGAGCCCACCCCAGGCTGACCAGGCCTCTCCTCTAGAAGTGATGAGCCCACCCCAGGCTGACCAGGCGCCTCCTCTAGAAGTGATGAGCCCACCCCAGGCTGACCAGGCCTCTCCTCTAGAAGCGATGAGCCCACCCCAGGCTGAGCAGGCTTCTCCTCTAGAAGCGATGAGCCCACCCCAGGCTGACCAGGCCCCTCCTCTAGAAGCGATGAGCCCACCCCAGGCTGAGCAGGCTTCTCCTCTAGAAGCCATGAGCCCACCCCAGGCTGACCAGGCCTCTCCTCTAGAAGCCATGAGCCCACCCCAGGCTGAGCAGGCCTCTCCTCTAGAAGCGATGAGCCCACCCCAGGCTGACCAGGCCCCTCCTCTAGAAGCGATGAGCCCACCCCAGGCTGACCAGGCCCCTCCTCTAGAAGCGATGAGCCCACCCCAGGCTGAG